>NC_134012.1:26910311-27219619 GCF_047716275.1 Strix uralensis | reverse complement strand
GGCATTTAAAGTGAATTCATTACAGTAAATACTTTGTTACTGCGATAGCCATAGGTGCACAGTTCTCTTTAAACTTTTCATCTTCAAGGATGTCTGGGGTCCATCACATCTGCACTGGATCTTGCATCTTACCTTACAAGTATTTCAGGATCATGATGGTCTACAGTACAGCACCTGTCATACAGCAAGTCCCATTTGGACTATTTAATGCCACCTGATTGACCGCAACAGCTCTCTTATCCCTCCAATCATGTCAATTCACTGACTCCTTTCAGTCCTTCTGCCATGACTCTCTATGTATAGGCAAGACACCAGACATGGCTTTCTAGTGAACAAAGTTCCACCCAAGTACTCCTTTTTTTTTACATAAATCCCAAGCCCTAGACATGCCAGGCAAACAGATAATGAGTTAGTGTTCTGCCTTCCCATCTTCTCCAAGTCCATATACAACTTGCTTCATTTCTTTTGTCCATTCAAAATGACTCTCCTGTATACTGCACACTTCTTGGGAAAAGCTGTCTTTTTTCACGGCTCATGCAGCCATGTACACATGGGAATGGCTATGTTAGCAATGCTGAAGGATGTCATTGATAACACATTTTCTTCTTGGCAAAGCTGATTTAGAAGTTATTGTTTGTCCCTCCCAAGTGCTGCCCATTTCTCTGCTACACCACAGCCTTGCATGCCCTCAGTTGTGCCATGCATTCCTGTCTGCAACCTGGTTTGCAGCATGTCCTATGAGCACTATGAGGAGGGTGGGAAAGAATAAATGAATGAATGAATGAATGGCTGAGGAGGAAGAGAGGTTTCTCAAGCTGACTTTGTTGTTGAAGAAAACACATGGAACAACATCCTCAGGTGGGAAAGATTTTTCTTATCTGCTGTCCTGCCAATTATTACCCCTCCCATATCCATAACATGAGCCAGCACAGCTACACAAACATGTGGGCGATCACAGAATAATCAGTTTAACTACTGCTAGAGGCCTCAGATCAGTTCTTAGGAAATCTTTTTGGTAAGAGGGAAGATTATACAGCTTTTTCCAGACTACTGTTGCCAAGCATGTAGTTTGAACAGACTTTTTGAGACAAAGGGCTTTTACATCTACCTTTGACCTGTACTACAAAGCCACACTCGGGTGATACACCAGCTGTGTCCTGTACAAAGAAATTGCACCAACATGACAAAACCCACTCAGGTGCTATCACCAGATTAATTCAGGATTGGCTAATGGCAACATAAAACAGGTTGAAAAACAGGTACAGGTGACTTTGACCAGAATCTATGTATGTTCCCCAGCCCCACCAGCCAAGTCAATCAATGCCCTGAAGCCACACATGAATGTCCATTTGAACATGCAGTTTGTATACATAGACTGTGCAGTACATCCAGAAGGCACTGGGTCTCTAACTGATGTGTTACACAGTGCATTTGAGCATGCACAGAAATCCCATCTCCTAAACACATCAGATTTACCACGCTCACATTAACCAACTGAACAGCAGTCTCAGGTGGCACAGTGCCTCTGCCTGGGGCTACAACACAGAAATATGGAAATCCCATATAAGTGCTTCTGCCCCAGCTTCCCCCCAGCCCTCTCCTATATATAATGGTCATGTCCACTGCAAAAAAGTAAACAGTTGAGAGGCACAAACTGTTCAACTTAAGTGCAACCACAGAATGGGCTGTCTCTGTTTGACCACATCCATTCATTCTCCTAGTGCTGGGCACGACACTCTGGTTGTCCCCAGGTAGCTTCATGTTTTCTAGGAGATTGTGGGGATTTCAGAGTCTGCATGAATTAGTATTGCTTCGTAAGTACTGTGATCTCTTGATCTGATTACCAGAGAAAGCAAAATATGTAGAGAATGAAGAGAATGAAACATTTTTTGTCATTCTTTAGGCAGAAATGGCATAAAAGAAGAGCTATATTTTGATCAACCTCATTACTTCCTTAAGTAGATAGTTCAGTTAATTCCAGGTAATCAGTGGCAAAACTCATGTTAATTCTAATGGAGCCAGGATGTAACCCAGTCATCAGAAATAGTTTGCTCTTCTTTAGACTCTGTTTTGTACAGAAGTTATGTGACCCAAATTGTGTGGGACAGAGAAACTAAAGACAAAACAGAATTAAACAGAACAGCATTCCAGACTGAATAACTCTCAAAGTAATAGTGTTTTTCTGTGCACATAACCCATGCATTACAAAACCTATGTCGTTAGTAGTAAAAGAATTGTATCTCAGAAGAACAGAACAAAATTATCATTAGGGTAAACTTACCTTTCTTTTCCTTGCATAACCCATAATTCTGCTGAATCATGTGTTTACTGGTGGGTAGTCATAAGTGCAAAAAAGCTGCATTGAAAAAACCAAACCAAACAAAAACCAAAAAACCCTCCGCTATGTAAAAAATGCCCAGTAAGATTCCTCTATTGTGGCAGGAATTGAAGGGGTCATTCCAAAAGATTTCTTCGACATCAGAAGGAGCTGAGATAGCACAGTGATATAAATGCCAGAGCACAATTGTTACCAACATTTGGCTCTCAATTAGCCCTTTGTAGAATCAAGATTATTAGGGATTAAAGCATGAGACTGTCTGCTTACACAGAGAACTGCACAAACAAGAAAAAGAGTATCACAAGATACAAGGCATTTACTAGATCAATACAAAAAAGGAAGGTACTCACATTTAAATGACAAAACATAGTAGGAGACAGTATAGACAGAACAAGTTTTCCCAAGAAAGTTTCAGGGGAAGCAATGTGGATAAAACAAATATTAGGAAAATAATCTCATTCAACGGACAATGAAGTGACAAGGCCATAAAAGGAACAAAGGACCTGCAGAACTTAGGGTTTAGATCAACTCACTCTGAATACAGGATAGTCAGGAGTCCTTTCCAAAGTAAGTAATTCTTATACTAAGACAGAAGGGGCAAGATAGAGTAAAATAAAAATATATGGTAATGCAAAGAATATAGAAAAAGAAACATGGCTGAAGGTAATGACTTCTGAGCAGATAAAACACTTGAAGGAAACATTTTAAAAGATCCCAGTGGCAGCTTTACAATATTCCATAGATAGAAAATTGCAAAGTCCATCATAGGTAAAAGAGGAGGAAAAATGGGGAGCTATGCCACTAAAAACCCCACCAAAGATCTTTTGATCTACCTTAGCTATTTCAAGGCACTTTGAAATCATAAATGAAATGTTCTACTACAAGAAAAGCCAAGATCTTCAATGTGATTGTTACCAAATGGCAAGAGATGTTTAATCATTTCTTTCAGTAGGCTTGTGAACTGACTTCTGGACAAATTTTGGAAGAATGAATACTGTTAAATGAAACTTCCAATTCCACTCTCACTAGCCCAACTGCAATAATACTGACTCTGCCTATGAGAAAACCCTCTCTCTACAGCCCTTTCCTGTATTTGCATATTCATATTAAGACATATTTCCTTCTCTCAGAGAAGCCAGATATCACTAACATGAGCAAGAAAGCCTCTGGAGCACTTCTTACATCACCCAGAAGAGGAAGAGAAGCCCAGACTGGACACACCATGGGTCACTAGAAGTCAGGGGACAAGCAGAGCGTAATGGTGTGGGTTGTGGGAAACTCCTCCCCAGAATTGCCCTGGTGAGCTGCAGTGACTAAAGTCCATCTGAGCTTAGGAAAATATCATCCCCTTATCTCTGCACTTTTGATTGACCCTTTCGCATTTTGTCAGATGATAACTACAGGTTTATACATCTCCCTTGGGTTTTGTTCCCATCCTGCACTAAGGAAATCTGCAGGGACAGTTCCATTACATTCACCTCACAGCTCCTCCCTATCCCCTTCCCAGTGTGAACAAAGTCAGATAGCAGCCAAGAACAACCCATGCCTTGTATGATCACTCACTTCTGCATCCCCACAGCTGTGAGAAGACAAGTCTTTTCAGCAGTCAGCAGGCTGGGTTCTTGGAAATGGAGATTGTTTCCTGCTGCTTTCTACTAGCAAAAAGTTATCTGAACCTTTTCCAAAACGATGCACAAACAAATCTGAAGAGAACAAACAAAAAGTCTGGCAATCTACAAGTTCCTCCAGCCAGTACATTTCTGTTTTGATGGTGGATGATCTCAGTTGCAATGAGGTAAATGCAGTCAGATGCCTCACAAGGTACCTCACTGAGGGCAAGCAGAGTGTCTCTGTGATACACAAAAAAGTTGGGTCTCTGTGCTGAAATAGTTTTGATTCGTAGTCTTCATTTCTCCTTGGTGCTTACGAAGGGCAGAAGGGTACTTGCCCAGGGTTTGGCCTGTAACTGATTGAAATATGGGCCCTGTATTAATTTCATTTTTAAGCATCTAGCTGAAAAAAAAAAAAAAGAAAAAAAGGCTTGGGATGATTGATATGAGGACAGTGCTGGAGAAAGTCATATCACAACTTAAAGCACAACAGATTTCATTTGGCACTATTCAGTGGGAAATTGAAATCAAATACAGTAGCAGAGCAATCTGTCAAAGAAATCTTGTTTCACAGAGCAGCAGAACCCACTTAAAAGTACATAACTCACCAGCATATGAAACAAATTACATTTTCATTTCTTTCATTCCTCATGTCTTAAGGATATGGGATCTAATGCATAAGATACATTATTATAAATCAGAAAAACTGTTAGTAAGAAGCAATGTCTGTAGGTTACTCTGTGCATTTAAGACTGTTCTGCAACTTTGCCTTCTTCCCCAAGGCTTATCTTTCAGCCACATCTGTCTTAGTAGGAATGACATAATGGGAAATTGTTACAGGTCTGAAGGATTTGTAGAAGAATGACTGACTAAAGATAGATTACTCATTGTGCTTCCTGAATTCCACAGTTAATGATAAGGTACTATCTTTGTCACTAAAAATAAATTTCCAGGGTGGCATATTAAACTATATCAGGTGATTTGGAAGAAAAGGCAGGCTGCGTAACATATTGGCTTTTCATAAGAACAACAGGAATAGTTTGTCATTCAAAGTCACTTCAGGTGACTCTAGAGTGAGAGTCTTGCAGGAGAGTCTGTGAATAAGTAATCTGGATTGGAATTTCTCAAGTTTGCCTGTGCAGAATAAAGTAGACAGTACAGAAGTGGGTAGACCTCCAGTGTGCTAATGTTGATTATTTGAAGCCATGAGGAACATGGTAGAATTCCATTTCCCTTTTTGATTAGAAAAGGGGTAGCTTTATTTTTTTTTTGGCAGTCTGAGGGTGTTAGGCTTTTACTTGCATTTCCTGCTGGTTTCAATGGCAGTACTTGAGATGGGTTAAAATCCCCAATGTCTGTGAGCCCTCAGTCAAAATTTACCACTTTAGAAGAGGCAGATCACACAGATTGCCTGATAATTTGAACCCAAGTGGATAGTAGTTTAAACTGTAGGCAGGGTTGTGCAGTGTGGTGCCCTTTGGCAAGAGGGTGGCTGGAAAGACAGGGACAGTAACTGCAGCAAAAGCAGACAGGAACCATGGCTCAGACACCTTAGCAAGTAATTTCCTTTTCTCCTACCCCACATCATTCCCTTTCATGCATACTCTATTCCCACTCCCATTTGGACCCAATGTGGCAGATATAATTTGGGGGACTTAATTTGGGATTAAATTCCTAATCTTGTCATTTTAAACCATCCAAGCATCAGGTCTCAATCCTCTTTTAAACCCTCCTGCTCTCTCCAGGTCTGCAATGCTCTGACAAGGCATCCATACAGTGTGAACATGTATATCACACATAAAATCTCTCATGCAAGAATATGTATTTCTCATGGCTTTTCTGGTATTGCTGAGCCTGTGTTTTCCTTGTGACACTTTGCCTGTCACTTTATGTTAAACCAGAGTATTATATTTCTGGAGTGAGGGAGAAGTCTCCTGGGTAACAAAAGTATTTTATCAAGAAGAGAAACATGTAGAAACATGTCTTTGACTGTAACCTTTCCCGTTACAGTTTTTTATTGTATTATTTATATCAGAAAAAAAAATGCACTTGGGGAGTATAAATCAGTAACTGCAGGCCCATCAATATTGTGTTTCAAGGTGTCATTCTAAAGCCAGTTAGAAAACAAAGACATAGTGATCCATGCTGTTGCATAATTAGCAACACATCACTTTACAGTTTTGCACTCCAAACTGTTTTGCTGCTGCTGAAGACACATCAGATTTTAAGGCAAGTTAGCAAAAAGTTATGTAGGGTGGAAAGATGGATACATTTTTTCTTGTTGTGTCCTTCAGTTATATAAAATGTAGCACAGAAGTATTAATGAGGAAAATATATATATATCAGAAAAGCAGTCCACCATAGTAAAATGATACCGCTATAATTTCACATGAATTCTTTTGTCCAAAATCTTTGATTTCTTGCCATCAAACCCAGCTTATGTCACCAGGCCAGTGGAGTGTCCTCTCTGACCCCCTGGAGAAGGGACCAAACTCTGAGATGGGAAACAGACAGTTTGGTGGGCCAGCACCAAGAGGTAGGTAGCAACTGTGGACTCACCTCAGAGCTTGGAAAAGAAATTCAGATGCTCCCGTCCTAGTATGTTCCCACTTATCAAAGAGATGTGCAACTCATTTGCCCAGACTATGAGAGGTGTTGCTTTTAACATTTGCCCGTTATTAATAGGTACTATTTTCTTACCCAGGTAGATCACACTGCTGCACTGCTTTTGTATCAAAGGCCCTAATAGTCTCTTTTGATATGGTACCACCACACCCAAGAGCAATGAGGAAGAAACTTATCTGATTATCTGATGGGAAGAGCAAAGAGGGAGATGGTGGAGGCAGCAATGTTGTACAAAGCTCCCTGCCACCAGAGTGGGAAAGATACTTCTGACTCTAGCAGACAGCATGTGACAGCAGTGGTGGAACAAGCCCAGAACTGGCCACAGCATGCAAATCTGACTTCCTGGGAAACTGCATGGGTTTGGAAAATGTTTTCTTTCTAAATCAGAATGAATGTTTGATGAAAGGCTAGAGCTGCACATACACACTGCCAGTGACACTCTTCAGGGCACTCACCTACTGGGAAACCCAGACTGCAGCTTTTGTTTAATCTGATCTGAGACCAGACTCAGGACCTGCAGGTGAGAGCCCTTACCACTGGGCTGCTGTCTGGCTTGAATGTGTTTAACTTCTCTCTCTTCCCATTGCCTTTCAATGGGGATTATGGGAAGGAGGATCACCATATACATCCTCTGTCAAATTCTTTCCATGGACATCTAGTTCCAACTTGGCAGAAAATAGGATTTTTGGTCTGATCCAGTGGAGTCAGACGTATGTGCTCCCCCATTTCATTCTCCCCCTTTTCTCCAGCACTTTCTCCTGAAGTCCCAGTCCTCTATGAGAAAAAAGCGTTTCCTACCCATAGCTTCAACAGAGCTGATATGTTTCTCAAACAAGTTTCCTTTTCAACAAATCAACATTTTATAATACTGTTTCTCATGACAGGAAAATTTTCCCACTCAGCCTTAGTAAGAAAATCCTCTGAGACAGGCAGAAGTTTATCCTTACACTTTGCTGATACCATTTAGCTTGTCATGCAAATAAAGCCTCATTACCTGTGTGTGCAAGCCCTTGAAGTTAAAGCCCTGGCTTTTTCTTATGTAGCAGCAGTCTGTCTCAGACAGCAATGTTCCTGGCACCCCACCAAAGTCCATGGAAAGATTGCTATACATTTCAGCAGGCTTTGGTTAGGCTGTCTCTGCATAACCAGCAGGCTGGGCCAGTACAAGATATACCTACCTGCATTAAAAAAATCATAGCTTATTAAAATTCAAAACCAAATGGTACCTAGTGATTATCCTACTTTGACACTTGTGTGGCTCTCTTGAAGAGATCCAGCTTATTTCAAGAGTATTACTAAGAAGATCCAGCCCCTGATACACCATTGAAACCAAAATTGATTTGTTCCTCAAGGGAACAAATGTGGTGCTCTGTGCTCTCTGCACCTATAGGGAGAGGGTGGTTACAGACGACAAGTGTCCTGTCATCCTCTGGTCCTGGAGTTAGCCCAAGAACTGCAACTGTAAGTCTGGACAGCGCCGCTGCCCACAATGGCCTGTTCCAGCATGTCCCCAGTTCAGAACAGGGAGGAAAGATAGGGTTGAGCTGTCATAGCTGAAGCTCCTCCAGGCTTTTAGTGCAATGGACCATCACAAAAGGGCCACAGATGCTTTAGGATCCCATGGCCCTGAAACACTCCCTAGAAACTAACTGGTTTCTGGTGACCCAGACAGCTAAACCTGAAAAGATCAATTAATTGCTACATTCTCCAGCGACCCAGAACCCAGAACTGTGACCCTAGAAACTTGCTCTTCTTGAGCCTTGGGACCAGCAAGTCCTCGAATAGCAGCAGTTTTACAGTATGTGGAATTGTCATTCTGACCCCAGGCTCCTAACAGCTCTAGTGAAGTTGACTGCCTTTTTCCTTATGAGCTGTCAGGAATGACTGCACTGAAGAGAGCAAACACACTGAATGAACCTCCTGCCAGAGCAGCATTGAGCACCAAGTCCCACAGTGCACCCAAACCCATATGGCTGACTGGTGATCAGGGAATTCGGGCTCTTCTGCCACAATGAACATGTGAATTGTTCTGCACAAATTGCGCACTGACTGCATTCCAGTAAGGAGGCAGAAGATTGTACAAAATAGGGCTGGAACGGACTGCAAGAGATCACCTCATCTGTTCCCCTGCCCCTGGGTAAGCTCAGCTCTACCTAAACCATTCCTGACAGATATTTTTCTAATCTGTTGTAAAAAACATCCAACAACAGACATCCCATTGCCTCCTTAGGTGGTAAAAATAATTTTTTATTATCTTTCAGAACTCAGTTCAACACAGGTACCAACTTACTTAAAGAACAAAGATGAGGGTGACATGCAAATGGGATTTACCTTCTTGATTTTAAGGAATGCCCTCATGGTTACAAGAGTGACAGCACAGTATTTCACATGCATTTGTACTGAAAGAGAAGGAGGCCTTCCAGAGCAGCCATCAAAGGAGTGCAGGGCAGCAGCTGATCTATTCTGAAATAACAGCGATAACTCTGTACTACAATATTGCCTCTACACCAATGCTGTGGCAGGCACTTAAAAGTATCTGTGATCCACCTGAGTGCACACAAGTGCATTGGCCCCTCTGTGCTGTGCAGAGCAGTCCTCAGCTGCAATGCCATCATGGCTCATAGCCTCAGTGCCTGGTAGGATTGGTCTTGAGGGAGGTCCCCAAGGTGTCCCCGATGTGACATTCCCACACTCTCACTTGGGAAGTAACCAGGAGCAATCAGTGTAGATGGGTGCTGCCATTTCCACAGGATCTTCCCTTTTCTGGGAGACAGGAGAGAGACTGTTACCCCACAGTAAGATAATAGTTGCTTTAAGTGATGGCAGAGGAAAAAGCAAAATAAAAGAATATGACTCTGTATGACAGTATTTCCCCATTCAGTATGGATGTGTGTGTATGTGCATCTGTATGCATGTGTTCAAAAGAGTGAACAGAGGACAAGTCTCATAAAGGTCAACTCCCTCTCCACCAGTACAGTAGCTGCACACTGGTGGTGTTGGACACATCCCTCAAATCAACATGTCTTGAAGTTGTCTTCAAAATGGCCGAGGCAATTTATAATATTTTTTTGAATTCTGCAGAATAGAAATTAATAAAACAGTTAGGAGAATAGATGATTGATTTAAATATAATTAGACAAGCCATTCTTAGAAATAAGGGGAAAGATAGGATGACTAAAAAGCAAGTAGTGGAGTTTGTAATGGAGAACACAGTAGAGTGGAAGAGAAGCTCCTCCATGACCAGTGGATCGATTGGCCTCATCCAGATAAAACACATGAGGAATCTGCATCACTGCTCTTTTCCTCAGAAAGACACAGTTAGGTGAGACATAGCTATGAGTTACTCCCAGGCAGAAGTGTAATTCCTGAGCTACATGGCTGCCCTGGATTCATCATGTAGCACTAGCTGCACAATACTTGATGCCCCAAACCTTCCCCCTCACACATGGCTGCAAGTTGCTCTTGCAGTATCAGTGACCTGAATATATGAGAGCAAAACTCTCAGAGAGAATTAAATTCAAGAGGCTTGAAGCTTCCCAGGAATCTGAAAAAGCTGGCATTTAGGTCTTCATGGCCCACTAGAGCCCATTAAAAGGTCAGAAATAAAAGGTTATTGACCTGTAGATTTTCTTGAGACTCAGAGGGCACCATGACTTCAGTCCTTGAGTTCTTCTCACAACACAGGGATCATAAAGGGGTTTGCAGGTCACTGACCCCACAGCACATGAAATTAGAAAAATAACTGTTAAATTTACTCTGCATTTTATTTGATTGCCATTGAATTTAAACAAATTACTAAGAAATTATCACTAATTGGGAAAGCTCATGAAGGGCACAAGTAATTCTCACTGCAAGAAATACTAAATGACATTCTGCAACCTAAATTATATAGCCGGTCAAATGGTGAGATCATAAGACCGTATCTGACCTTACAGTCTATGAATCTCTGTTATTTTCCTGTACCAAAGCTAAGTCGCTCTGTGTCTGATTTTAGTTTTCTCTGTATTCCTTAAACTATATCTCTCAAAACCTTCCTAAAATCTATGCAGTTACCCTTTCTTCAAACAAATACAGTCCATGCAACAAATCATATTATTATATACGACGCACAAGAAGGGTTTGTTCTTGACGTGTTGCCAAGAAAGCTTGAGAACACAAGTCCCTCTATCACTTTGATCATGAAAGACAAGTGGCTCCAGTTATTTGAAACTGTATTTGACAGGACGGAAGTAAGATAGGAAGGGATATGTTAAACTTCACCATAAAGATCAATGCTTCAGAAACATGTAAGCAAAACAGAAAAGAAGGGGTTTTTCAAAAGGCTATACAGGACAAGCAGGAAAAGGCACTGGTATACATTTTATCAAATATTTCTTTAAAAGCCTGGCCCTGGTGCAAGTGAACTCTTGATTGTTGCTGTGCTCAGAGCACCCTTTCTAATTCTAGAAAACCACTTGTTGGCAACAGCAGATTGCTAGTGTTTAACAGCGCTAATTGGCATCAAAATGCTGCTGCAGCTTTATGAGCACCTTTTCACCCACATTCTTTCCTCACAGTGACTAAATCCTTGAAGTTAGTAGAATTAGTTCTGATCCAGGCTGGTGAAAATGAGAGGAGAATCAGTACCTTGTCCCTTTGAGCGATAATCCTTGTAATTGTCTTTTCCTAACACGAAAGCAAAAGCCATTGCCTGAAGAAGTTACCCCAACTTTCAGCTGGACTTTGAGTTCTTTGCACACAACGGAAAGCTTTGAAGAAATTACATCAGAAGTGGATGTTTATTTAGTGTGGTTCTCCTGACATTACTGAGCAACTCCAAGTTTTGCTTCAGGCCAAAAGTGTATTATATAGATGAAAGAATAATAGCTTATCTAGCCATCCTGACAACTATTAGGATAGGGCTGAGGAAGAGCAAATTTTTTAAATTGAAGTAGTTGCAATTTTTAAAAAGATTCAAAGAACTGAGGAATTCTTTGTGTTTTTCTCCATATGGATTTTATGTTTAAAGGCCATTAGCAGCCAATATACTAATGAAACAGAAGCATGTATTGTGGTGACTGCTGTTTTTTATGATATTCTCAAAGTAAACTGGATTGATAGCTCTGGAAGCACTCATCTTTCCACTAGCCAAGAGAAGATATATCTTAAGCAGTAATCACCTTAGGTCCCACTACTATGGATCCCTTCACACGAGAGAGCAACACAGCACGGCTGCCACAGCTGTTAACACTTTCTGCACTCTGCTTTATACTCTGTGGATACTGTGAAGGACACATAACATGTAACCATTGAATAGCAAGCTAGCAGTCATGAATTTTTTCTCATAGAAACTGTCCCTTCATGTGTGTTTTCATCCCACAATATTACTTGGCAAACGCAAACTGGTCGATCCATTTTTCATCAAAGAGCACACAATTTCAAACTACCTCACCCTTATCATGGAGGAGGAGCAGGCGTGGGAACCTGCAGACCAGCTGATGTAGAGTAACCTGTTACCTCCAGTGACTTCTTCACATACCCATGGTTTGAGAACTCTCATACAGTTCTGCAACATTGACACCAGCCTACTGGGAAATCAGTTTTCAGCTCATGCATGAGAAACAACAGCCTTCAGTCAGTTCTAACCAGAGATCTATGAGCCCTGAGTCTAAGCCACCAACCTTCCGACTATTGTTTTATCTAAGAAAATCAGTTTCAGCTGTTGGCCTTTTTTCTTCCTCCAGTGAAAACTTGATCATAATTCCTTTGAAACCAAAGTTCACATCAACATTTGCGATATGAAGCCTGGAATAACACATTAAAACGTCAGTCGATGTAGAGATCTCTGAGATAAAATCTGACAGACACTGTTGCAGCAATCTGGCTGGTAGGCCAAATCAGAGGCTGATATATTCTGGCCTGCTTTCACTCTAGCTGGTTCTGAGCAGATTTTGGAGAAGCAAGAAAAATAGGACATTGCCACCACACCCTGCTAAGGAGAATAAAAGAACTGGAAATGTGGCAGTAGTCCTGAGCATGAGCATTTAAGAATCAGTAGCCCTGGCCTAATGTTTCTAACTTCTCTGCAGCAGCATAATGGCAGAGCCACCAAAACATATCTCCATTTGACCTTTCCACTCTTCCCTTTTACTCTGACATCTGACAACACTCATTGTTTGTTTCCCATGCTGGACAGCTTGCTTGGGGTGTAGGAGTCATCTTTTGGTCCACGTTGGAACATCTGCATGCACCAGGCAGATGTCATTGTGTGAGGTGGGATATCCTGTCATGTGGCCAATAGGAAATTATATTTTCTTTTTTTGTACTTAATAATAGCTAGAGATACTGCAACCATTTATCCCAGCTATGATGTGAAGGCAGTAGACCTGGATCTTTTCTGTTTGTGTTGTTCCCCACCATTTACCATTTACTATTGAATGCTTTCCTCTGTTCCCCTTCTGTCCAAAAATACCCGTTGATCATCTCTTTTCCTTCCATAATTTGGCCATTACTAAGAGCTGAAAGCCTTTGCTCTGCAGCTCATTATTTACTAGCTGTTTTCAAATTACACCCAAAAGCAGAGCTGGCTGACATATACCCTGAAGCAACAGAGAGGGAAAGAGCAGGAGAGAGATCATTCCCCTGAAGAAAGAGCCACAGGACTTTATCATGTTCTTCCACAGCTGTTCCAGTTAAATATTTTCCTCCTGCTCCCTTAGCTCTTCTCAGTGCCATGCTTGTCGACTTGGGGATTTGGGTACTACTGCTGCTGATGTGGTGATTGGGCTGACCCCAGGCACCAAGGGTGCTCCATAACTCTTGAAACAGAGGTAAAGGTTCATCCTAGTGCACTGTGGTGGTGACTAGAGCAATAGTGGTATTTTCACACAGATTAATCCAGCAACACTAGTATATAACTATTTAAACTGTCCTCTGAATTGCAGTAACTGGTCAAACCTGTTCTAACAACAGCTTCTGGCTTTGAGGGCAAGCAACTCCAGTGAAGCTGCTGCTGGAGGGGATCTGATGTTTTAAATGGAAATATTTTACAACAGTTTGCGTTTTCTCCAGGCAACTGTAAATGATTTTTGGGACAGGGCAAAGTGCTACAACTATCTCCCTAAGTCAATCATCATTCTTCGTTTGCAGCATTCAGTACATTTTTTCCCCACCTTAAGAAAACAAATTATTGTAAGCAAAGTGCATATTCCCACCAGGTACTTTAACATAAGCTGTTAATGACTTGTGACTTCCTTATGCAGTCAGGCAGAGAAGACTTGTTTCACACTAGGCAGGTAAGCAAAACTTAAACCAGATGATTCCAAAAAGGAGGGGCATGAGAGAAGCAGGATTAACATAATTGTATGTACCTAAGCAGGGGGGCTAAAGCATGGGAGGAAAATAGTAATACATTGGCAGCCTTTGGTGCTTACTTGGAAGACAAGACAAGGAACTCACCATCTGGAGTCCTAGAAAAATGTTATCAGTTAGGAAGTTCTTTGAATGCTAATAAACCTTGACCTAGGGCATCCATTTAATATAGCAAGGTTCTTCATCAACTTCTGGCTTGTACGGTTGGACTGTAAAGCATTAATTGCATAACAAGGAGAAGTCAGCCATGAGAAGACCACTTTAAATTTCATAAGTCATTATGTGAATCCAATTTCACCTGCCTTTCCAGTTCAAACAACAGAACTACATGGATATGTGGATTTAAACAAGTCCTCCCTTTATGTAATAGCAGCTTCAGCTGGAGTGGAGGGAGGATACAGAAAAAAGCTTTTTTTAACACTTTACCAGCACCTCACTTCACTTGAACAGGGAGTAAACTGCTATTTGCAATCAAACTTCAATCTGGTTCCACTAATTAAAGGGATTGTCTAAATCTCCTTCTCAGTGGCAAGAGACTCTATTTACTGGTTAATTAAAGACTGTTTCTTAAGCCCTTTCAGAACAGACATTTAAAAAAAAAGAATGCAAGGCTGAAATTATTGGCTAGTGTCTAACCAAAAGCAAAGATTTACATTTATCCACTAGCTCATGTGTGGCTGTGTTTTGAAATGTCTTGTTTCTTTTGATACAGCCAAGTGTAAGAAGGCAGGTGCATGTCTTCTAACAGCTTTGTGGGCAAAACTGAGCCTACCAGGGCCCTGTGCCCTAACTGGAGTGGGCGACGAGCTAGGGTGTCAGTGCACCTGGACTCTCACATGCATTGGCTGCACGACAGGTCACTCTGTTATCAACACGACAGGGCACCCTGAGCATACTCCAGGTGTCTAGCGACATACTGTACAAGAGAGGTGCAAGGACAGTAAGGGACAGATTAGCACAGCTGCAGTATTAGCACAACTTCATAACTGTCAGACTGATAGAGGAAAAAGTATGTGGTATCTTTAGATGTCAACATTATTTCACTTTGAACAAACTTTCCTATGTTTCAGTCTAGCCATTGAGCTCATTAATTTTCAGAGTAAGGGTGCTCCGGCAGTTTGGATGCTATTTAAGGCTCTGGAAGATCAGTATTTTTTTCTGTCCCACACCACAAACTTCCTTTGTAACCCCTTATTATCACAGCATAAGACAGTACAAATTACAGCTTACATGATTACACTCTTGTGAGTCCCTGTCCTTAAGTGATTGCCTCACGTACACAAGTAAAATTACCTCACAAACATGAGAGTCTCCGTCCGTCTTTACACAGCATGGGGCCTCTGCTCACGGACCTGTTATAAGAACAAATACACTAGAAACCTCTGGTTTCTGGGATCCATTTCAGTGGACACAAAATAGCTGTATCAGCCAGAGGAGCATGTATGGGCTGTTCTTAGATCCTAACACTAAACTGCAAAAACAGACTTTTCAAAGCCAAACATTTTGCTAATGCAACTAATCAATTAAAGGTGAGTTCTTGCAGATCCAGTGCTGAATTATTTGCAGGGCGTCATTCAGTTGGACAGAAGTGAGTCCTCTTCCTGCCTCAAACCAACAAACAGCACTGTGTGCAGGTCAGTACAGTCCAAGCACCAGCTGTTACTGCTTCAGCTAATATACTCTGACCCTCTATAAGGCTTAATTCCTCAGATTTAGAATAGTGTTATCTACTCCTACACAACTTTCTGTCAGTTCAGGCCATGAACAGAAAAAGTGGTGGTCTAGCCACAATATATTGTAGGGACTTCAATTCTCTACAGTTTGTTGTTAAAAAAATTCTCCAGCATCCTTCCTGCTTGTATTGTGTACCTGAAACAGCTACCCTTTTTCATATGCTTAAATCTTTCTAAGTATTTCGGAACAGAGGCTGCATAAAAGGTCTGCAGAGACAGAGGCAGTTGTATGGTGGTGCTCCCTGTGCTGGTTGCGTTCACAGTCCTGAATTCAGCCCAAAACTATACTCCTGGTCTTTAGAGGGCCTTCTGCCTTGTTCCTGGCTCTTGCTATCCCATAGTAATTTTCTTTTCCAGCAGGCATAGTGTCCTATCTCCACTGGCTTGAACATCTCCCTGTCCTCTGTATAGTTGTGGCTGTTAGGAAGTTTCTTTCTCTACCAGCCAGGTTAACTTTTGGAAAGCTCTACCTCAGCCTCCTCAGCCCTCCCCACATATCTCCTTTCAGTCATTCTATTTATTTAATACTCCCTTTGGATTCCTTTCTCATCCATAGCAGGGAAGTGTGACAGACAAGTAAATCTTCAGCTGTCATCACTTGTCCCCTAGCGAGAAGAAGGACTGACAACCTGGCCTTTTCCCACAGCTGAGCAAACTAGAACCCATGGGCTACACATTTGCCAGTAAATTAAACCACTAATCTGTTGTGCTTAACTGTTACAACAGGTCTAGGTATACTTTCTGCCAGGGCAAATTCACATTCTCCTAAATATTACTTGTTTGTATACATTATTGATTGATTAGCAGGTTCTGTTCTTGTAATGGGATGTTTTACTTCTTCATTGCATACTTTCCAACAGGAATAATCTGTCTCAATTCACTGATCAAAAACTGATCACAACCTGCAAAAGGCAAACCCTGCTGTGGTTAAAGTCAGTGAAGTGCAATGCCATGCATCTTACTCTGTTTGTATAAGTCACTCAAACGCCCAGCATCAATCAAGAGGTGAAAGCTGCTGACAAAGGCCACCTTTCATAAACATTTCCTCATCCCACCACTTTCTCAGCCCTTTCCTTCTCCTCTGGGAAACAAGCAGCCTTTTCTCTTTGCTCCCAGATTCTCCCCAAAAGTATGTTTCCTATCAGTGCCTAAGTCTCACCTTCCCTTTGGAGCACATCACAGTTCCCCATCAGCTTCTGGTGGCCAAAACAGTCAAAAAGTTATGAAGTCTCATTCTTCCATTACTCACAGGCCAGAGCATACAGAGGTCACAGAGCATCCCCTCTGCACAACCCTGTGATGTCCTGCAGCAGCAGTCACATCCAGTCCAAACCACTCCTTGCTGACAGCAAGTACAGCCAAGCAGTACTAGCCACTCTTTAGCCAAAGATATCCAATACTCTATCATGAACTGGACACAAAACACAAGACTATTTAAAACATGTAAGCATGTCCTCAGCATTTGGGAAAAACAGGCATGAAGCATCAGGTAAAGAAAAATCCCCTCTCTTGGAAAAAGAGGGTTATTTGTGAAGGCTACTTCAGAAAATTGCCTCTAAAACATAAGGAAAGAGGTCCAAAGAAAAAGAAGAGGGATCTTTAGGCTTTTGTTTGCTTACATATCAGTGTGACCTTTCAAGTTAGCTGTACATCTAACCGGTTACATATCCTTGGAAGAGTCTCTTAAGCTCTGAATTTCAGTTCCCAGTCACGCTCAGCTGTCACTTGGTGTTTCCCAAGTAACTCCATCTCTCTGGAAACACAGAGGGGAATGCCTGTTCTCTGTAACAACAACAATTAACATTTAAAGGCAATAGAATGATACAAACAAGATAATTTGATTACATTATATAGAGTTATGGCTGCCTCCAGATGGGAGAGACTTCTTATCCTTTAGAGATTATATGATAAGAACAGTCAGTTGCTTCCACCCTTTTAGTCTTCATAACCAAAAATGAACAGTTTTCACTTGATTCTACCAGATGTACATTTAATATTTTTAGCAAAGTTAGACCTGGAATCTCATTGGCTTTACAGACAGGAACAAGTCTTGAGCAGAGAACATGGGTTTGCATAATGCTACATTTTCGCTGTGTGCAGCCACTCCTGTAGATTTAAAAACATACTTATTTTGGGGAGAAGTAGCAGCATAAGAAGTTTTCGAGTTTCTCAAGCTAATAAAAAGCAACTTTTAAATTAATTTAAATGCCAATTTCAAGGTCACCAGCAAGTTGGAGATTTTTCCATTGGAGACAGAGAGATTCCAGTTCCTGAACACCTTCAGCGGGGCTTTTGAACAAAAGCTACGCTGTTGAGAAGACTGCTGAGAGATTGTGTATGATCAGAGGAAAGTGGAATTGGATGTGCACTGATCAGATACACCTAGCAACTCTCTACAGCTCATTAATCCCTTTGTAGCTATGCCCTATATCACTGTGATCAGGTTTTTTAATGCAATGAGAAAAACATGAACATCCAAGACTATTCTAAGCATGTTTTTTGAGTGGTGGATATCTTGAAGAAATAATGTTAAACTTTTTGGTTGAAAATAATTTTTTTTTTTAAATTGTGGGGGAATGAAAACGGTAGGTGGAAGTCTTTGGCTGCAGACTTCACTTCATGGAAGAGGGGAAAAAAGATAAATCTGAGCCTTGAATCTGCAAAGTCTGTTGCCTAGAAAATTCTCCCTGTTCTGGAGATCTCTTTACCCGCGTAGACCTGTTTAAGAGAATTCTTGTGGACAGGGGCCACAGTCAAGTCAAACCCCACAATTTTACTTTTTTTTTTCTTTTTTCAGGAGTATTGTTGAAAGTATTCACTAAATGCCAGCAGCACAGTCAAGACAAAACCAACTAGTTCTCTCTGATCTATAACACAGGTTAACTAATTCACTTTTTAAATTAAAATCAGCTGTTAACTACCTGAAGGCCTGTCTTGCCTTCATGGCAAACTGTTTTTGTAGCTTTGGTTTCATGATTTAGCTAATAACATGTGGAGGCTGAACAGCACTTTTCCATCCCAGATCCCTACTGAAATATAAGACATTTGGCTACAACTATCCAGTTAAATAAAAACAATCTTTTGGTCTTAAAAATCCCAACAGCACCATTGTTGCCACCCTCTAGTTGCACAACAGTGTGCATGTGGAGGTATGGAGATCTGATACACAACAGGAAGGTTTAGGTCTGAAATCATTATTTTCGTAAGGGCTTATACCTTTCTTGATGACTTGCGTTGCATCTCTACATGTTGGTCTGGTGAATAAACCATCTCTTCTATCCTGTGTCAAATACAATACACTATTTAGTCACTTGCTAATAAATGTATTCCTCCTAACAAAGCCTCTCATACCATCATTTTAGAACGTGCAGCAACACCTTCTCTGCCTACAATATATCAGTGCCATAACAATTAGCACTATTAGCAAGTTTTGTACTTTGTTGGCTACAGATCTACATAAGTCCTGGTCTGTTTCACAAACACATTTCCTACTAATTTCTTCATGAGTACTACATTACCAAAAAGATACAGAATAAAGATCTCAGCTACTGGCATAAAAGGACACTTATCAGCTAATGACAAGAAATATTTTCCTTCCAAACCTCACAAATTTTAATGTATTTGCTAGCCAACCCCCCTAGCCCAGAGATTATCTACCATGTCCATTGGAAAGATACAACCTGTCTATAAAATAACACCGATTTCTAGGTTTCTGACTTACAATAAAAAGACTGATCCTTATTTTATTCCATTCTGAAAATATATTTTAAGTGTTGGAGCAGCAGACTTTATCACTGAAGCTCGTATACATGGTTAATATATTCAGAGTTCTTACAGTAAAAGTCCTGGGGAAAGAAGACACAGTACATGAAGTTTGTAATTTAATAGATATCACCTGTTCCACAAGATACTCTAAATTCAGCAGCTCTGTTATAATATATCATTCTCATTTTAATTTAGTACTAATCTTGGTTAGATGGGTCATAGCTAGCCTCTACTGGCTTATGCAATTCACTGTAAATATTCACTGTAAACATCTTCAATAAAACATCCTTTCTACTACAATACCTTTTCAGCAGATTATTTAAAAAAGAGACATATTTGTCTATTATTATAACACAGATGAATTAAAAAGATGGGTTGAGGTAATCCCAAGCACAAATACAGGCTGGGTGATGAGTAGATTGAGAGCAGTCCTGTGGAGAAGGACTTGGGGGTGTTGGTGGATGAAAAACAGAGTATAAGCCAGCAATGTGGCCCAGAAAGCCAACTGTATCCTGGGCTGCATCAAGAGAAGTGTGGTCAGCAGCTTGAGGGAGGTGATTCTACCCCTCTACTCTGCTCTTGTGAGACCCCACCTGGAGTACCCCAACATAAGAAGGACATGGACCTGCTCAAGCAAGTCCAGAGGAGGGCCATGAAGATGATCAGAGAGATGGACCACCACTCCTGTGAAGGCAGGCTGAGAGAGTTGGGATTGTTCAACCTTAGACCGGCCTTCCAGTACTTAAAGGGGGCCTACAGGAAAGATGGGGAGGGTCTCTTTATCGGGGAGTGTAGTGATAGGATGAGGAGTAATGGTTTTAAACTGAGAGAGGGTAAATTTAGATTAGATGTAAGGAAGAAATTCTTTCCTGTGAGGGTGGTGAGACACTGGAACAGGTTGCCCAGAGAAGTTGTGGCTGCCCCCTCCCTGGAAGTGTTCAAGGCCAGGTTTGATGAGGCTTTGAGCAGCCTGATCTGGTGGAAGGTGTCCCTGCCCATGGCAGGGAGGTTGGAACTAGGTGATCTTTAAGGTCCCTTCCAACCCAAATAATTCTATGATTCTATGTAGTCAATGACCTGAGAGTGTGGAGACATATCTGGACATTTCAGAGTAGTGCCCAGTGACAGCACAAGAGGCAACGGGCACAAACTGAAATGTAAGAAATTCCACTTAACCATAAACAAAACCAGTTTACTGTGAGGGTGGTAAAGCACAGGCATAGGCTGCCCAGAGAGGTTGTATCACCTCCACCCTTGGAGACAGATACTCAAATCTGACTGACTGGTCATGACCCTGAGCAACCTGCTATGGGTGACCCTGCTGGGAGCTGGGGCAGAGTTTGGACTGCACCATTCCCAGAGGCCCCTTCCAACCTCAGTCCTTCTCAGATTCAGTGACTGTGTGATGCTTGAACATAGACACTCATTTTCAGCTCTTCATAATAATAAAACTGTAAAATTAATATATGCACCATTTTCCAGGTCCTACATGCACTCAGGTCCTGGGTTGAGACCTTCTGTCCCTTGCTGCAGGCTCTGGTGATAAATGAGATGAAGGCAGAGTGTTTTCCTGAGCTGTGGCTGCTGGCAGACAGGATAACTCCAAGACTTGTCACAGGCTGCTGTGAGAGAGGCAGTACTCAACCTAGGTGACTTCAAGGAAGCTCTTTTGTATCCAGAAAATCAAAGAGAAACTTCTCAGGAAGGATAGTTATGCCACTGGTGCCTAATGCAGCATTTCTTGCAACTGCTCTGATGCATTTCATAAGGTGATAATCCATGCAGGATGCTGAACTAGAGCAACAACTGTGTGCCCCAGCCTGATGGTAGCCCTAGTCTATGCACCTGATCCCAAGATATGCTCAGTGCTAACAGGACGTTCACTGAGCACGTCTCCATCAGAGGTGCTGCTGGTGTTCAACAGCACCAGAGAACGGGTGGATCACTAGTGGTCACAGCTCTAAGACAGAAATAAATAAATTTAAGACTTTTGCATCTAATTCTTCTCAAATATTGTGAACTCTCAGATTTGGCTGTCAAGATGACTAAGTAGCTAGTCTCCTCCTATTGAGAAGAAGTAATGTCATTTCCCTCTGCCAATACAGTTCTTGGCAACCTGATGGAAAGTATTTTATACATTTTTTTTTAATGCACACACCACTTACAGGGGAATCTTCAGTGAACACATACTATGTTTTCGCATTTTATCCTGTATAGAAATGAATATAACATAACTAGAAAAGAATGCTAAATAAATTCTAACAATGGCAATCTAAAACTATTTAAACAGTATTGTTTACATGCTTGGTATTAGAATTTTCCAAGCCATCTTAGTTGCTCTCTGTCTATTGTGTTGTTCAAGCACCCTTAGGAGCAGATAATTTCTGTTTGCCACAGGAACAATCTTTTTGATGTCCTCAATAGAAAAATTAAAGAGTTTGGCCATCCCTCAACCCTTTCTATCAGTACCCTGCAGTTCTCCATCATGAATTTTTTTCCTATTAGCACAGGCCTTAATCCTGCAACTGACATATGCTAACATTATGGTCTCTGAATGAATCCACTGACTGTGAAGTTAAGCACACACAGACACGCTCACAGGGTAAACATTGCATCTGAGTTGACAAGGGGAAAGCTGAAGCATTTTATAGGCCAGTTTTTAACCAGAATAGCTCAAGAAAAATAGGGAAAAAACTATTTCTCTATTTTAGAGATCAAAACGAATCCACTGTTTGCTATTCCAACTAAGTTAAAATCACTCACACCTTTTTATTTAAATGTTCTTGTTATGGTGCTTGACTGTACAATTGTTTAAACAACCAGCTAGTTTACCTCTGAATCTATAAAGCTGGTATCACAATTTTTAATGTTTTTTTTTTAACCATAAAAATTTTTCCTCCTTGAGCCTTTGAAATGGATCAGAGCAGGAGAAAGAAATGCCTTGTTCTTCCATGGACTGAAGTAGCTGCAAGGAGTGGGAAAATGTGCCTCAGCTTATTGGCAGCTGCATTTGTAGTTATCTTAAGTCTCAGCACACAGCCAGGATCCAGGGCTGCAGGACACATTTCTGGGGCTGCAATCAGCTCTGAGCCTTCTGTCCAACAGAGCCAGCAATTTCAGCAAGGTCATTTCTCCCTATTTTCTGGCCATTGTCCTGGGCAAGAAATGCCAAGTGGCAGCTCAACATGACCCTGAATGACGCAGAGGCTTGAGGTGAGTGTGCCCTAGTCTTTCCTGAAAGTGACATGGACCACAGATACCCACAGACTTTTGATCAATAAAGTCATATTTTACTAAAGCGTCAAATAAAATCACTTTTAAATAGAAACACCCAAATGCACTGTGTGAGGTGAACAAAGTGGAGATGCTTGGTCATAAATACAGTGTTTTCTTGGAAGAAGAGTGTGAGACAGAAAAATATTTATTTTTTTCTATGGTCTTGCCCACTAGTCCAGCAACTGTGAGCATTGAAGAAACCTCATAAAATCTCCTCTGGGTCCCTAGGAAACTCTTCCTTCAGCAGAGGATCTGTTAGGTCTGCTCCAAGTAGAAAAAAGCTCCTGTATTTCTCAAGGTGCCGCAGCCACCACTTGTGCTATCAATGCCTCCATCCCTACCTCCTGGGCTGCACACCCAGAGCATCTCCCACAAACAGCTGCTTCTTACCCAAGCAGATCTCCCTCCATCCCACAGTGCCCACCTCGCTGTGATGCTGTGGCCAGGAGGACACAAGTAGGTGGGTTTCTTGGCCACTGCCAAGTCACACCTTGGAAAAAAGCTCCACTTTTATATAGAAAAACAAGCAAACCATCACAAAGAGACTGGCAAAAAAAAATCTGCAAAAAATACCAGGTGAGGAAAGACAGACTTAACTACTCTGTGACTAAAGGGGTGGTATTTTCATCTGGGTGGGAGGTAGGGAGAAGGGAACCTGTTTCTTATCAACTTGAATCAATTTGTTGAAAATGCACAGTGGCTAATAAATCCCAACATAAAGTACCCCCAGTAACAGGGAGGGTGTTTGGATGCCTGCGAGCAGGTCAAGGTGGTCCCTGTGAGAGTGTCTGCATGCGCCTGATTGTTCCAGAATCCCGTTAGCAGGATCAAGGGTGAAAGGCATGTTTCAGCTAA
This sequence comes from Strix uralensis, assembly GCF_047716275.1. Classification (NCBI taxonomy): domain Eukaryota; kingdom Metazoa; phylum Chordata; class Aves; order Strigiformes; family Strigidae; genus Strix; species Strix uralensis. The sequence goes on along the minus strand of NC_134012.1, from coordinate 27,196,067 downwards.
ACAGAAGAGGACATACATCAGCGCTGATAGCTAACGCTTTTAAAGCTAACAAAACACCAGCTAACACAACACATCGGATCTTACCTTATGACATGAGTATTCTCAGGGTTTTTGCAAAGTTAACCAGAAACAGCTAGATACAGGCCTTTGCCAAACAGGGTTGCAAACACCTAATAGCCGCAAGCTGTGTGAGAAAGGGGCTAAAGCTCTTCTATTCAGGTAGAGCGAGACAAAGGTAGATCCTCTGCAGGATTATCAGGCTGTGGGATACAACTCCTGGACCACATTCAATGGCAACATGTAAGCAAATGTCATTAAAAGCTTTCTACCTTTCTTCCTCCTAACGTCTGCAAGATTCACTGCTTCCCCCCATCCAAGTGTATGGGCTGGGGCAATGGATCTAGGAGTTTACAAAGGAACAGGTTGAAAGAGCAAATACGAGGGTGAAAGACAGTAAGTGCTAAGTTGGCATGGAAATGAAAGCTGGACCACTATCCTGTGCTGCCAGTGACACTTCCACCAACCCACTGACCTCCTCTTGCCCAGCTGTTTCTCAAACCCTGAGCGAGGCTACTCTCAACCTAGGAGAAAATCTGCATTGCCTAAGTCCCCTTACAGTGATTCCCAGGATTTAAAATACTCTTTCCAGTATCTGTAAAACAAGATGTTTCTATTTTTTGAATGGAAAGAAAGCCTATTGCATTTAAGATAAAAAGTCCAGCCTGCTTCTTTCTTTTGCTCAGTACCTCTCCATACTAGGAGGGATGCCGAGGAGCAGGATAACATTTTGAGTCTGTGTAAATACTCTGCTACTAGCAGCTCCCTAAACCTGTCTGCTTCCCATCAGCGCTCTTTAGCTAAAGAGTAACCATCTGCCTGAAAGAACTATGGTTCCTCACCACTATACAAAAAGCCAGCTTACTTTTGTTTACCTTGTGGCAAGTTCTCCCTACTTCTGTTAGTCCTGAGAGACAACATCTCTGTAAACAATTTAACCTGTTCTCAAGCCAATTAACAATGTGAATGAGATGACAAGTTTTCACAGCCAGTCTCACAAAGCAGCCTGACATCTCACTGACTAGTGCAGTGCACGCAGTGGCTCCAGGAAAAAGTGCCAGGACACCTGAGGAGGGTCTGCTGCGATTCCTGTTGCATCCTTCAACAAATCCCCCATGTCGCAGCTTCCTGGCCCAAGCCTGGGACTAAATATTTTTGCTTCCTCATAAACCTGTTGGGATGAAATGTGATGAGGTATGTTGAAATCTTATGGAAAGAACTGCAGATCTGTAAAATCTTAGTCTGTATTTCTGACTCTGGCTTATATAAATATATAATTGCAATTAAGTAACACAGTCAACCATAAACTTTAACTCTGAATCAGATCATGGGCTATGACTCACAAATTCCGCACAGTGATTACAAAATATCTAATGAACTTCATCTAATACACAAGCGTTAAGTAATTTACTAAATGTCTGATAATGTAAGAGTAGGATTAGGAGTAGTACTGGCAGAAATTCCTGTGGCTTTTCCTCCTTCACAGCTCCCCATCACTTAAGAGATAAAGATTATGGTTTCTAGGGTAACTAGACACACACACACAAAAAAGGACACATTGTCTAATTTAGTTTCCTGAGACTGTCAGAGGATTGTCCGGCTAGGAGCATAGTCTAAACATGATTATGAAAGAGATTTGTAATGAATTTAATCACTCATTTTAACTCACAGTCATGCCTTACATACATTTTTAGTTTTAAGAGTAATTCTCATATTTAAATGTAGTTTCTAACAAATAGTGACACATTAACATTCACAGACAATTATTAAAGACACATAGAGGACAGATGGTCCTGTTGTGTATGTGCATATGTTACCATTGAGGCAGTTTTACTTTGCTTCATGACACACCCACACATAACTGTAAAGATTTGAATAAACACATAATTTTTCTATGACATTTATGTTTCTGTACGGTTTATGTGCACGCACATACACAGATGATAGACCAGATTACCATTTCAGATCACAGACTTTCACACTGCAAAGGGGAATAAACAATGCAAGTCTTACAGCAGTGTAAGGGCCAAAAGTGACAATATGCTGGTAAAGCTGGTGACTAGTGATCCTTTAAAACAAAAGTCTTAACTTTGTCTCATTCGGTGTTTGCTAGCCAGGAGTATGGGCACGCATACGCATTCCCACATGGACACTTGAGCTGTCTCTTTGCAACAGAGCTCTGCTCCTTTTTTTTTTTTTTTTTTTCAAACCAGAAGACACCATGCTGCTGCTGCAAAGCCTGCAGGGCGCTGCCACCTCCTACCTTCAGGCACACCAACCATTCTTCACCTACATGTGGGCACTCCTGCCCTGTCCCCTCCTCACTTCCAAAGCTTTGTGTCATGGTATCTGAAGAAGTGGCGTGTCTCCCCCTCTTTGGGACCCATCTTTTCCACTTATCAAGGTCCAGGTGACTCAGAGACAGCATTCCTTCCTCCACCTTCCAACAGCATTTAGGTCACTAATGCTGGGTCAGACAACTTCCACCCAGTTATCCAGGACCTAAATGTGATGTTACTCAAGATGTCCCTGCTGGGATGATGGCAATATATTAAATTGCGCTCAGGAATGTTCCCAGGCACTGGAAGGAGATCATCAGTTCTGCTAAACTGTTTGAGCAGCCCCATCATGGTTTTGGTCCATGCCAACTTGTACTCCTCTGTAGCATTCCCAGGCAGGATTCAAGAGCCAGAGCGCTCCAGAAGTCACCCCAAGCAGCTTGCATGCAGACACCCTGTCTTTCCAGGACAAGGGACTGCTCGAAGAGTTCATGGCTGTTTCATGGCAGCTGGCCTCAATGCCAGAGACCATTCCAAAGCATGTTCAATTTAGTAGCATAGACAGAGCCTTTTGAGACTTCCAGATCAGGGCTGATGACCCAGGTATCCTTGATGGAACCATACTCAATGCTAATGAGCTGATTCCTTTCTAATCTCTCAAGGCATTTAGTATTCATATGTACTGTAAATAGAAGCAACACCTTGCAGGTGTCTATTTTACAAATTATCAGCTGTTTTAAATCTAAATGTAATTATCTATTTTAAATTCTCATTATAAATATCGGACCTCCAGTCTGAGAAGTCTTCCACATGCAGAGCCAAGCAACAGAGTCTGAATCCATGACCAGACAAAAATCATCCAATAAGTAACCTGATGCCCTAAAATGACACCTGTGAGTCACTCTACAGCAGTCTGTTTATTCCCAGTGCTGCAGTAAGCATCCCAGGCTCTGGTGAAATCTGAATTAAAAAACCTAACCTAGCTTACTGTCCAGCAAAAAGCTTGCAATGAGCACTGTAACTGATTTAACCTTATCCTGTTCTTGAGAAGGCTGATTTCTTGCAGTATCCTTCATATTTCAAGATTCTCTGAGGTAAGTGTCCCACTCTCACAGCCAAAACTGATTGCAAACACCTCAAACCCAGGTTAACTGAGCACTGTTGAGGCCTGAAAGTCAGTACTATGGCCCTGTCTCTTTTGGGCAAGTAAACACCCTGAAGAAACCTGTGAGTTTCAGAGGGCAGCTGCATAAATTTTAAGAGGTAGATCAGAAGATTTTACAGATTCTTGCAGAAAGCAATACTTCCTGCGGATATCTTGCCTTTATCTTTGCTAAACAAGCACTACAATTTCATTTCCAGGGCCAGGAACCCAGGTGCTCAAGTTACACAAGTCACGCTGTATAGGCTAGTGATGACAACTGAAGTATCAGCATCCTTGCTGCACTGTGCTGTGACCTGTGGACACCTCCTTCTCTTCTACTTCTTCCTTCAGAGCTGTATAGGCAAAGGGATGAGATGGTAGGTAGTGAAACAACCCAAGTAGGAAGAAAGGCCCTGTTCCTTTGCTCCAGTGCAACAGATGCACACTTGAGGAACATTCTTTTCTAGGCAGACAGCAGTCAATACTCAGCAGACCTGCGCAACTGAACCTCCATGGTATGTGCATGAATGCCCCTGCATGATGTTATTTTAGACCTGGACAGTAGTCAGCAACACCTTAAGGCCAGAGGGCTCTAAGTCAACACAGAAACTCAACAGCATTTATAAAAACCAAAACAACAAACCACCACCCTGTGTACACATAAAAATATAAGTAAGCTTAAAAGATCGGCTTTATGTGTGCATTATATAGAACAACTGGAATGTTTTACACACAGCCAGCACTTTTTGCCTTGAGAATAATTAGGAAGGGTTCAAGATGACCTAATACCACTTCCAAGTCGTATCAGGCACTAGCTCTCTAGCTAAACTCTACTGCAAGCACCAACAAACTTGCATTTCCTGTTCTTAAATGTTTTGAGTCTTAACTGCTGAACTTTGAGATAAAGATCATAGTAACAGCAACACAAAAGAACAAAGGGAAGGGAAGTGCAACTGAAGCAGAAGCTTAAACCAAGGCAGTAAACTATATGTTGTTGATGTGCTTTTATTAAGAGAATATGTAAAGGACATTATAAGGCATTCAAAGCATTTGGGGGTGGGGAGGGAGGGGAGGAAGAGACAATTCTTGAAGTAAATGTTCCATGGAGACAAAATCTCTAATAATTTATTGACCTTCAGTTTCACATTGTGAAAAAAAAAGCAAGTTTTACAAAACCTTAAAATGTAGTAGCAAACAAAAAGATACAACACAGACAATTTTACTTCTTCACTTGCACACTTTTCTTTTAGCACACAAACCACATCTTCAAAAGCCAAGGAAGGGAACATTATTCTGCTCTAATCACTCTTGTTCAGACAGGTGTCAGACCTAGAGAAAAGGGGCTGCACAATTATACCAGAAGAGGAAGGCTGTCCTTTGTTATATGTTTCTACAGCAACCAGCCTGCAAAATAAGAGGAACCTTCCTGTCTTATGCCAGGGTTTTTGTGTGCACTCTTCTGTGAACTGCTTTTGCTTCAAAGTGTGGGGTGTTTTGCAGGACTGGAATGGTCAACTAGCTAGCCAGGATTCCCACAACAATTCAAACAGCAAGAGCCTAGCATATACCATGCAGAGCCAGAGGCCCACCCTGACTTTGGCTTCCTTCAGCCTACACACAGGAATTAATCGAGGACTTGAAAGCAGACCACAACTTTGGAAACAGCTGCAGAAAATTCATCCCACTTTTGGAAGTTGCATGGTGCTACAAAACAGATTTCATAAGCTAAGTAGATGTAGATGCAGTGCAGCTTCATGTCTGGACTCTAATCAGCTCGATGCAGAAAACAGGTCTCAAACCTGTATGCCCTTATTCAAACAAGAGGGCCCCTGGGGACCCAGTTCTTCTCTTCCTTGTACCTCCTGCACTCACTAGCGCCTGGGGAGAGGACATGCAAAACACAGGAAGTCTGATTTTATGGCTCTCTTCCCACTCCCAGGAGTGATCCGTAAGATGAAAGGCAAAAGCAATTCAAGGCTGTTTGCTTCAATAGGGCAACCTGTGCAAGTACAGGGACATAGAAAGGAGAGATACCCTATTTAGGATGTTTTCCTATTGCTTAAAAGCCATCTAAGAGAAAAGAACCAATGCTGGGGGAGGGGGGAAGGGAAAGCTTAAACACCTTTTTTAAATCTATCATTTCAAGAAATCAGTTTAACCAGAGGAACTGTAACTGTTCATATCTAGCTGGGCCTCACCCTTTAAAAAAATGGTAATGCCTTTGCTAATTAATCAATGTTCTCTCAGTATTCACAGAACTCCAAATACTCTTATTTCTGAAATGTAAGGGTCTACTCCAAACAGCAAGTCAAATGTAAGGCAGCACAGAGAAACTTCCAGTGACCAGTGTAAACATTTTCAGATGACAAAACTTTCACAAATACAGCTACATCACTGTCACACAGAGAAAGGCAAGCATCACCAATGTGATTATTTGTGTTTTGCATGCACGCATGCAGCTGTTTACTTATACCACAGCACACACCATGTTACTGAATGTGCCTGTTAAGTTGGGCTCCAGAAACATTTACAAAAAACCACAATACAATACAGGCTTCATGACAGGATTTGGCAAAGAAAGCACCTGTGAAACATAAGCTTCTGAAATCCAGAAGAAAAACAGTAGCTTCATCTGTCTCAAGACCAGACTGATAAATAAATTTATGTAAAAATCAGTTTGGTTTCTCAGGATTGTGTCTGACGCTTCTGAGCAACCAAGTGTTTAAAGACACACCTGGCTAAGGAAAATAAAAGGCAGCAGAGTTTGAGGGCTATTTTTAAGATTAAGAGGTTTGAAATTCATTTTCTATCCCCATAAGAATTTTGCCAGAGCACTTAGGTCTTTGACACCTGGCCACTCAGATGATCATCTGAAATCCAGATGGATGAGGCAATCCAGTCAGTGCAAAATTGCTGCTCTTGTTTTTTTTTTGTTTTGTTTTTTTTGTTTGTTTTTTGTTTGTTTTTAAAGACTTCATCACTAACCTATCTTGAGGTTTGTTTTCATTCTTGAATCACCATACTCCACTCATTCAGGTCAATGTGGCTATATTGTAGGTACCCCTCCTCCAACCCAATAAATAAATAAATAACTTTGGACAATGACTTCATCTGGGCTTGGTATCCAGAAGCTCTTCCACAGTATTTGCGTTGCAATCAGGAAGCTGCACAAAGAGAGAGCTGCAAGAGATTTTGGCTATTTCCAGATTAGAAATTGAAAGGCATGACCAACAAATGAAATGTAGCAAGGACACCATCTACAAGACACACCACATGCAACCTGGGGAGCCGGTGGCCTGAGAAAGTGACCTCCATGGCTTCTTCCTTTAGTACGCGTGTAATTTAAGATCCTGCCTTGTAATTCTTTCATTTCCGACTGGGAAGCCACCCCTCCCTCCCACTTCCAACTGTTATCCAACAGTTTTCTTTCTTTGTGCAGCAGAGCAAGTCAGCGATCACAAAATGTGCAAAACATACAATTCACACAAGCCCTTGCAACATGAAGACCATTGCAGGCATTGCTTCAGCATGCAAGCACTGAACAATAAATAACTATATCTACAAGTAACATAACAGGAAGGGGACAGTTTGAATTACTTATAAATACAGGGAGGAAAAGGAACAAGGAGCATTTGGGGGATGTAATTTTTGTTCCCCACTGTTGCAAAAACATTTCACCACTGGTCTGTTCCTTATCAAGTGGAAGGTCACTCACTGCACACAGGACAATGCAACATGGGATCTAAAAGATGTAGGCACTGCCCACAGACAAGCATGCTCCAGTTAGAGTTCAGCAGCAATAGCGCTGTCTCTTCATTCACAGCAGCATCGCACTGTTTCAGATCTGGCCTGCTTCCCCTGCAGCTGGCGCTGGCACTTCAAACCACCACAAAGCAAGGTGACAACCATTTCAAATTTCACATACAAACAGCGGAGTCCATGGAAATTGAGTGCTGTGTGCTGCACAGCTCAGAGAAGTTCTGTCTCTTCTTTTTCTTCTTTGAAGGACTGATTAATATTGGCATTAATCCACAATTACTAGCACAAGGACCTGATCACAGGTTTGTCCATTCATATTTAAACCACGTGCTGAAGCATTAAAGACAGGTTTTTTTTCTTCCCATTCCTTCATGTCTGGGTTAGATAATTTACAAGGTGCTGATGATTTTCTTCAAATGCAAGAGACGCTGAACGATTTTTCTTCATTAAAACCTTTTCTCCAGATCTGAGGTTCCAATTCTCCTCTCCAAATAAAGGAGTAAACTAAAAGCATGGGAAAAGGGGAAAAAAATAAAAAGAAGAGAAAAAAGACTTAAAGGGTTTTGCTGAGACAATGTACCATAAGGTTTTTGTTAGATGTCAAAGAAAATCTAAAAGCTAGGCTTAGGATACAATCCAGTTGATGGCTTTCCCACCCCCTGCACCCCCCACCCTCCCCCATTCCTGTCTGATAGCCAACTACTGATAAATAAGCCAGCCAAAACCATAATTATTTAGGGTCAGATTCTGTCTTTATTATTATATTTTACCATCCTACTGACCCCAGAAAGACCATTTCATTTTTTGGCTATAAAGTCAGTCATTTGAAACCTAAATCAAACTGGCCCAATACAGTTCAACATGATGGGCTCTGCATCCTGCATACTTTTAACAGTTCTGTGTTCACCCAAAATCTTAAAGGTTTGTGGATTTGTTTCAAGCAAACATAACATTGTGCAACTTCTTTTCCACAAAAGCTCCCATGAACACTTAGTACAAAGAGTTTTTTCTATCCCTCGGCCAACACAAACCTGGTTGGAATAAAGCAGAAGGGGAAGTGAAGGTGTCTCACCCCAATGCCTCCGTTCACCATGAAGAATTCTGAATTTAATTGATTCACAATATAGAAAAGGACATATAATCCCCTTACTTAAAACTTATCTACTATTCATTAGAGCAGAAGTCTGCCTCATTTCTTTTCACACAGCAACGTACCACGCACCAATAACTCCACCCTAGAGTCCTTTATGAATAACTAATTTTTAATGAGAAATTCAGCCTTTGGATGCTGAGATCCTGCTTTGCTTAACACTCTGAAGCTGTATTAAAATTCCAGCTTCCAAACCATCATCAGCTCATCACAGTCATTTCTGATTGCACTGCTAGGATTTTAGGAGGCAAATCCTACATCATTACGATGCAAAGGAGCTCCAGCGAACTCACAGTTCACTTGAACATAATACCACATCTCTCTCAAGCTGTGATGTCTAAGAACAACAGGGAACACTCACAGGAGACACCACAGCCTACATAACAGCCCACAGCACCAAGACTCTTTGCAACTGTGGGCTTGAAACTCACTATCTTTGTTATGTCTGAAAAAAGGTCTCTGCACTTAGTGTTGATTAGTCTTTCCTAGACATTCTTTAGCATAGCATGTCGTTCTTTCCACTGAAAGGGATTACCAACACTGAAGCCAAAACAATGTTCCTTGTCATGGGATGAACTTTAAAAAAATTATAAACAAGTCTGAAACGGAGGGGGGGGGGAAATCCTACTCAGAAGCCCCAAGTTTGAGGAATGAGACAAAGCAGACTGAAGTCTTCCTAAAAGCTGTCAGACTGGGGCCACACAGCACCATGAAAACAGAGGGTAATCAGAAGTAATTTCCTTTTTGTCCTTCCCACCCACTGACAAAGCAGCAGGAGTCAGTAGAAAAAAAAAAAAAACAAAACTACTTGCTGGATGAGCACACAGCATTGGAGAGATTTCAGTCTACGGCTGTGTTCAGCCAGTTATCTTGTGTGTGAGTTAAGCTAAAATAATGGCTTTTAACAAGATACCACACAGCAAAGGAAAGCTTTTTACACCGTTATATTCTGAGGACTCTTTTTCAAAATAAAACACTCCCTCTCATGTACTGTAAACTTCAGAACAATTAAGTCAGTCTCAGAAGGATAAGTCAATATTTTTCTTGGCACAGACCAGAGTTCGGGCATTCAGTACTGCTACTCTGATAACACTGATCACTGCTGAAAGTCAGTAATAATAGAAATTAACTGAAGATGTCAAGACATTGTTCCCAGCTAGGGAGGAAGCCACCACACAGAAATCGGGGCTTCCATTTGCTGGTTGTCAGGGGTGTGATTACTCCCAGCACCCAGGATCTGGTAAGTCTCAAGGGTTTGTCCTTCTTTCCCAAAAGTAAATCTGGGAAAAATGAAGTAAGGAGAGGAGAGAGGGCAGTGTCTTCAAGACAAACAACCACCTGAGACAAGAGTAGCTGATGGCACAACACAGCCCAATTTCACACTAGATTTCCATGCTGACCTGCTGCTTTGCATGGGCCCAACCTTGTATTCTTGACTTAACCAAAGCTCCCAGTCAGCTGAAAGGCAACTATGAGATAAATCCTGTAACACAGAGAAAGGAATTTCACAACTATCCTTAATTTCTAGGTATATAGTTCTAACTACACTGCTTCAAAGACATTTGGGTTTCATGTTTACTGCAAGAGTCAGGCAAATGTCTCCAGCTGCAAAAGACACCAGAAAAAATAAAACCATCTGACCCAAACAGAAGAACCTAGGTAAGTCTTCATACACAAGCTTTCTTCCTATTTTCTGGAAAGCCTAGGTAACTTAGATGCAAACACAGAGCTTGTTGAATTACTGCAACTGTACTTGCCTTGTTGCTTTTAACCTGCCTGCCTTCATGGTTATGCTATACACTGTTCAAATCCAAAAAGAAAGTACCACTCACAGGGCATGGATTATTTAGGAGTAAGCATACCACTGTATTTGGTTGGTTGGCTGGTGGCAACTGTGATCTGAACTGAAGTCCCAAGGGTGGAATGGGGGAAGAGAGCAACACAACACTAACAGGATACTGCCAGATTTGTTGTAAAATATACAGATTAATAGTTCTGGAAAAAGTCAGTGACAGAAGTGATATATCTCTAGAAAAGATAAAACTAAGAAAAAATGAGAAACACTTGAAGTAACAGTTAGTACTTAGGATGAAATAAACAGATTTGAAAAATATTGGCAGTATGTGTAAGTACCCAGATTTTTTAGTGGGTTTTTTTCGTGAATCTTTGCTCCTTCTAAAAATCAGAAATTCACAACAACCAACCAAGGCCAAATTCAGACTTGCTGGTGAGAAGATACAATGCTGAAGTTGCATCTGGTAAGAGCTTGGCCCATTATGTATAATTAAATTGTTTTGGAACAGTGTGTGCTATAGACCAGTAATTATTTCAGCCAGCAGTATTAATTATATGTCTTCCTGACACTATATCTAGTCCAACATATATGACCATAACTATTTTAAAGAAATCTGTATTTTAAAGTGTATCAGTGGAGCAAATACAATGTTGGTCCATGCAGGTGCAACCTATCTCACCTATCTGGGTGAGATGGAAAATTAGGCCTGAAGTGCCTGTGAAACACCTTTCATAAGGCAGCAAGTTTCCTTAATGGCTATCTGCATGGAGAAAGCATGCTGTCTGCCTGGAAATTCAAGTGAATTCACTATCAGGCTTCAGATCAGAATTTACAGTATCTTTTTTGGGCACTGTTTCTGGATATATAGAGTGACCTAGCCTCTGTTGTCAGGAAAATGGCACCAAACCCATGTTTAGCATGCATTTATTTAAACACAGAGCAGGATTTGATTTCCAAAAGATTATCTGCATTTCCCCACAGGTTGAAAGCGTTATTTTTGCTCAGTCCTTTATATCTCAATCATGCAGGAAAAGGCCACGTAAAGAGAAGTGGGTGCAAGATACGTGGCAAACTACTTCCAGTATCTGGCTTTGTCACAGACATAGTGCCTGGCTTATAACAGCCTGTGAATGTATGTGTCTCAGTTGTTCCACCTATAAAATTGGATTGAATATACTCACACTCCTCAAGAGACGTGAAAAGCATTATTACAGTGTAATTCAAAGGTGTTATTTCTTACCTGGTCATTTGTAATTGCAACATACACACAATTATGAGGGGAGGTGCTTCCATGTGCTGACAAACGCTGTGGGAATTAACGAATAGGGCACAGTTGTTATGCTGTTCCATACATCCAACGTGGGATCATAGCAGTCCAACGTTTTGCATCTCTGAATGCCAAAGTAGCCTCCAACCACATACAACTTGTTTCCAGATGCTACTGCATGGCAGCTCATTCGCTTTGCTGTCACATCTCCCACCTTAGTCCACTGGTATGCCTCACTGTTGAATTTATAAGCGGAGCACGCAGAGAATTCGGTATCTCCACCCATAATAAAAATCTGGTTACCCAGAACAGCTGCAGCTGTGTAGCGCCAGGGCTGGGGGCAGGTGGCTGGTACTGTCCACCTGTTTTCACACTGATCATAGCACTGAACTTTGGGCAGCTTGTCATGGCTAACGCTGGTACCTCCAAAAGCAAACAGCTTAAGCTTTGCGCTGACTACAGCTGCATTGCTTACTCCCTCTCGCAATGGGGCGACCATGGTCCATTTGTTGGTCACAGGGTCATATTGTTCTACTTGCTTTAAGGATACTGAAGGGGAAGCTGGAAGGCAACCAGTTGCTGCAGTGTGTCCTCCTACTACATACAAACAGTGCTTAAGCTCGGCAGAGCCATGCCCAAACCTAGCTACCAGCATGGGAGCAGCCTTTGACCACTCCTCATGAAGGGTGTCATACACCCACACGTCTTTGGAGACTCCATTTTCTGACCCTCGTCCTCCAGTGATATACACTTTGCAGCCTATGGCACAAGCACTGAATTCTTTCCGTGGACTTGGTATGTCGGCCTTTGGAATGATCTCCTTTGCCTTTTGGTCCACCAAGTACAGCTTGTCACACATAAAGGTTTGGCCACCCAAAAGAAAAAGCGAATGGCCAGTTTTACGGGGTCTGGCACACAAACTAGTGACCACTCCATCATTCTGTAAGATCTTTAACTTGCATCGTATTGATTCTTCTACAATCTCTTTGCTTTTCCTTTGCTTGGTGATAAGTTCTTCCATGGCCACATTCTCCATAAGGTATATGGCTGGCAAGAGGGCCAGTCTCACTGTCTGCAACAGCTCGGGCAGGTAACAGTGACGCTTACTCAGGTCATAGTTGACCCAGTTGATAGCCGATTCATATACTAGCCTTTCATCTTCAGTTTCTAATTCTTCACTGGAAAGGAGCTGCACTACCATGTCTTTTGGCAGCTGAAGAAAGTCTTCACTTTTACTGATACTCTGGAAGTTGCTAAGGCACATCCTCCAAGAGAGTTCATAGAGCTTGGTGCACTGGTGAGCATCCGACAGCAGCAGCATGCCAAGACAGTTGGTGGGATGAAGGTTTTTCTCCAGAAATTCTGCACAAGCATCCCTAATGTCCTGAAACTCCAGCATGTCACCGGCCTCCAGCAGCGACTCCGCATTCTCCTCATTGATGATAACCCTGGAGGAATACGCATAGTCCAGAAGAAGCTCCAAGACTTCAGGGTGAATCGAATTATGAAAGTTGACTTCACTGTCCTGGCTCTCTTTCAGTCCTCCACTGAACATTGCTTCGAAATAGCGGCTACAAGCAGCTAGAACGGCTCTGTGGCAGGGGAATGACCTGTTCCCAGCATGCAGAAGTACATCTGTAAAGAGACGCTGCTGACGCAGAAGGTTCAGGTGAGTAAGGACACTATCAGCATAGGATGACTTGTGGAACAAGTATATGTTTATGGAGCCAGTACTGGCCCTAGATTTGCGATTTTCATGCATGCTGACTGACATTTTCTTTTACACCTATAAACAAAGAAAATAAATTAATAAGATTAATGAGAGTTATTTTTACATATCAAAAAGTGTATCTGTTATTCACTATAAGATGGGAAAAAAAGCCTTAATTTATAGATGAGTGGACAGAGAATTGCATCTACCTTTGGCATGTGTTTATTTTTTGTAAGATGAGTTTCATAAATGACATACTCCAAATTTGTTGCCCAAGAGCAGGTTTATCCTGGGAAACCTGATCTCCAACTTTCATAGCAATACAGTAAGCAAGTAAGTCAGAGGAGAAAGAAAAGGAGCGAGGACCGATTTTCTCACCCTTCCCCAACCTAGACCAGTTGATTCATTACATACGTACACATGCATATGCTTGAAACATTCTCCTGTACTGAATCATAGCAGGAAGAGCTACCAGACAGAATACCTAAGGAATGTCAAAAGCTGCACAGGGAACAAAAAACCTACTAATCCCATTAGGAAACTTCCCTTTGATATAATAATTCCATATGCAACAGCAGAGAATGAAAAAAAGGGAACTTTAAAATAAAAACCTAGCAACGATCATAAATTTAGACTCATGAAATCATAAAAAAAAAAAAAGACGACAAATTTCAGAGATTACATCTCAAACTCTGCCAGCAGCTGCCTGCTATAGTGATACAGCATATACACACATTGGCAGAGTCAGCAGAACAATGTGTTTTGACTATCAGCTGAAGTCTCCGAGGTATCACCTCTGAAGCTGCCTTGAGTCAGGTACTCAGACCACAAGCCATTGGTTCATTCCGAGGTTTGGAGGAGGCATAAAACAGAAGATCTATCCTATCCTACTCTATTCCTAACAAACACAATGCTCTTTGGTCCCTGTTTGGAGATGAATGTTACTGTTACCTGCCATGATATGCAGGTCTACGTATGATTACAGCAGCAAGTTTCCAGATTTAATTAAGAGCCAAGCCAAAGTAGCATGGAGTATAAGGAAAGGGAGGAATACTGGCAGCCATATAAAGCTAATGGCCAAAAAGCCACAGGGCAAGTAATAGGAGGTGAAGCATACAGAGCCCAGTGCAAGCTGTGGCTGTGACCATTACTGTAATACTTTCACTTCTCTCTCTCCAAACTGCAGAGGAAGCTTGGAGAAATACGAGAACCAAACTTCCCTAAATACTATGATACTCGTATGCCCAGAGTCCCTTTTACTGCACCTTCAAATAAGGAACAGGGCAAAAGTCTATCTGGGAAGCGCCCAATGCTCAAAGTCAGAGCATGACCTGAGGCCACTTGTGGAGGTTTTTAATGTGGATATACTTCCCTCTCTCACAGACTCAAACATTTTCATATTCCTGAGCATGTTTAAGCAGTACAGAACTGTACAACTCTACTCCCACACTTCATCCTTCAACACAAGAGCTTTACAAGCCTCAAAACCCCCTCCCCCCATTTTTTAATAAATAACACATATTTTTCTAGATTCGTAAGACCAGAACCTTTAACAAGATCGAAGCCATTAATTTGGGCAGCAGACTCCATTTCAGAACAAGTGATCTGTGCATATGCAATATGCAACACCTACAGAATAAATGCAGCATAGCCTCCTTGCTGGCTGTGCTAACATACAGAATAATTGGATTTTGTCCCATCCAACAGCAAGTTTGTGATACATCTTTCCCTTCAGTCACAGCAAAAAAGCCCCACAAACCAGTATCAATTAAGGAACAAAGAGATATCTTACTGTAAAACTACCATAGCCCATTTCCTTTAAACTGAAATATGACCTCCCTGATGAAACTTAACTGGGATTGAAAAGAACAACCAACACAGCTCAATATACAGTACTCAACTCAAAATCCTCCAGAACAGAGAGGAATCCTTCCCATCACAGCCACAAGGAAAGGTATTTTACCAATGCTCCTTAGACCAACCTATTAAATGCACTAAGAATGACCATTAAGGAGGCTGGTATGTCTTCAAATTACAAATCCTGTTACAAGAAAAATTAAATTACCTTTAATGCAATTGTATTGTCTGGCAAATAAAGACTCAGATGGCATTCAAGGATACTGAGCACTAATCTCAGACTAAAATTACCCATTTAATCTATAGCCAAAAAGGTTATACTGACTATATACAGGTTGAAACCTGCTGGAACTGAAGGATTACAGAAAGGGTCACGGCTTGAAATACTAGTACACAGTTTGGAAACACGGATGGGAAGGCAAACCCTTTATTGACAAAGCACCTCCTGCAATTTTTTCAAACTTTTCCAGGCACTTTACCATTTTATGATGCAATGCAATTTAATGGATCTCTACAGATCGGCTTTCCTCACACTGAGGACCTACTCCTGCAAGGTTTCCTCACCAGGGAGCAGGATGGGAGCTAAACACCCACTAATCAAAGACAATAGAGTCACCAGGATCTGAAGATGCTCATTGCCCCCCTGCTCTCCACCTCGGTTAAGTCAATGTGTATAGGCCACAATCTAGGCATATCAAAACATCCACGAAAACACAGCTCTTCTCCTTTCCCCCCACACATTGGGAGAATTTGGCATATACTGGAAACTTTCTTTTATCATGCATGCAGGGTTCAGAAATAGGGCAGTTAAAGTTCACATCAGACGCTGCAAACACAGGCATTCAGATCTTTCAGCAGACTCTGCACTCTTGCCAGCATCACTTGCTCAGCATCATTCAGAATGAGCCCATAACCACAACAAAATAGAAGCAAACATAAAAAAACCACCCTGCAGTGATGCATACATTGGAGGCTACAGACAATATGCAGATGGGAGGAACAGATCACTGTGTGTTACCCAAGCCCACCCACAGCCACAGTTACAGACAGCACTGTAAAAAAACTAAGAGCCACTGACAGCCACTGAGTAAGACGCTCAGCATTTCACCCCACTAAAATAGAAGATTTTTTTTTTCAGTGATCAATGCCATTTCTCAGGAAGCACTTGCAGATTTTATATATACTGGTCTTTATTCTAGTAATACTGCCTTTATCATCACAATGTCATCTACTGAGAACAATTCAAAGTATGACAATTCACGTTTAAGATAAGCTAATGTATTTCCCCAAACAGAACAAAGATACATATCTATATATATCTTTTTCCTCCACTGTGGTTGCCGAGATGAGTTTACACATGGACTAGTCGAACAAACATCCTTACAAGCAAATATCATAATTTACTAACAGACTGTTTCTGTAAGTATGTCCTTTTGCAATTCCTGACACTTAGCTCAGTCCAAAATCTTACAAGAATATTAAAGTGTATAAATCTCTGATTTCTCTATTTGGTGTTGGAAATTATGCAAGACTCAAATACTTCAGCAGAGGTAATTTACAGTCAGTAAGCAAATGTTCATCTTGAATAATATGAGTCAACTCCCTTCAGGCACTTTTTCCTTAGAAATAGTATTTGTATGCAAAAGACAAGAAGTGGTCAGTAAATTACAGATACAGATTTTATCTAGGAATAGAGGTTGAACCAAGACTTTGATTTATAATTACACTTCAATAGGCTGCTTGTCACAGCAGCCCCAGTAGTGAACACTACTTTAAGACTGAACAACAGACTCCCTGCCCTACTTAACAGCTCTGCAGCATGCAGGTCTCAGCCTAAATCAAATGAAAAATCAAGTATTTTCAAATTACTGACACATCCCTGATGTAGCCTATTTTAATATGACTCTGTAATTACAGGGTAGTGGTTGTGTTTTGTTTAGAACCAGCGAACCCGCTGAAGGAGAGGAAATCTGCTAAACAGCCCATCGATTTAACTAATACCGCTTTCAACTGCTAAATCTGCAGCGATACTATCAGTTTTGCAGAGCCAAACCCTGACGCTACCTGAAGTCCTCTAAGCCACAAACTCAGTGGCTTCCTAGTACTTGCAGTGAGACGGAAAGCAGAACACGCTGCTCCTGCTACGAATACACTACTGTTCACCACACGCAGACAAAGAAACCAAACTCTAAATTCTCCCCCCCCAGTTCACTCCATCATAACGCCTGAACAACTCCGTCTCTGAAAAGGAACTTGCTGGATTTCTTCCCAACTTGATAAAGAAACAGTATGAGAAGTTAAAATGCATTTGGTTTCCTTTATAGAGCAATAACCTCGTGCAAAAGTTTCTCCACCAGCGCGGGGAGAGCAGCGTCGCAGCCAGCTCCGGGAGCAGCCAGGCGCTCGCTCATTCCCCTGCCCTGCCTCCCGCCCGCGAGGGATGCTCTGCACCTCCCGGGGCCCCGAGGAGGACGCCGAAGCCCACCGGGAAGGCGATCAGGCTTCCTAACAGGAGCTGGCCCTGTCCGAGGGCAGCCGCATACCGGAGACAACAGCTACCACGGATGTCAACGCACCGCCCGTCCAGCGCCCCGCTGCCTGCAGAAGGGCCGATGCTCCCCGGCGCTCCGGGCGAAGCGGAGGAGGGCCGGGCGCCGGCTGCGCCGGGGACCAGCGGGGCAGCCCGGCTCCGGGCGCAGCGGAGACCCAGGCAGCGCCTGCCCCGCGCGTGGGGCAGCCCCGCCGCCCGGCCGCCCCCCGCGGACCCGCGCTGCCCGCCCGCCCCCCGCCTCGGCCGGCGCGGCAACAGGTCGGCGGGCACCGACTTACGGCAGCGGCTCCTGGGCGAGCGCGGGCGTCCCTCGGCCTCCGCGGGCGGCGCAGCGCCGCGCATGGGCGGGAAGCACGGCTGCCGGCTCGGCGGTACCGCGGAGAAGCGGCAGCGCAGCGCCAGCGGAGGTGGTGCCGCTGGCGGGAGGCGGGACGCGGAAGGAGGGCGGGAGGTGGGAAAAAGGGACGGAAGGAAGGTGAGAAGGGGACGGCTGCCGCTGCTCGCACCGCCGGCCGCAGCTCTGCCCCGGCGGCAGCGCGGAGAAAGGGTATAAGGGCTGGGGGCGGGGGGAGCGTTTATGCAAAGCGAGTGAGTGACAGGCGGGGGAGGGACGGGGGGAGGAGGAGGAGGAGGCGGAGGCGGGCAGCGCGGCAGCGGCAGCAGCGGCAGCAGGAGCAGCAGCGCTGCGCTGTCTTGTCCCGGCCGGCGGCAGGGAAGGTGCAAAGGTGCCCCCGCGCCGCCCCGCCGGGGGCTGCAGGACGGCCTCCCCTGCCCGCGGGCCGCGCAGTGGGCGGTGCCCGTGGCCCCGGGCCGGGCCGGGGCGGCGCGGGGGCCCCGCGGGGTTAGCCGGACCGGCCCCCGCTGTGCGGGCTAGCCGGAGCGGCATTCTGCGGGGCCAGGCGGGCGCTCCCCGGGGGACCCGGCTGCCAGCGCCTGCGGCGCTCCGAGTGGACGAGGGGGCACGCGCTGCTTTGCCGACAGCGAAATAACTGGACGGGGACGGGGGAGAAGGGCCGCGCGGCGGCTGCGCTGCCCCGGCCCGCACGGCGTGCCCCGCCGCGGCCGAGCCCGGGGAGGAGCCGAGCCAAGCAGCCGCCGGCGAGCCCCTCCGCAGCGTCCCGGGGAGCGGGCGGCAGGGCCTGAGAGCATCGCGGGGGGCCGAGCACCGCTCCCGGGCGCGGGTCCCTCCCGCGGCCGCGGAGCTGCCGCGCACCACGCTGCCACTGCGCTCTCATGAGGCCGTCGCAGAGCTACCGCCTCGTAGCCGCACACCGACGTGCTACAGCAGCACAACGCTAAACCTGGCTTTCATTATTTACCAATTAACAAAGTATGAGAAAAATGTGCTTGTGCAAAAGGCCGATTTCAAAAATAAACATCTAGACGTAACAGCAGTGTTTACATAAAGGTATTGTGGAGCTCTCTACAAGAAAAATACAGGGTGCCATACTAAACATTGTACATACTGCTAATTTACCGCTTGCTAATACCATTTAAAGCAATAGTATTAGTCTAAAGAGGCTTCAAGAAAGATAAGAACAATTATTTCACATCCACCAGCAGGAAAGTCCTAGCTGTAATAGTTTAGAGAATTTGTCATAATGAAATGTGACCCAAATTTCTCCTATTAAAAAAAAGCCCTGCAAGCATTTCACTAACATGCAGAGAGTTACTTGCATTCCTCTTGCTGGACTCCAGAGTCTGCAGATAAGCACACAGTTAGTGTACAGCAGGACACATCTGAAATTCCAGAGAGCCTGGGAGCATATGCCAGCCTGGAGAGCATGGCTGAACAGAGAGCAGATGAAAGAGTAATTTGTTTCATGGATTATTTCTTTTTACAATATTGTTTGATTACGACATGAAGTACTGCAGATTGCAAGGTCTAAAAATGCTGCACATCTGTATGTAATAAAGTATGTTTCAAAGCTGTTAAGGTGTGAGAAGCTGTTGGAAATTGTAAACAACCTTATGCAAGGGGTATTCATGGACACAAGTGCTCACTTGAGTCATCTGTCTCTAGAGGATTTTGGATTAGACTGTGAATGTTTGACCTTTGGATTGCACATTGCATTGTCCATGTTATGAGTCTGGGTTTTTTCTTTCATCATAATATTTCCCATAAAATGCCACGATCCTGTTTTCTCCCGTTTTCCTGGAACAAAACCTGCAGAGATTCCACCCAAATCCTCTCTCTTTAGATGTAATTTCATTATGGTGAATCTTCCATAGTCTGGTGTCAGATTATATCATCCTATGCAACTAAAAACACAGGGATGCATCACTTCATACAGCATAAGGACAAACTTCAAACAGGCAGAATTATCACCACAAGTAAAAAACAGAAATGGTAGAATAATGTTACCTAATATATCACTCAGCAACATCTGAATTGTAAAACTGATTTCGAGCATGGCTATGAGGAACGGTCAGTGAAAAATGAGTTCTGGAGAGAGGACAACATACAGGGTTTATGTGGCTGCCCACAGCACACAGATTTGGGCAATACTCTGAACAGAACGATGCAATAATCCTGTAAGAGAGTGACAAGATGAAGTACTGATCTTCCATGTCCTCCATAAAATGAGGAACCTGTTGAAGTTAATCAGGGCAGAATGATTGGATGAAGCTATACATCATCTGTTGAGGAAACAGCTACACAGCCAAACAGTCCCTTCTGTGTGCATGTAACTTCAGTGCATATGCACTGTGTAAAGCAGTGCTATTGGTGGGAGCAGAGAGGAGAAGAAAAAGGAACTCCCTAGAACTCTGACTGTAATTCCACACCTGGAACACTTACAAACCACAACAGCAGTTCTCTTGAATGTGCTCACAGGAGCCCCTATTTATGCTCAGATGACAAAGACCATCCAAAGTTCCTCTGCTCTCTTCTGCACAGGAGTTAAAAGTAGGTAGCTGTGGCTGAATACAGCTTATAATACATTTAGAAGACGAATGCTCGCATGGCTAGCTTGGAAAAAACACTCAAGAAATTAACCTGGTCCAAAGCAAATCTTGGACCTGGTTTATGTTGGTCTAAGAACTAAGTCGAGTCACATTTAAACACAGTTCCAGTTAAGCCAGTTTTGTAGATGGGCCAATCTGTATTTTGACACTGCTGAAAACAAAGCTGGCCTAGCCTATCCCAGGACATAGTTTAACATGCCCACTGAACTAGTTTAGACATGTTTCTCCTAGTATTTGTATGCCAGAATAGATAGGATCTTTGAAGTGTTGCTAAATATCATGATTTTATCACAAATCACAAGATAATTGGCCATTTTCTCAAAGCCCCAGCTTCTAGAGTCATGTGAAATTGATAATCTCTTAGGGCTGGTTTTGTTTATTTCTTTTAATAAATTATGCAAAATGGCAGTGTGGCCTTCAAAAACAGAAAGCATGTAAAACCCCCAAATATTTTCAGTTTTCATCTCTGGAATTGAAAGTGACACATTTGTCAACTCAAATCAATCATAGAATCACAGAATCATAGAATGGTTTGGGTTTGAAGGGACCTTAAAGATCATCTAGTTCCAACCACCCTCCCATGGGGCAGGGAATCCACCTTGCTATGCAGAGAAGCACTGCTGTTTTAACTAAATGACTTTCACCGTGCACTTTATTTAAATTGGTTTGGCTTCTGTGTTGAGACAAGTTCTTGGATCCTTGAATGTATAGCAAACTTTGTAATATGGCTTTATTGACACTTCAAATATTTTGCAGGCATAGCTATGATACAAGGAAATACCTGCTTTGCACCTTATTTACTTATAGCAACTTATAGCAACTTACAATGATTTCTGAATATTGCTTAATAATCCTGCTTGCCCAGACTGTTCTGTGAAAGCTTACCAAGGGCTACTGCTACTGTGTTCATCAAAACAAAGCAGTTTTCTGTGGAAACTTACCAAGAATTACTATGTTCGACAAAAATATGTTTCTTATCCTTGGAAAGCAGATGTGCTCTAACTAGTTTAGTCTTTTAATGAATAGATAGCCATATATGGACAGTAGAAATTGATACTCTGGTACTTTTAGATAAGATAGAATGAGTAAACCGGCTGAAACCACTCTTGCTGTTCAAGAAATTTGCTAAGAGAGTCTGCACATGCTCCAAGGAAAAGTACAAGGTGAGAAAGACTACAAGCCTTCCTCCCAAAGACCCCCGAAGACGCCCACCAGGAGGCAATGCGCAGGTGCAAAGAGAACATAAACTGCTGACACCAGCCCTTCGAATTAACCCAGCCTTACTCATGCATATGTATGTTTGTGTTATGTAATCCAATGAATATGTATATCCACGCTCTATAAGTTTCTGCTAAATGTGGTGGGTGTGCAAGCTTTGTGGAGAAATCCCCTTGCACCCCGGCACTGGAGTAAACATACCTGCTGTATAACTCTCTCTGAGTTGTAGAGTCTGTTTTCCACAAACCAGATGTGTAGCTAAAACATCTTCCAGACAACACCAGCAAGAGTTATAATGCTGGCAGAGCTGTACCAGCAATATAATCCATTTACCAGCACAGGTTATTTCATTCAGGAGATTGAAATACCTTTTTTGTTTAGTTTTGTTAGTATCAGCTGCATCTACAGTAGCAGGGTTTGCCAGTACTGCTATCGTGGCAACCCTTTTAAATGCAAATAAGCAGTATGTGCCCACAGCACAGGCTGAGATCTCATTTTTAATGTTATTAAACAGCTGTGTCTTGGACTTTTGCCTTGTTAGACTCTTTTTAACCACATTATTTTATTCAACTGCTAAATAAACACATGGGGTTAAATGTATTAGTGTAATTTATCTTCATTCCTTCCTAATTTACACTTCGAATGAATTAATTAGAATTATCTAATTAACATTGTACAATAGCAGTACCAGTGCCAAAGATCTCCCAGGGGGATGAGGCCAGGAACACCCCTCAGTGACCCACAGCTGCTTTTCTTATCATTTGCCTTTGATGGTCTTCTCCAGCCTGGCCTGCAAACAGAGGTTTGGGTTGATACAGCACAATGTGATACAATGCTTATTTAGTATCAGAGACTTATTTAAAGTGTTTGGTGGGAGGTCAACATTCAACAATTCTCAGCAACAATTATGCCAGCTTACTCACTAGTTCTGGGGGAGAAACCCCTCTTTACTCTGTTCTCCTTTTCTCACCTCTATGTATGTTTATTTTTTGAAAGGATTATGTTCAGTCAAGCTAGCCCTTTAGATGTTATTCCTGCATGGCATGGCAGCTCAGACCAAAAAGAAAATACCTTCTGCTGTCTAAAAACTAGCAGCGCAAAGGGGCAAATGTTGGTTTATGTGATATGTAACTGCTCATCTCCAAAACATTTATATTGCATCAGTGTGACAAATGGTCATGAGGTGTAAGTCCTTGTCACTTGTAAAGTATATGAACACTGGCCCATTTGGAGCTATGCCCTCACCTTATGTGTAAGAGATAAGAAAAGTCAGGTCTTAGTTTCTATTTAAGGCTGAATATGTTTTGTACAGAAGATTTTCCGAAGGGTCGATTTGGCTGTAAAATAATGTTATAGATGTGGATAATGTCTGGAGTGAAAAAGATTTTCACCTGAGGTTTCTTAATCCTTAGGAAAAACCCTTGGAAAAGCCTGACTACTGCATCTAGTTCAGAATTCACAATTCTGCATTATTCCAGCAGAATGTGCTTATACAGAAAAGTCATATTTAGAAAAAAATACGTCTCAGACTATAAGGAGAAGCCATCCACTTCTCTTTTGTACATAATTCCTCTGTCCATCTTATAATTTTCCAGTTTGTCTTTCTCTCTATTACCCAAAAACTTTCCAGTATCTGACTTTATTTTTTGCCTATTCCATATTGCCTGTTCCCTCTCTTAGCAAGAAAAGTGTCTAGCCAACAAAGGCAACAGTGATGATGACCCACGTTTGACCAGATTTGATTAGCAAGGGGTCCCAATTATTACTAGTATGCAAGCCACTTCCCACAGGTATGTAGGCCAGCACAGGACTGAGAGTACCACTGCAAAGAGTGGTTGGTGCCAGTTCTGCCATGACTCATGGTGACATTCAGCAAAAGTCTTAGCATCTCATTCATATTTTCATTGTTAGGAGATTTCAATTCCCTGTGCATAGTTTTGCTGCCTGTTCCCATCTCTGAACAGTGACTCCACACGGGGACACTTCTTGCTTCTCCATCTCCAGTCAGTGCAGACTCCAGGCCTTGCAGCGACTTCCCTTTGCTTCTCTCTTGCTAAGTAGCAGTGGCCCCCAGTGGTGACAGCTAAACTGGCTTCTGTTTTCAAGTTTTCCCAGTCCGTAATGAAAAGCCTCCATGCTGTTACAGAAACTTGGCATAAGGGTTTGTGAGTTCCCCACATGTTCCAGTTCTGCCGGGACCATGGGCCAGTTCCTCCTGACCCCTTCTAGCCCCCACAGACCTAACCTTGGAAATGACCAGCGCCAATAAGCCTCTGCGAATAGGGCTGTAACTTATATTACTCATTAAATGGTTAGTCTTTAAGAAGGGACTATTAATTTAAATAGAGGACAGTGTGTCATCTAGGGAGATCCCTAAATGATGGAGATATTTTGCTTGTCTTCATCTTTTATGTTAGTATTGAAAGCAGGAAGACAAAAATGTATTCATACAGATGCACAGTTTTGGCTTTGTAAGGACAGTAATACACAACTTAGCTATTCTTACATTCACAGTAGCACTACACATTTAAATACAAGGTATTTAAGGCCTTTTAATACTTAAGGACTATTTAAGGACTTTTATTCAATGTATTTAATGACAATGATTTTTGACATGAGATGGGAATACACATAGTTTTTTGGTGGTGCAACTTTGAGTCACTCAAGTCTGAAAACACAGACATGTATCTCAAAAAAAATTTACATTTTAACTTAGGGACTTGTTATACTGTTCCCCTCACTTAGATACTATTTTGCCCTCAAGTCAGAAGGGAACTAGCTCTTCACCTCTTCAGGCCTGCTGATGAGTCAAGTCATACACCAAAAGATGCCAGAAAAAAAGAAGACAAGGCATAGGAGCTGTATACCTGTATACAGCTGTATACCCCTGTACTCAGCACTGGTGAGGCTGCACCTCCATTACTGTGTTCAGTTTTGGGCCCCTCACTACAAAAAGGACATTGAATTACTTGAGCGTGTCCAGAGAAGGGCAACGAAGCTGGTGAAGGGTCTGGAGGACCGGTCTTACGAGGAGTGGCTGAGGGAACTGGGGTTGTTTAGTCTGGAGAAGAGGAGGCTGAGGGGAGACCTCATCGCCCTCTACAACTACCCGAAAGGAGGTTGCAGAGAACTGGGGATGAGTCTCTTTAACCAAGTAATAAGCAATAGAACAAGAGGTAATGGCCTCAAGTTGCGCCAGGGAAGGTTTAGACTGGATATTAGGAAGCATTTCTTTACAGAAGGGGTTGTTAGGTGTTGGAATGGGCTGCCCAGGGAGGTGGTGGAGTCCCCATCCCTGGAGGTGTTTAAGAGTAGGGTTGACATAGCCCTTAGAGATACGGTGTAGTTGAGAACTGTCAACGTTAGGCTAATGGTTGGACTAGGTAATTGTCAAGGTCTTTTCCAACCTAGATGATTCTGTGATTCTGTGAGCTGAAATGCCCTGATTGCATCGCATACTTTGGAGAGAGCTTTGGATTTCTTCAGGTGGATAAAAGCAAACATGAGAGAAAAACCTTTTTTGCTCCTTCTGTTTTTCAGTGCTCAGGGAACACTGAGTTAATCTGTCCTTATGGATATATAGGTAGATCAGGACCTTGGGTGTAAATCCAGGTTGCTCACCTGCCAAAAATCTATGTCTCGATGCTTACTATCATCCAATATATTAAATTAAAGTGACAGACAACAGACATCTTGTAGTCCTGCCTTCCGTCATCATATACATACATCTTAGAGGACTCGTTTTCAAACTACAGGCCATAAGGTCATGGGAAGTGGTCCACAGAACCAAAGTAAGCTGTAAAGTTTATATTGATTCCAATTCAAAAAGTTTGATGATAAGAATGCATGAGAAATTTGGAAGCTTTACATGGTTTGTTGCCGACCACTGCTTTAAAGAGACAGAGTACAGAATTTCGTGATTTTTTATGGGTTTAGGACAGATCCAGACAAGTATTTTAAAGCAATCTTGTTTGTTTAAGTGTGGCTTTATTAATTTTCCTGCTGAGCAATTAACCACAAACATCTGGAACAGCATTATTAGTACTTTTGAGGCCACATTAATTCTGGATGTTCTTAAATAGCATTTTTACAGATACTTAAGAACACTTAAGAAAGAAAAACTTTGAAGGCTCTTGGCAGAACATGAGAAGGTTAAAATAGAGTCTCAGTTACCTAGTCTTACTCTGTGAAGCTTGATGATTGTGAGGACCAAGTAATCCGATTCCAGACATTTTAACAGAATGAAATGTGTTCTATGGAGTTGGTATTTCTGTGGTTTAGATACAACTTTTGAACATGTTGTCTACAGCAGGGGTTATTTCCCAGGCATTCTTATATGCACAAGTAGCGTCAGTATCCTCATCAGCCTGTGTCTGTTTAACGAGGACTTAAAAGGACACATTTGCTTGTTTTAAAAGGCTTATGTACTCTCTCGAAGCTTTTATTTGAGACTTTATTGTTCTTGCGTACAAAGGAAACCCAGTGAATTGGATCCTGCCACAGAGCAAGTGTATTATACAAAAGTTTAAATCCTTCATGGTGTTGATTTGAATTTTTTTTATCTTTTTTTATAAGCAAGCCTTTGCAGCAGATTAATTCACTGTTGATGCAGTGCTGGTGCATTTAGATCTGCAGCAAGACCTTTTTTAAAAAGAAAAAACAGTTTATGAGTGAAGAAATGTCACATCATAATAGGCAAAACCTCGCAAGTTTCACATTCAACAGTGAGGGGAAATCAGATTTCTTAGGTGAACTGTATCCCATAAAGGCCTGTTCCCTCTCTGCTCTAAATGTTAATTTGGATTATTTAGTTAAACCTAAATTAAGTAGAAAGGCTTAAACTTGGAAGAATGTGTAGTGCGGGCAAAGCTTCCAAACTTTCTTAATACAGTCAATGTGGCATTTACTCCGGTTATTGATTTGCATGTTCAAAGCTCTGCTTTATTTTAGGCTAATGGAGTTTAATTAGAGATCTGATTGCTGCTGAAAGTAGTAAAAATGAAATTGTTGATGCTTTATTTGAGCTAAACATTTCCTGGCAATTTTCCCAACCTCCAGGACATGTCTGAACATGTTTTTACTTTCCTACCTGAAGAAGGAGCCACTTGGCATGTCAACATATGTATATTTTGGCTTAAAGACAGACAGTAGTTTGGAAATACAAAAGACAGCTTCTGTCTTTTGTAACAGGTCGTGTGTTAAAATGTAAAAGAGGTAATACATTAAATTAGAAAGAATTTGAAGTGCATAGTTGGAAGATAGCTAACTGATCACTTGGGCTTTCTTAAAGAAATGTATTTAAGGTTTTAGTTAACAGGCAATTTCCTTTTCAGAGTCTACTTTCATCTGTATGCAAACTTAGAATTTTGCTCAAACAGAATAACAAAACCTCATGACTCACCACATCCAAATAATTGATTGGAACAAACATTGGGTTTTCCTTACAGGTTCAGCTGTGGAAGCAATCATATCCTGTGCGGGCTAAAAGATCAGAAGATTCCCACTAGTACATTCTCTAGACATCTTTGAAATTCATTGCTTATTGTGATAAACTGCACATATCATATGTATTCTGGATAGAAAAATATTTGCAAGCTTTGTCATATCACAAATAAACAGATAGGGGCAGGGGCTGGAAGCCTTAAGACGGTTGTCAAGCTGAATTTTGTAATTCAGAAGTAATAGTTAACCAAAATATCTAAGCAGGTATCTCTAAGTGCTCAGTAGCTCGTGTGAAACACCAGTGTGCTTATGGCGCGCGCACACACACACAAGTCCAGCCTACAGTATGCACAAGCCCAGCCAGAACATGTGTTTGTATGTATGCAATCTCATTTTCTCAACTAGAAACAAAAAAATTAAATTTATGGATGACAAATTATATGAAAATTCATCAGATTTGGAAATCTGGCTTCAAAAATTTCTCAAGCAAATTTTACATGTTCATTTTTCATATGAAGATTGAAAATACCTAAAAACCTCAGTAACTGTTAATACAGCTGCCAGATTTTCATGCAAATTAAATCTGTGTGCATATGCACCTGAACTCCTACAACTAAGCTACTTTGGAAAGACCTGTTCTCTTCTGCTCAAGTACATTTCAAGAAGCTTTCCTTCTGCTGGGGGTCTTTGAGATTCCAGTATGTTAAATGGGGAGAAATCTTTGAGGTACAAAATATCTGACAAAAGTCCTAAGTGGTTTCATGAAATGCCATTGATTTTTCCAGATCACAATCAGATCAAAAGAAAAAACAAGATTTTAAAAAACCCCAAGAAACAACATAGAATTCTCCTTTACAACTGACACAGCAGATTCCATGCAGTTTTTATAAAATCAATAAAGAAAATTATTTTATGTTGCTTCTCTGAGCAGGTCTAGTGAAGAAATATTTCTGCGAGAGAGCTCTGTTGCCTGAGAACAAAAGAGTTTTAAATTTTCTCAGTTCCTACATCTTACTTCCTACCAAATAACATTAACATGTGAACTTCTAAAACATGCATTAAGTCATGCGATGTGGTTTAGCTTTTTCATGCTAATGCATCTCAATAAACAGACTGTAGAAATTAAAATACTTCTAAAACACAAGGCTCCCAGCCTATCCAAATATAAATCATAAAATTTTGTCCGTGAATTTCAGACTAAATTTAAGCAAAGACTAATCTTTAGACACCTTTAATTTGTCATTTTTTTCCTTTTAGTATATCCTAAATATTCTGAATATTTCAGCATACCCCACTATACTCCTGTATGAGAAATAAGCTCAAAAAATCCAGTTCATTGTTTAAAGGGACCAAAAAGAAAAGTTCCTTTAATAATTTATTACTACAACAAGGTTTGTAAGAAGAAGAAATCTCTTCAAACCTTCATTATTCATCTTGTGTTACAGTTACAGCACCACAACTACTACTGTGGAATTACCATCACATTCAACCATTTACTTCCTAGGTGTAACACTTTAGGCACCTCTTTTTAAACTGTGACAGTTGTAAAGTCTGGGCTGAGTCCTGCAGTCATCTCTCCCCACTCTCCCTTGCAGTGAGGTGACAGATGCCTGCCCAAAGTCATCACCTCTGCAGGCAGGGCGGGATACAGACACCCTCCCTATTTGACTGGGAGACAAGCACATGGCATCAGGCAAGGCAAGAAACTGCCCAAAGCTCATGAAAAACGACCTTAAACTCACTGTTTAAGCAATCCCTTATCATGAACAAACATCAGACATCTGAGAAGGGATTGGGTGAATCCTGATTTTGTTGAAGACAGTAGACAGATGATTGGAGACATGGTTTTGTCTCACTAATTATTACAGAGCTAGACAATTATGTTTAGTGAAACAGACATGCATTTGTATTACCTAGCCTCACAAATATAAAACTAACTCCACCCTTCCCTCTTTAAGTACATCCCTTCTCCATCTTTTATTATTAGTTATGGTACAATTATTCTTTATAGATAAACACATTCTTAAGGAACTCATGACAACGGTATTTTTTCCTTTCTTGTTTTCTGCATATATTTATTTCTCTTTGCACATTCCTGTCTTGCTCCATCTTGGCATAGTTCATTCAGGCTGTGTCCTAACTGTTAACAACATACATTTCTCTTATCTGCCCTCCTAGCTTAGCCGTGTTTATCCATAAAGGTAAAAGGAGCTTCAGAGAGGGGAGTCTGCCAATTGCACAGCCAAAATATACTCAGTCACACCCTGGTAATGGACTGATTTTGGAAGGATTGCACAGATTCCACCCCAGTAGGTTTTGGTACCACACCCCCTATCTGATGCACTTATTTCAATATATCCCACAACCATGAAAATGTAGGTCTGACCTGTTACTGCCTGCAGACACAGTTGTCCACTCTATCCTGATCTGAACCAACAGATTAACTCAAAGTTTCTGAAGCACATTTTCTCATCATTATTCATTTAAGGCTAAAACCCAACTCCTGTGAAGTCAATGGGAGCTTTGCCAGTCAACATCAACACCTCTGCTATTTTATTCCTTGGCTTCCTAAGCAGGAACTGCCAATCAGGCTGTATTACACAGTAATTTTATTAGGCATCCAATCGTACTTTCAGTGAAGACAAGTTACCCTTTGCCTTTGCTAGCAACACATTCAGGCACCTTCAGCAAACCACCAAATTCTCTATATGTTTCTTTTGTCGGAAGACACAACTCTAAATTACTTCAAACCATTCTGACTTCAAACTATTCTGACTTCTGAACTGAAAAACTAAAATGTTATGCCATCACATATATGTAGTATGAAACTCATGTCTGCAAGCCTATTTTCTGACTTTTTTCTCCTCTTTCAGGACCAAAGTATTTTCCCATGTCCTTCTGAATAGCAAAGTCTGTAAATTAGACAGTGGTAGATTCTATGTTATATCATTCTGCACAGCTAATATGAAGTGTCAAGAAAACATAACATAATAAAAAAATCCAAATCTCATTTTTTGCCAAAAAATTAACTTGAGCTTTATAAGAATGTGTAGTTAGTTCTTCAGACTCTTTGCCTAGAGGTATGTATTTCTGACTGAGGTGTCTCTTTGTCTGATTATTTTTAAAAAATTGTAAATCTACATATGGGAAAACATATGGCTAATGATATTAGGCAATCTTCTTAAAATATCAGCGCCTTGGCACAGCAGCTCTTGGCAGAACTGAAAGCAGTAGACAGATACGGCTTTAAACTGTCTTCCTCTGTTTTCTTTTCTCCAGTTCCAGCTACAGCCAAGGCAAAAAGCTACCTCCAAGCTTCTTTTCACAGCATTTAGATTCAAAAGCCCTCAGGGATGGAAAGCAGAAAAATGGCAGTACACGTGCTATTTCAGGAACACGAAAGGTGAATAGCACAAGCCATTTTGCACTGTCAGCATTGGTAGAGGCAGTTCTATGAACCGGTTGCCATTTGACTGCACATTCCGCTTATCCGCACAGTTGACTTGAACGAAGCTGTCTTTCTAAGCACTCTTCAGCTGACCAAACATAGTGTTGAAAATGATAATAAAAACATTATAGATAAGTGCAGTCTATTTCTGATACCATTTATTCATAGCAGTACTATGGAGAACATTTACACAAAGCATTCCAGGTAATACACCTAACTAATGACCACAAGAAATAGGAGTTAAATAACATGATCCTGACCACCTCTTCTGAAAAATTAAACTGCAAATACCATACACAAGCCTTAGAGCTCACTGAACAAAAGAGATTAGTTACAGACTGCCAAAAAAGAAAACAACATCTATTGCTGGGGTCTATACAAAGAAAATATTACTGTTTAACTGCAACCAAAATCATTCTGCAGTTCTTAAAATCCACAGTTCACTTTAAATGTATTGGGGTTTTTTTTTTTAATCTTGATATTTTGTAAGGTTTTCTTTATCACTTAAAAAAAGCTTTTCTCAAAAATGTTTCACAATAAATCTTGAAATCCTTTTCAACAGGTCTTACTCAGTATGCTGAGCAATACTGCTTACAACTGCCTTTTAGTTATATTGTGGTAGCTCTTTGGATCATGAATCAGTGTTTAGTCATATCTTTCTTTGAGACCTTCCATAGTCATAGCTTTCAGATCACAACTCTCAGGCTCCACACTATAGTTGTAAATTAAATTATCACAATAAATTAAATATTCACAGTAAAGATTAGGTGCTTAAGGAGGTGTGTATATCAATAACTACATTGATTATGTATGTATGTATGTATGGTTATGTATTGATCATTTATTCATTCATCTTATGAACACACAGAAAGTTAAAAATATTTCAAATCAAATCTTTCTTATCACACTGCTGACTCAGGTTCAACCTGCTGTCCACCAAGAGACCCAGTCCTTTTCTGCAAAGCTGGTCACTCACCAGTCAGTGCCCAGCTTTTAGCAATGCATGGGTTTTTTCTGCCTCAAGTGCAGGACTTCACATGTTGTTGTTGAACTTGTTTCTGTTTGTTCCATGGTTGCAAGGTTCCATGGGTTTGTATATGTCCATTTTATTTAAGTATTTCCTAATTTGATCCTCCTGTATTGTGGTTAGTATCTCTCTCCTCCAAACTTCACTAGTAGTCAGAGAAATTTTATTAGAATAGAACAGAACAGTTCAGTTGGAAGGTACCTACAATGATCATCTAGTCCAATTGCCTGATCACTTCAGAGCTGACCAGAAGTAAACACTGACAGGCTTGGGGCATTGACCACCTCTCTAGGAAGCCTGTTTCAGTGTTTGACCACCCTCTTGGTAAAGAAATGCTTCCTAGTGTCGGATGTGAACTTCCCCTGCTGCAGCTTTGAACCATTCCCATCTGTCCTATCACTGGATCCCAGTGAGAAGAGATCAGCACCTCCCTCTCCATTTCGACTCCTCAGGAAGCAGAAGAGAGCAATGAGGTCACACCTCAGGTTCATTTTCTCCAAACTAGTCAAACCCAAAGTCCTCAGCTGCTTGTCATAGGACATTCCTTCCACCCATTTCACCAGCTTTGTTGCCCTCCTCTGGATGCATTCGTCTGCTTCACATCCTTCTTATTCACCTTCACATCCTTCTTAAACTGTGGGGCCCAGCACGGCACACAGAACTCAAGGTGAGGCTGCACCAACGCTGAATACAGAGGGATAATCCCCTCTTTTGACCGGCTGGTTATGCTGTGTTGGGTGTACTCCAGGATGTGGTTTGCCCTTTTGGCTGCCAGGGCACACTGCTGATTCATACTGAGCTTAGCCTCAAACTAGCACCCCCAGATCCCTTTCTGGAGGGCTCCTCTCCAGCCAGTCCTCTCCCAGTTTATACTTGTGCCCAGCATTACCCTGTTCCAGGTGCAGAATGCAGCGTTTGTTCTTGTTAGATTTCATGCCATTCATGATTGCCTAATGCTCCAGTCTGTCTAGATACCTCTGCAAGGCCTCTAGTCCCTCAAGAGAGTCAACAGCACCTCCCAGTTTAGTATCATCAGCAAACTTAATAATTGTGCATTCAAGTCCTGCATTCAGACCACTGATAAAAAGATTGAACAGGACTGGCCGAACCTGCAAGGCTTAGCAGGAGATTCTGCTAATAAAGTCTGAAATAAATAAAGCATTGTGTACCTCAGCCTCTTCCATGCCCTTCATGAGTAGATAACCTGGTCTTCCCTGGTCTTCTTTTTGCTGCCAACATACCTGCAGAAGCTATTCTTGTTGCACTTCACATGCCTTATCTGCTTCAATACCAGACAAACTTTGGTCTTGTTAATTCCATCCCTGCATGCCCAAGTGATGCTTCTAGAGCCCTCCTTGGTAGTATATCCTGTCTTCCACTTCCAATCTTTCCTTAATGTGTTTGAACTCAGTCAGGTGGTCTCTGTTTGTCCATGCTGGTTTCCTGCGGCGCCTGCTGTATGTCTTGCGTATTGGAATAACCTCACTGGCCAATAAAGATGTCAGGCACAAGCAGATTGAGTCTTCTTGAAAACAGGGGAGGACAAATTTAAAAAAAAAAAAAAAAAGGTCTCCAATTTGAGCTTTGAGAACACTCTTAATATTTTGGTTTAGAATGATTTTTTTTCCTAATGGAAACACTTCATGTTGTCCCTCATATCTAAATTACATATTAATGCTGAGACATACTAGTCCCTTGGATCCTCCCTGTTGGGGCTATAGATTATGAGTAAATTCATTACTACAATCAAGAGGTTGACAGAAACAGTGTTTGAATCTTGGACTGGAATGTCAAGCCTTTTTCTCTAAGCCATGGTTTCCTTTTGTCTTCCTCAATCTTGTTACTGAACAAAGTGTGTATACCCACATTGCTCATTACAGACTCAAAATCAGAAAAAGAGATACAAATCCAGCAAGAGTTCTGAAAAGCAGAAGCTTGATGTTGAACCTGAATTCAAAGATGCCTGGCTGGAGGGATGGATGGAGAATATACATGAAAAAGCAATCTAAACACAGTATTCTGGGTCTCCTGAAGTTTAAGATTATAGCGATTTAGAAGAACTATAAAAGAAAAAGCTGAAGTAGTTGAGACAGGAAATGATTCAAGAATTAATAAGAATTTCAGCAGAGCCAGAGCTGAAGCAAGGAAGAAGCCTGGCAGTGCTGTAGAGATTGCAAGAGGTCAGTGACACTCAAGCAAACTGTAAGGAGAGTAGCAGGCTTAAAAATCAGTTCAGACTCAAGGATGGCTTTAAGATTTCTGGCCTTCACTCTGCAGAAGATAATTAAACAAATTACTTCGTTAGTTGGAGTCCTCTTACAAAGTTAAAATCAAAAAAGATTTCATAGCTGCCAAGTCAGCATCCCTGCAGGTTTTTTCCTCCCTTTCAGTAAAAGTTAAGGGAAGGAAGGATGCACTGGAAGAAATACAGTGGTATTCTGGCACTGACATGTGTCAAGGCTGGCCTCAGTGCACTTGCTTTAAAACAACCTATAATATATATTTGGAAATACACATGTAGAGGATTTGTTTGAGGAGATATTGCAGAGTAAAAAAAATAACTAAAGAAGCTGTAAAAGGAGTTGACATTAACAGCTCTTCTACAGATAATAGTCATGGAAAAGGACATGCAACAGAAGGATTATATTATAAATGCAGAATATTGTAGGAGCATCTCATGTAGACAGAGCTCAATGGGCTCAGCAGAAATGGGAATGGTAAATGAAACAAAGTCGTAGGTGCCATTCTTGAAAAAGCAGTGATGATTCAGTCTGGGAATAGTAAAACCCTTAGACAAAGAAAAAGTGTAGAGGAGAGAACAGCTCAGTTATGTGCTTTTCAGGGCTGTTTGGAAAGTAAAAATGACAAAATCAAGGTGGACAGGGTTCAGTGGAATCCCTTTTCCATCCAATAGATGTTCAGTTCACCTTACTTAAAAATGCCACACAAGATTGTAAAAATGGAGACTGTGCAGCTCGCTTTTATGCGAAGTTGTTGTCTTAATGAGAAAATGTGAAAGGCTGAAGAATAAATGTAAAATAATAATTATTTCATAGACCTGTAAATGTAACAAAACACAGTCCTAGGGAAAAAATAAACAACTTTTAGATCAAAGGATTCATAGATCACCTTCACTGGAGGAATAAGTAGAAATTTATTAGTTGCCTTTTCCTTTTTCTTTTTCTTTTTTTAAAGCTAGCTCACAATAAGTATACAGCTTAATGTCAACTTAAATTACATTTACTGTTTTCTGATGGATTCATTTGCTTTTTCAGGTTTATGTCTAACACACTGACAGTTTCTAATCAATAGGAGACAATTCCCTTTGAGAGTTATTAAAATATACCTTGCATTTAAATGCAATAAAAAGCATGACTGAACATGCCTCTGTTCCTCATAACACATAAATACCACATCTGGTCCATAAAAAACATGCATTATACAGAGGTTGTATGAATGCCAGATACGTATTATTACATGGAACTGTTTTATCCATTTAGCCTAATTTCCAGATGTTTTATTACTTGTAGACAAGAGTATTGTCAAAACTGTTGCTGGAAGTCCATTTATTTCAAGAGGGCAAGGGACTGGGATAGCAAGTTAAGCTACAGGAATGTTTGTGATACAGTTAATGGCAAGTCATGTGACTGAATCATCAGTGCTATCATGTTTAAAGAGATGCACTTAAAAATTCAATTTCAGACTAAAATTTCAATTGACTGCATTTTAAATATGCACTTATTCTTCCAAAAGTAAATGGCACATAATTGCAGGTAATATTTACAAAAAACAGAGCAAGCAACTAATGGAAATTAAATGGAAACCATTAGTACAAAAGTTGCTGGTAATTATAACCATATCCAAAAGCATATCAAGCAGTTAGCTAAAAATTCTGAACACATTGAAAACTAATATCCTTTAATTTCTCCAATTTGGAATTGGGCTGTGGGATTTTTATTGGTTTTTTTCTCTGTAAGGAACAGAAATATGTTTTCAAATGTTATTTGAAATGAAAATGACAGTTCTCAAGGAGCCATATGACATCTGAAAAGCTTGTTTGGGTCCCCCACAAAAGCAAAGTTTCTAGTGCAATAGTAAAAGCATGAGGTAGAAGAGGGGATGAAAAAGCACGTAGGCGAGCACATAAAGGAAAGGAAAAGCAGCAGACACTATGTCATAAAAATGGTGTTTCACCAAGGTGTCAGAAGAGGCAGGGCTAGGTTAAGTTTGAGCACAGCAAGGTAAAAAAGAAACAATTGTAGGAATGCCACTAAAAAGTAGGCACTAACATAAGTGTTGGACAGTAGCCACTAGTTTTCTTTGTAATGAAAGTACATTTCATTAAATGCAGGATTTGGTTTAGTGAAGTACAAGCTATGCAGAGATGTGAAGATTACCAAATGAGAACACACTGATTTTTAGAATATTTGGCACATCAGTGTGACAGTTTTGATTTTATCCCTGAAAAAAAAAACTTAGGATGACTATAGTAAATTTACCTTACAATCCCATTCAAAATGGCATCATAATGCAATCTCATAACTTCTGTTTCTAAAAAGTAACATTAACCCCAGGCTCTTTTCTGTCCTGTAACATTTCCTATATTGGCACTGAAAACCTAAAAGTTGTTCTCCTCAACTCATTGTGGGTCCTGTTTCAAATTATGTGCTACTTCTCACACCATACCTTTTTTTTCTTAGGAAATCCTGAGCAGGAATACAGCCATTTAAAAAAAAAAAGCAAGTATCTCAATGATCAGGTAAAGGGAGGCAGTCCTAATAGTGTCCCAGAGAAACCTGGAGGCTACAGTCTATGATTCTAAGGTTGACTTCCCAGCTAAACGATTAATTTGACTACCTTTCTTCAGATTTACTAAACATTAACATTTAAAACAGCTTTATACTATATCCACTAAAAATTTAGAAAACATTTCCAAATTGTCTGAGCTATGTAATGGCTGGGAGGGTAAAATTAATTTCAGTCCTATGACTACCATGA
This sequence comes from Strix uralensis, assembly GCF_047716275.1. Classification (NCBI taxonomy): domain Eukaryota; kingdom Metazoa; phylum Chordata; class Aves; order Strigiformes; family Strigidae; genus Strix; species Strix uralensis. The sequence goes on along the minus strand of NC_134012.1, from coordinate 27,159,397 downwards.
CCCCATAACTTGTATTTACCTGAAACCCGACATCAGCTATAAACATGACCGAAGGCTTAGACAGGACTGAAAAAATGGGAAAATATTCATCATCCTGCCCATGAAAAATATGATGGTTACTCCACCATCACTGATAGTTCCTCAGAAATCAGTTAGGATGATCATGAATAACATACCTTACTTCTAAGGTTAAGGCCTGTTCTGCTGCAGCCATTAGCTCTCTTCTCTAAAGACAGCTCCAGCGACTGCCTGATTGATTAGCATTTCAGCAGGCCCCTTAAACCAGACAGAAAACTTGTGGTTTAGTGTACTGCCAAGTACAAGACCAGGACATCTAGAATTACAGATTGAGTAGCACAGCACAGGTGATTATCCTTGGTAAACACAAGACCGCTTGGTGGAAGAGAATAGCCAGCTGAATGACTTCTCAACACGGTCTGTGGCCAAAGCCAGGAGAGTTCTCACATTCACTCTCGAAAGGTTTGTGTATAATGATTGAGATAGCTGTGATAAGACTAAGGACATAATTAATATTTCTCACTGTATGTATCAGCCTAATCACTAATGCATTCCCTCCCCTTCTCTTTTAAATTGTAAAAGTAAATGAAAAACAATCTGGACAGAGAGCATGTCTGATTCTGATTGTACAATGCATTGCTCAAAGAGGACAGAGTATGCAGAAATAACCTGTGTACAAACACCACCAAGTAGTGAGAGACAATGCACTTGTGCAGTGCTGGAATAAAAATATCCCGTACATTCTCTACAATGTTTCTGTGTTGGAAACATAAGTGAATTGTTCCTCTTTGGATCCCACAAAGAAGCACTGGTTAAATTAATCTTGAGACTCTGCATGACTCCTACTATTGAAAGGAAAAACAACTCAGCTTCTCTGCACTGTTAAATATCCTGACACCTCTAGGGATGAAATCTGTCACTTATAATATGTCTATAGCATATTTAACAGAATGAAATTAAACTTGACTACAGCAATATAAACACATAATAGTAAGAGACTTCAAAACAAGCAGCGTGTTGCAAACATCACAAGACTTACACCTTTACGCTCAAACTAGATTTTTTTTCATAAGCTAAGAACATAAGGACTATAAATACTAACAGTAGTGTTTATGTTAGGAGGTCTCCAAATACTTTGCAAAGAATACACAGCTCATCAAATAGAACATGCTAGCCAAAAACATGATAACCAAGTCAGAGATGGAACAATCCCAAGCTAAATTAGAACAACTGCAAATTATATGGCCTCATCCTCAGTCTTTAGAGTAATGCATTCACCTGTGCCCCACTATCAATTTTTATTGAAAGCATCTGCAAGTTCTCACTACAACACTCTATGGTCCAAGAGAAAGACAAGTGTTGCTAAAAAGAAAACAGTATCTTCAAGTTTGCCCCTCTGGGGATTTTTCAGTATAATGTTACCTGTATTATTATCTAAAACATAGCGTGTTCCTTTTGCAGTTCTCATGAAATCCAAGGAAAAAAGGATATCCAGCTTTGATTTTCTGGACTAGAAAATGTGTCTGCCTTGTATGTACCCTGGGTCCTGTTTGCATACATGCTGTAATCCTAACACATGTTCTTGTTTCATTTTATAAGGACCAGTGAAAGAGTTTGTATCCACTGGCTTCTTTACTGCTCCATAAAGCATGCCTCTTCTGTAATCAAAGTCTGTGATAAAAAAAATAAATGAGCCTAAGGAGGCTAATTCATACCTCCTTCCTCCATATCCCCCATCTACTCCATCCTGTGTTAAGGAGTCTGTATTTGACATTGCAAAAAAAAGTTTTAGATTATTTTCTTCTTAACAGACTAACCTGCATGCAGCTTGCTGCTTTTTGTGATCACAGTCCTGTTTTAAAATAATGGAAAATCAGTAATAATTTGCCAGCAGTGAACAATGCACCATATCCAGTTTGGCAACACACTAGAACACATTAGTGGTGGGCAACACTATGAGCTTTTGAACATACAGATACAAATAGATATTGTAATACAAGCATCCTAGGCATTTTCAGAGCATCTCTGCCTTTCACATTCTGCTAATGTCTTTCTTGCTGCATGATCTGACTGCTCAAGCCAGAACTTGATTTATGGGACTTTACCTCAATGGAAAATCTGGAGCACTGAGTGACACACACCCCTCTTCTTCTTTTCTTCTTTTTGCCCTACAAGACTTGCTCCCCTTCCAGGACATAAACACAAGGGTAGCTCTGCTCCATGTCCAAGTCAGCCCTTCCTGCACCCTACCTACCTCAGCACACCAAGGCACAGCCACAATGAAGCTGCAGGGTCTCTCACTCCAGCTGTACCAGGGAGAGATACAGCATGGCCAGGTGGTATAGAGCAGCTGAACCTAGTTAAGGGTAGCCAAGGAGGACAGAAGACAATATCATTAGGGTACTGTGCCTAATAACTTTGATGTCACACTCATTTACCTCATTAATCAGTGGATATACTTAATTTAACTGTAGTGTGTGATATAGATCTACTGCAGCTGGCACTAAGCCACAGCAGCATTGATCAAAGAGTAATGGCAGGAAAGAACTTCTATGCAGAGTGGACTAACACCAACACCAGATGAGGTCAGCCACAGCTTTACCTGCACAAGCTCAAAAGCCCCTATGGATAAAACACTATGGCCTCTCCAGACAGCTTGTTCCAGTGCTGCACCAAAGAAATTACCAGTCTGTACTGATGCACAGGGCTAGTCTACCCCCTCACACTTCTCATCATTGAAATTCATGTTTTCTGTTAAGACTGATTCTGAAGTTTCTCAAAGTCTCTCTGAAGTTCTACCTGTAGGCCTGTCATACTCTCCTACTGAATTGTACTGTCCACAAATTGGGCATCTCATCACAACAGACTCAGCATAACCCTCCCTAGAGAACTGGGACTCTGCTTGAAACCACTGTGTGTGTTTATTTAGTGGGGACTTAGTACAGAGTAAAATCATTAGGAGAAAGAGATCAAAAATTTTCCAAGGCCCCAGCAACTGAATTCATCCTAAGTTTAACATTTTCAGTGGTAGTGAGGAGGGAGACAAAACAAGATCCACTCGGGTCCTGAGAAATAATAATTTTGATTCTTGCCCCTCTAAACATAGCTGGTTCAGTTTTTTTCCTACTGGAAAATTCTTTTAGTGTCCTTAAAGAGCATGGGTTTACCTGTGCACTGAATTTTGCCCTGTCTCAGAAACTGTAACAATTACACAATTAACTATTATCCTGCAATCTGTAATACAGTATTCTGAATGCAAGTAAACATGAAGTAGGAATCAATAATATTTATTTTGTCATATATGCACAGCATGGACGAACTCAACAAAAAACTATGCACGTGGAATCCCGGGGCGGTTTGTAATCAGCTAACAGAAGGTGCAGCCGAGACTAATTGTTGTTTCCAGCAATTTTCAGGATGATGTCTCCAGGATTGAGAGCCAAACGCTGATTCAGTGAGAGCATAGCACCACCTGCTGCCGAAGACAAGGCTTCGGAACGGAGGAAAAGTTTTTGCCATCTTTCCCCGTAATATTGCTAGGTTTAATTAAAAAAAAAAAAGAGAGAGAGAGAGAGGGGAAGAATTACCTCTCTGTATAGACCTCATCCTCTTCGATTATTAAAGAAGTCTCCAACATACGAAACTTACAACGTTTCTGCACCTCAGACATTGCACAGAGACTCCTACTAGGTGTTTCTTGGCCATTTCAATTATTCTATCATGTTCATATTCAGTGCTGACAAGGTGCTTCTCTAGAAAACATCCCTTTTAGATCTTGTACACATGGGCAGTTTAGTATAAAGCAAGGGATGTAGAAGGATCTGTGTCTTCAATGTGTAATTTATTACAATGATGCAACAGATAAGTGACCAAGATGCTTACAGTAATTTAACCTCAAATAAATGTACAGTAGTTATTTTTGTGTGGTTCTGCCTTTGGTTCATAATACTTAGCAGGTGCCTTCCTGTACCGCACCTCTTCCTGATTCACCAGTCCACTCATGGGGATGTGCTCTGCTCTCTTGAGATCTTAGAAGCCTGATGTCAGCTTTCTGAAAAAATGCTGCTGTGCAGCCAGGTGTATTGGGTTTGTGTGGCAAGGTTTTGGTAGCAGGGGGGCTACAGGGGTGGCTTCTGTGAGAAGAGGCCAGAAGCTTCCCCCATGTCCAACAGAGCCAATGCCAGCCAGCTCCAAGACAGAACCATTGTTGGCCAAAGCCGAGCCCATCAGCAATGGTCGCAGCACCTCTGTCATAGTTAAGAAGGGATAAAAAAGAAAAAAACCTGTGCAGTTGCAGCTGGAGAGAGAAGTGAAAATACGTAACAAACAACTCTTCAGACACCAAGGTCAGGGAAGTTCAGACAAACTAGTGTTCCTGAGTCCCCCTTCCCTATCTGAGTTGCACCGTCTCTATATATGTACAAAGAAACTTTAACATGATTATTAGTTTTGCACTGAAAGACCTTTTAATAGCACATAGTTCCATAACTGAGCAAATGCATCTATAGGAAGCCAGACAGATAATGAGCTGGAGAATATAGTGCATAACTGTGAGGAAGCCCACCTAGAAGAAAGTTAAGAAGAACAACTGGAGCTATTTTTAAGGACAACTTTATTTACCAGAAGGCCAAAACTACTTGAATGTTTGGACTGTAGTGGTAAAAGATCTGGAGATCTTCAGGGACATGGTCCCAGAAGAATAAGAAATTCTCCTTCTGTTTGAATAGTCCTTATTCCTCCATGCTCAAAATAGTAACTCATTTGCCGACTACCTCACTTCTAATCCAGGACAGCTCTACCATGTCATACCCTGCCAAACCATGTGTGCAGTGATGGACAGTGGTCTGAGAGAACAGCTGGTAATCACAGAATCACAGAATCATCTGGATTGGGAAAGACCTTGAAGATCATCAAGTCCAACCGTTAACCTAACATTGACCGTTCCCAACTCCACCATATCTCTCAGCGCTGTGTCAGCCCGACTCTTAAACACCTCCAGGGATGGGGACGTCACCACCTCCCTGGGCAGCCCATTCCAACGCCTGACAAGCCGTTCTGTAAAGAAATACTTCCTAATATCCAGTCTGAACCTTCCCTGGCGCAACTTGAGGCCATTACCTCTTGTTCTATTGCTTATTACTTGGTTAAAGAGACTCATCCCCAGTTCTCTGCAACCTCCTTTCAGGTAGTTGTAGAGGGCGATGAGGTCTCCCCTCAGCCTCCTCTTCTCCAGACTAAACAACCCCAGTTCCCTCAGCCACTCCTTGTAAGACCGGTCCTCCAGACCCTTCATCAGCTTCGTTGCCCTTCTCTGGACACGCTCGAGTAATTCAATGTCCTTTTTGTAGTGAGGGGCCCAAAACTGAACACAGTCATCGAGGTGCGGCCTCACCAGTGCTGAGTACAGGGGTAAGATCACTTCCCTGTCCCTGCTGGCCACACTATTGCTGATGCAAGCCAGGATGCCATTGGCCTTCTTGGCCACCTGGGCACACTGCTGGCTCCTGTTCAGCCGGCTGTCAATCAACACCCCCAGCTCCCTCTCTGACTGGCAGCTCTCCAGCCACTCCTCCCCAAGCCTGTAGCACTGCTGGGGGTTGTTGTGGTCCAAGTGCAGCACCCAGCATTTGGCCTTATTGAAGCTCATACAGTTGGCCTTAGCCCATCGCTCCAGCCTGTCCAGATCTCTCTGCAGAGCCTCCCTACCCTTGAGCAGATCAACACTCCCACCCAACTTGGTGTCATCTGCAGACTTACTGAGGGTACACCACTCGTGACCGGCTGCCAACTGGATTTAACTCCGTTCACCACAATTCTTTGGGCCCAGCCATCCAGACAGTTTTTTACCCACTGAAGCGTGTGCCCATCCAAGCCTCGAGCAGCCAGTTTTGCCAGGAGAATGCTGTGGGAAATGGTGTCAAAGGCCTTACTGAAGTCGAGGTAGACAACATCCACTTCCCTCATCCAATAAGCAGGTCACCCTGTCATAGAAGGAGATCAGGTTTGTCAAGCAGGACCTGCCTTTCATAAACCCATGCTGACTGGGCCTGATCATCTGATTGTCCCGCATGTGTTGTATGATGGCACTCGGGATGAGCTGCTCCATCAGCTTCCCCGGCACTGAAGCCAAGCTGACAGGCCTGTAATTTCCTGGATCATCCTTCTGACCTTTCTTATATATGGGCATCACATTGGCCAATTTCCAATCTGTCGGGACCTCCCCGGTCAGCCAGGACTGCTGGTAAATGATGGAAAGCAGTTTGGCGAGCACCCCAGCTATCTCTTTCAGTACCCATGGGTGTATCCCATCCGGTCCCCTAGACTGGTGTATGTCTATGTGATGCAGTAGGTCACTGACTATCTCCTCCTGGATTGTGGGGGGGTCGTTCTCCCAGTCTCTGTCTTCTGGCTGAGGAGGCTGGATTCCCTTAGTACAACTAGTTTTGTTATTAAAGACTGAGGCAAAGAAGGCATTAAGCACCTCAGCCTTTCCCTCACCACTTGTTACCATGTTTCCTCCTGCATCTAGCAGGGGATGGAGGCTCTCCCTGGTCTTTCTTTTGCTGTTGAAATACTTACAGAAACATTACTTGTTATCTTTGACTGCTGAAGCCAGATTAATTTCTAGCTGGGCTTTACACCTCCTGATTTCTGCCCTGCACAGCCTCACAGCCTCTTTGTAATCACTGTGAGTGGCTAGCCCCTTCTTCCAAAGGCTGTAAACTCTCCTTTTCTCCCTGAGTTGCAGCCAAATCTCCCTGTTCAGCCAGGGTGGTCTTCTCTGCTGCCAGCTTCTCTTACTGCAAGTGGGGACAGCCTGCTCCTGTGCCATTAAGACTTATTTCTTAAAGAGTGCACAGCCTTCCTGGACCCCTATACTCTTGATCAGGCACAAATCATTACTCAAAACAGACTGCTCAAGAGCCCTTACTCGCTTCAGCCTTTCCCCACTTCTGATATCCCATTGCAATCACTGCAGACCAAATAACCAGGTCTGATGAAACTAAAGACCCTGGAGCAATCTATTTGGGATCAGCAGTTCTCCACCTGAATAGGAGATTCCATCAGTCTGAAGTCCCCAAACCCAGAGTCAGCATGGCTTCAGACCTCAGAATTCCCAAACAGCTGTGAAGCAAAAAGACAAATCAGCAAAAGACCATGAGGAGTTTTATAGCCAGCCTAGTAGACTAGAACATTTCTGCATCTGGCATATGCTGGCGCTTTCTCCCAACATGTTTTTCACACCTTCTAGTGACTTAAATTCTGAAGTCACAGACTTGACTCAGTACCAGAATCTTTCAGATTTTCTTGTATTCAAACAACACAGCAAACACTGAAACAGTTATCAGACAGTAACAGACAGTGAGTCTGGCAGCCTAACCCACAATTCCCTTTACAAAACAATATGCATATATTATATGTGCTGTGTCCACAGTTTGCTTTATAGCTGGTTCACATACTTACACTAATCATGCATCTGGCATGTGTATCAATTCACAAACTGTCCTTGCTATTGTTTGAAGCAGTTTTGGCCTGTGAGTTTTCTTCAAGTTACATCAGTCAAACATCCTGTTTTGGTTAGTTCTCAACCCTAATTACTTATGTATGTCAACATCAGTACTAGCATTCTCAGTGTGTAGCTCACACACAGCTCCTGTATAATCTTCTTCCAATTTGAACTTCTCCTCAGCCAATAAACATACTTGAAGTGAGCTGGTCCTAAGCCCATAGTTCAAGCACACACACACAAGACTTCTAGTCTATCAGGGTTTCCAACCTTCTAGATCTAAAAGGTGCCTGGATACCCCTGATATATAAAGGCTGTCCTTAAAAATAAATCTGTATGAAGTGGCTAGGATAAAAGAGAAGATTGGTCTGGCAAAATCTGGACATACAATCACCATACAGAAGACGGTGTATAAACTAGGTTAGGAATTTAGAGTGCAGCAAATTACTCCCTGCTAGTTTATTCCATTTCCAAACTGTAGAATCTTCACAACCTTTCCCTATAGGACATTAATGTGAGCAGCTACTTGTAGTGTAAAATTATCATCCTACCTTACTCAGTCACAACACCTCCTTATAGGCAGGCCCGTCAGCTGAGGCACCCTCATTTACCTGAAGAGTAAACTACTGCATGTAAGGATTCAGGCTCGTCTGCAAAGGATATGTATTACTCATACTTAAAGGGTATGTTCCATTACTCACATAGTGGAACAGCTGAACTGCTTACAACCATGGTGAAAACATTTACTTGTAATTTAAGTCAGTTTCAGTTAATGTAGGAATTTAGCTTAGCTTGGAAATGCAGCAAGTAAAATATCACTTGGTTTCCATATAATGGGAAAGTCACACTTCTTGCTAACTGTGATAAATTTCTTTCAAAAATGACTGGATGGGCCTTTAACATACTCTAAAAATGTCTTCAGGAGACACTAATGTGGAATTCCCAGTCTGTCAATTCACACCCTAGTTTACTGGGCAGTAACATCCCCACATGTTGACCAGACTACAGTGGCCACAGATCACTTGGTGAAAATAAGTCACTATTTCCTCTCTGCTGCTTTGTTATCTCTGAAGTAAGAAGGGGAGTTAACTGCAGAGACTATATGGTAAATTTCTGTGCATACCTGGAAACACTGCTGAGAGATCTCTAGTCACTTTGAAGTGACTGCTGTAGCCACAGCAGAATTGGAAGAACTGACAGCCACCTTTACCATTTCCTGCTGTAAAAGATACTGCTGTTCCACCATTTTGGTTAGTTAGTACTTCTAGTACTCATTCACTAGGTATGTATAAGCTATAAAGTTGTGTAAGTCTTTACAGGCATAGATAAGAGTACATTCCCATTGTACAGAGTTTACAATCTAAGCAAAAGGTCTACAATAAAAGAGGATCAAAATACATTCCTTTCAGGAGCACAAGATCAAACTTACAGAACAGCTAAGGATGAAGTATGATAGATTCCCACATCCAAGACTTTGAGTTAATACTGGAGCACACTGATCTTTAATAAATACTCTCATTGCTTTCCTAGGTTGTCCTATGAATTAGAGGTATAAAGTCATAAACAATTCACAGATACTTTAAAACAGCATTTGCTAATCATAATACAGTCTGGAAGCATAACCATATCCATTATCATTAAAGTCTTAGCTATCATTTGAGGTATGAGCCTACCTACAGATTTCAAAAGACAAAATAGAACAATTCTCCCCCAAATTGTGACACTTCTTTAATCCACTGTAATGAGTATCTAAAATAAGGTGTACCTCTTACCTAAAATCTACTTTCATCGTCAAAGCCACCTTACACAAATGAGGTTAAAAGGTCTCATCCGAGATGTTTTTGCCATCAGTGTTCCCAACTGTTATTGGCCCCGTTTCCTTATTTCTACAGATAGGTGCAAAAGATTCCTTCCTTCCCAAACTCCTGCTTCATCCACATTTATTCCATTTACTACGTCTCATCTTGCCTCTCTCCTCCACTGCCAACATCCATATCTCATTCTCTAAAAAATGCAAAAGAGACAACTAGTAATTCTGTAAAAGACAGAAAAGTTACTCAAGAATTAAACACCACAGTGCATATTCTTCAGGGAAAGGAAATGACCATGCCACATCTTGCCATTTACATGTTCTACTAGGAACTTTCACTCAGAAAGCCCGTATCTCCCAGACCCCTCCCCTCAGACTAATAGGCAATAACTCCCCTGGGAATATAAGGAACCATTTGTTCTGCTGGTGCATGTAGTTGTGTTTCCATCACCAACATCAGGATTTGTTATTCACGTGGCAGAGGGGGCATACTGTGTTTGTTTGAGGAACGGGGAAATGGAAAGAAGCTCTTTGGGTTGTCATGGGGTTTGGTTATGAGGTTCATAAGATACAAGGTAACTAAAACATGGTGCCTGGCCAGGGAGCCTGTCATTTCCTTGGCTTTAATAATAATGCAAGTGTGGCTGTTTTCCCTGTACCCTTCTGACCAAATATTTTGTTTGGAGAATTAATCTAAAGGAAGTTGCTTCATATTGACAACTGATTTATGCCATGCACATAATATTTTCTTTCTGCTTTGCTAGCTGTCTTTAAGGAACTGAAGGCATCAACTCTGTGTGGTTGGGATCCATTCAGTATTCCAGATCTTGTGTTCATTCCCTACGAAGGAAGTACAGAGGAAAAGCACAGACACTCATCAGCCTGTTGCTGTCTAACCTCAGACTCCATTCCACATCTCTGCAGTATACCCTAGTCTCTGTATTGTTTTCAGTTTTCCCCTTGATATGCTCCTTGAATCGACTAAAGCTTTATTTATTTTTTTTTTTTTTTTAAGAGCATGAATCACACTGATGTCTTCTCTCCTTGTGCACATGCTGGAAACAATTACAGCCCCAGTCCGCAGTTTCATCAGTCTGCTATGGTCAGTGGAAACATCACTGAAACCAGCAGGCCTCTGAAGACACTGGCATACTGGAGGACTGAAGCCTGCTATCAAATAGTCTTCAATTCTGCATCTCCTTCCCTCTACTCCTTCCCTGTGAGGTTAGAATTGCATCCCCAGATGCAATATAAAACTGGATTGCATTACAGCAATTCAAACATAATAGTGTCTAAAATACCAATGCAAACTCTGATTGCTTGTGGTTATTAAAGACACTACAGTCAGGTTTCCTCAGAAAATTAGATAGTGTGTTCATGTCTATCAACTCCACCCTACCACACGGTAACTTTCAAATCCTAGTGGCCAATTTCCAGTTAAACTGGCAGCGAAGTAGATGTCTCAGAGATAGTAAGTTCCTACAGGTTTGTCCAATATACAAATGAGTAAAAGAAATAATCTATATTCATGGACTTACACAAAGAAAGATTACCTGCTCTCTTTATATGATCATCAGAAAATCTACCCAGAGAAGAAGAAAAAAAAAAGCCAAATTTATTTAAATAGTTTTCTGTGCACAGAATAGCTTATTTAAAGAGTGACAATAGCAAATAGGTGAATATTTATTAGATGACTAATAAATAGGTTCACTTAATTGGTATAGAACAGCCTTGCTCTATGGAAGCTACAAACACTGAAAACAGACCTGAAAGCAAAAATCCTCAGTGCATCTACAGCTACCAGCCCTTTGGGATGGCCAAGCTGGTTAACATTTACCTGTAAACAGAAGACTTAGTTTAGTATCTTATAGTCCCAAAGCAACTTCAGCTACTCATCCTTGCCTTCTACTTCCCCAGCAGAGTTTACTGATTTCTCAGTTGTGCCAAAGAAACCTATGAAATAATTCAAACTTTCTAAATATGCCTAGAAAGATGAATGGAGATAGGCAACATGAATAGTTGAGTCAGCACAGGTGAGGAGACAGTCATACCCAGCAATTTGATCAGCAAAGTGTAACAATTGCCTCCAGGAGGGCCAGAAAAGGCTGCACTGCTGTTTCCACCTATATCACAGAATGCTGGGGGACAGGAGGGAGATCTACAAGCGTTGTGTGCTGTGTGCCTGTTTGGTATCACATAATAAAGAAATGCTTTTTACTTATGCATGACAAGATTAAATAACATTCTGCTATGGATAGCTTGCATCACACTGCTTCCATCAAACCTTCATGCTCCAATTGCATGGATGGGCACAGCAAACGCCAAAACCAGCATGTTTTGTGATTCATTGCCTTCAGATGCAGTTCACAGTCTAAACAGGCCTGGCATAGCCCCAACCTTCCCCCCATCCAGCTGTTTATTCTCCTTCTTTCCAGTGTGCCAGCACTTTTTTTGGAGGGGGGTGAGATTAGATCAGCTCCCCAGACCTGCTGAGCGTGTGATCACATAGATCTGACTGTGTGACCGGGAGCAGTGCTGGGGACACCTGGCAGCTGGCACTCACCTCCTCTTAAACTGCTGTGCATCCCAGCCCTGCAGTGATTCATGAAGTGGGTGAAGCACCAGCGTCTCCCAGGGAGACCTTCCAGATGGTAGGAAGAGCTGCTCCTCCAAACTTGCAAAGCCTAAAGAATAGGATGAACCCTACAGAAGAAGAGGGGGTTTGCTTCTTAGTAATCCTATGGCAAGGTATCTGTGTTCTTTGCAAACAGATGTAACCTTCATTATGAAGACACTTTTTTAAACTTAAGAGCCTATTTTATAACCTGGAGCATGTGACTGTATACAGAGTTAACCTTCCACACAAGGAAGATGGCGGATGGAGCGATGGCTGACTGGCTCCCCAGTTACACTGCAATAACAGCATGCACGTGTCAGCTTCCTCATTGCTATGGGTTTAACCGGTGCATCAGCTGAAGCAACAGCCCTGACACTTCAGTGTTTGCATTAACCATTCAATTAGAGGTGGCTTAAATCCTGAATACCTCTCCACTGTGACTTCCAGCTTTCAAACGCTGGATTTGCCTTCTGAACACCTCACAACAACTTTACAAAATTTGTACTGGGAGCTGTCAAAACACCTAGGTTTTTTGGTTAAAGCTTGAAATACCTCACTGCAACTGAGACTCCTTATTATTCACAATATAGTTTATAACGCAGTCTGCAGAAAGTCTGTTAAAAAGTAATTTCTGCTGAGACTGAAATTGTTTTACAGGAGTACAAGAGATGCGTTACAGAAATGAAATCACTCAGAGTTTCCGACCCAGCAACGCTCCCCCGTCATTCTCGAGCGGTTTCACAACCAGTCGGACGAAACCTCCCGGAAAAGCGGCCGCTCCCCTACCCCCTTAGCCGAGGGGCCGCCGGGGAGGCAGGAAGGCGGGGCCGCCGGCGGGCGGCCGGGCGCCGAGGCGCGCTCCGCAGGCCCGCCCTGCCAACCCCGTGATGGCGGAGGCGGAGCCGGGCTGCTCTTCGAGCGGCTGCCCGCGGGCTGAGGGAGTCGCCGCGGCGCCATGGGGCTGGTCGGGCTGCTGGTGGGGTTCTTCGTCCTGCCCGCCGTGCTGACGAGCACCAGCCTTCGCCGCGGCGCCCCGCGGACTCAGCCCGTGCCGGAGCCGGCCTCCGCCGTCCCCGAGGACTCGCTGTGGCCACTGCCGCAGTGGATCCGCACGTCCCGCCGCCAGCTGCAGCTGGCCCCGGGTCGCTTCCAGCTGGTGCACGGCGCCGGCTCCTCGGCGGGGCCGGCCTGCGGTCTGCTGCAGGACGCCTTCCGCAGGTGAGGGGGCGGGGGTGGGGGGTGCTGCGGGCGGCGGCCCGGTGGTGGGAGCGGTGACCTCAGGGCCCCGCCGGCGTCTCTGCTTCCCCGGCAGGTACTACGAGTACATGTTCGGGCAGTCTGGCCGGCGGAAGCGGGGCCGCAGGCCGCTCGGCGCCCGGACGGAGCCCGAGTTGTCGCAGCTGCAGGTGGTGATCGAGTCCCGGGATCCCGGCTGTCACAGCTACCCGCACCTCGCCTCCAGCGAGGCCTGTGAGTACCGCGCGCAGCCGGTCACCCCCTTCCTCTCTCCTTCCTCGGCTTACACGGCATCCTTAGCGCTCGTCTTCCAATCCAGTGTAAAAGTCAGCAGGTTTTTTTTTTTTTTAAGGAACTGAAAATCATGCTGAGGTGCTTGAGAACATTTCACGGCCATGGCACCCAGAAGATAATTCGTGCTCTTGATGCTGTGGGAAATACCAGCCCGCAGTGAATCATAAGCCGCTTAGAAGCGTAACCTGTGATTTCTGCAGTTCAAATAATATTTAACTCATTTACCTGCTGCTGCCCTTTCTAGTAACAGTCATTAGGAATCGGAGCTATTATGCTGTGCCCGGTTATGTATGGTGAGATCTACACGTAGTCAAGAGATCATCCTTTCAGTACAGGGTGTTGAGTTAAGGCTGGCTTTGCTTATTCGTCTGCTCCCCTTAGAGACAGCTACATTTCAATTGAAACTATCTACATTGGCTATGTACTTGGTTTCTCTGTTTTTCCAGGAGCATCAGAAAGTGTTCATTGAACTTCTTGCAGTATTATAATCCACTTTCTTTCTATCAGTAGATACAAGCGAGGACTTAAAAACATGATGGTTATGTTGGATTTTTTCTGCTATGCTGCTTTAGTTCTATGACTGAAGTCTAGAGTGGAGAAGTACCCTAAAATCAAGTCCTAATTACCACAGAAGTTTCTTAACAGAAATAAGGATGAGTTGATAGATTGGGTTTTGTCTGGGCAGGTTAGCAGAGAATTCAACATACTCAATTCATCTAGTTCTGTCTTGAGATAATCTTCTGTAGTAGACAAGGCAGTTGTTTGGTATCCATGGTACAAATCCTTAGAAAAAGATCTTTTTAATCTTAAATCATACATCTGCAGCAGGATTAATTCTACCTGACTTGTGATAGAATGTACTGATTTTAAGTTTACTCAATTGTTCTGGTACGTTTAGCCAAGTAGTGCAATTTTTGTGTGCAAGTTTATTGTATGTTTCAATGTGAACAAGGTACAGCAGCAAAATTGCTAAAGCTTTAGAATTTCTCTGCCAGTCAGGTTATTACACTGCTTTACTACTAGCTGAACTTTGAACTGCCTTGTGAACTTCAGATTTTAACCAAAGCTGGTTCTTCTCTTCTGTCAGGGCATCTTGTCAGACCATGTGATTTTTAGGTTCCACTCTTCAGAACGGAGTTTTCCCTTTACTGTAGGAAAGGAGTTTCCTGTTACAAATAACACAGAGTTTTCCTCATGTGGTAAGCTGAGCTCTTCAGACGTCAGCAAGGTTTTAATTTTCTGCTTTTTATTAGGATAGCTTGTTCATGGAACAAATGCTGAAATATGCAGTTATTAGTCACTTGCTGGATTCAGCAGTTTGGCTCGTTTTCTTAATAGAGATTGTATGGATGCGTCAGTGACTATCCTGTAGCAAAAGTATTGGATATGTAATCAAAGTACAAGTTATCTGCCCTTCTCCCAGTAGGCTTGTGTAAAAGGTTCCAAATAGCCATCCAAAACTTGTTGTTCTGCATTCATTTAAGATATGATACATATTCAGAAAAAAGCCTGCTGTCATGGAACTAAATCCCTGACTGAATTCCAGTTTACCACAGAAAAACCCATGGAGATTGCAGTAGTCTTCTCAGTTATCTTTCTATCTAGAACTTCCAGTGTATGGAGTCAGTGCTTAGGTTAAAATGGAATCTTGAGGTACTTTCTTTATTTGTTTCTTCACTAAAATTTACTGAATCATCTTAAATGGAAAGCAAAACTACTTCAAGTTCCCCCTTTCCCCTCCCCCCCCCCCCCCCCAGTATTTTGTAAGTACTCAGACTTAAGGGAGGATTGTTATGGATACCTTTGGATACCATTCTTCATTCTACTCACCTTACTTAATCTCACTGCCCCCGTACATGTGCTCATTAAATGGTGGGGTCTGATTTTTTTTTTTTTTTCCTTTGTAATTAAACCTTTATAGCATGCACCTAAGAATATTACTTGACAGGCTGTAATTCTGAAAAATATGTAAGCATAATCTATGTAACAGGAAGGTAAAAGGAGAAGTAAACTTTTGCAGTTAGGTCTGGCTTAGTTATTCAACCCTGTGTCTTAAATGCAAAAATATCATCCGCTGTGTTTTAAATCCGTTTGGGTTAAACGTGGCTGGAATTCTGGCCCACATGCAATATTTAGCATTGCCATTATTAAGCACCATATTTGTTTTATCATCTTACTGATCAACTGTTGATTTTCTGACTAGTAGCTTGCATTATTTTGGGAGTACGTATATGAACAATAGCTGCACAGTATCACTGTTAAAAACAGCATTGGTTGGAATTTAAAAAACAAAGGGAGACATGGCACTTGAAGAATCCCTTTAATGCCTGTTAGCATTGTCCTGTCAATCCATGATTTCTTGAGGAATAATCTTTTTTTTTTCTTTAGATCATTTAACTGTAACTGAGCCTGTGGCTATACTGAAAGCAGATGAGGTATGGGGTGCTTTAAGAGGTAAGTTGATACTTTTTCTATAAAGCAATATGTTCTGGGCTTATAAAAACTCCATGACAGACTAAGAACCAGCTGACCTCTGAGCCTTGTCCTCATTCAGTCCTTCATGGGAAGTAAGCTTGGGCATCGAAGCCAGAAGGATACCCAGATGTGTGTTGGTCAGTCCCTCGGTCCGGATGCTCAGCATCTCAGAGCCAGGGGCACACCATAAATGCACTCTTGTTGTAATCAGCCAAGCCAACCAATCCAAGGTGCTGAAAAGTTCTCTGATCTACAGTGTGAACAAATTATTCTGTGACTGCATCTAATAACTGAACGTACTGAACACATCACCAACAAGACCATAATGCTGAAGTTTCAGTCTGCTGTTCTTACTGGAACGTTAGTCTAAATTAGCAGATTTTTCATGTTGAATTAGAAACTTCACCAGTTCCAGAAATGACAGGAATGACAGATCCATGACACCAGAAATTCCTACCTTGCTCTCAGTAACATCCATAATTCAAGGATTAATTTGGTACAGCTGAAGTGTAGTGCTAATATTCAGTATTTGTGTATAATGGAGAGTTTGAATGGTTCTCTCTTCAGAATTTCTTTAACTGTGGTGCTTGAGCAATTAAGGAAACTCTGCTAAAGAGAAAGAAACTTGGCTACAAAGCATTCTTTCAAGCTATGTAAATAGTTATGGTCCTGTTTTTAACAAAAACTTTAAGGACAAGCACTGGGTTGTCCTCCAGATACCTTTCTTGAATTTTTTTTTTGTTGTTTTTCCCAGGCTTGGAAACCTTCAGCCAGTTGGTTCATGAAGATGACTATGGAAGTGTAAGTACAGCTGTTAGCTAAAACCACAGTCCTGATAACAATAATGTTCTTTATTAGGTGCTCTTCTAGAAACAGCATATCTACTAGTTTCATTAAGTACTTTTTCAGAAAATGATCCTTGGAAAGCTGTTAACTGAAAAGTATTTCTTGTTTGAAATTAATATAAAATGGTAATTCTAATTTTTAAATCTTGTTCTCATAGTTTCTTGTCAATGAATCTGAAATCGATGACTTCCCGAGATTTGCTCATAGGGGAATCTTACTAGACACTTCAAGGCATTATTTACCATTGAAATCTATTCTTACAAACCTGGTGAGTGGTCAGTTTTGTATCATTAATAATGAAGGCTTTTTGTTCTTGTGTTGTGCCCGCTGAAGTAGGTAGCAACTGGAGCTGGTGTGAAAGGAGAACCTGTCTCCTCTGGCTGACTTCTAAAAGGACAGAATGAACTTTGCTAAGTGAAGGTCAGAACATGTACCAGAGAGGAATTGAGTGGGCAGACAGTGATTAGTGAATCACTAGGAGGCTGGGATTTGTGGTACCTTGGGTTTTCTGTATTTTCTGTTCCCTAAACCAACTCATGTATTTCTTGGAAGCATGTTTTCGAGATGTCTGACTGTCACCAAGAGACACACAGGGGACCTTGCAATTCCTAGCTTCAGTGCCAGTGGTTGCAGGAAAATTCCAGTCTTTTTAATAACCAGGCTTTGGTAGTCTTTTCTTAGACTGCTAAGAGCAAGCCAGTAATTAAATACTACAGAGCAAGGGGGGAAATCGGAAATGTTCATTGGAAGCTACTGATTTTTCACTGCATCCCTTTGAAAAGAAAAAAAAACAGACAAAAAAAACTTTCTCTGAAAAGCTTAAGTAAGCACATTGAGAATTCTATACTCCCACCTTGATGGGAAGGTGGTGAATTTGTGTAATCGTACCAGCCAAAGCTGTGGGATTTTCTGTTTTGTACTTCCCTTTTCTGCTGTTGAAATCCATGTAGCAGTGCTTATTTGGTGGGTTGAAATAGAGGGGCCTTTTTGTGGAGTAACATGCAGTTTCCTGTCTTGTGTCTGTTGTGCTTTTCCAAGATGAAATAATATTAGAAATTTCCCTTCCATGGTGCAGAACTTCGCAGAGCAGGCTTAAGATGGGCAGGAGGAGTGCAGGTAAAACCAGTCTTAATTTCCGACATCATCCTTGAACTGTGCTCAGAACAAATGCTCCTGCCATGCTGCCCAAGTTCCAGAAGGCAAAGGCAGGGACTGGAAGAATGAAGAACCATCCACTGTAGGAGACTTCTGATCAGGTTCGAGACCATGTAAAGAACCTGAAGGTGCGCAAGTCCATGGGACCTGATGAGATGCATCCATGGGTCCTGAGGGAACTGGTGGATGAAGTGGCTAAGCCACTATGCATCATATTTGAAAAGTCGTGGCAGTCTGGTGAAGTTCCCGCTGACTGGAAAACAGGAAACATAACTCCCACTTTTAAAATGGGAAAAAAAGGAAGGCCCAGGGAACTACAGGCCAGTCAGTCTCGCCTCTGTGCCCGGCAAGATCATGGAGTGGACCCTCCTGGAAACTGTGCTAGGGCACATGGGGAATAAGGAGATGATTGATGACAGCCAACATGGCTTCACTAAGGGAAAATCGTGCCTGACAAATTGGGTGGTGTTCTGTGACAGTGTTACAGCATTGACGGATAAGGAAGTAGCAACTGATGTCATCTACTTGGAATTGTGCAAAGCTTTTGACACTGTCCTGCACAACATCCTTGTCTCTAAATTGGAGAGACATGGATTTGATGGATGGACCATTCGGTGGATAAGGAATTGGCTGGATGGTCACACTCAAAAGAGTTGTAGTCAACGGCTCGATGTCCAAGTGGAGACCAGTGGTGTTCCTGAGGGGTCAGTATTGGTACTAGCGCTGTTTAACATCTTTGTTGGTGACATGGACAGTGGCATTGAGTGCACCCTCAGCAAGTTTGTTGATGACATCAAGCTGTGTGGTGTGGTCAACATGCTGGAGGGAAGGGATGGCATCCAGAGGTAGGCCCATGCAAACCTCATGAAGTTCAACAAGGCCAAGTGTAAGGTCCTGCACATGAGTCAGGGTAATCCCAAGCACAAATACAGGCTGGATGATGAGTGGATTGAGAGCAGCCCTGTGGAGAAGGACTTGGGGGTGTTGGCTGATGAGAAGCTCAATGTGACCCAGCAATGTGCACTTGAATCCCAGAAAGCCAACTAAATCCTGGGCTGCATCAAAAGAATTGTGACCAGCAGGTCAAGGGAGGTGATTCTCTCCCTCTTCTATGCTCTTGTGAGACCCCACCTGGAGTACCCCAACATAAGAAGGACATGGATGTGCTCAAGTGGGTCCAGAGGAGGTCATGAAGTTGATCAGGGGGTTGGAGCATCTCCCTTGTGAAGACAGGCTGAGAAGGTTGGGGTTGTTCAGCCTGGAGAAGAGAAGGCTCCAGGGAGACCTTATAGCAGCCTTCCAGTACTTAAAGGGGGCTACAGGAAAGATGGGGAGGGACTCTTTATCAGGGAGTGTAGTGATAGGTTGAGGAGTAACGGTTTTAAACTGAAAGAGGGTAGATTCAGATTAGATATAAGGAAGAAATTCTTTCCTGTGAGGGTGGTGAGACACTGGAACAGGTTGCCCAGAGAAGCTGTGGCTGCCCCCTCCCTGGCAGTGTTCAAGGCCAGGTTGGACGGGGCTTTGAGCAACCTGGTCTAGTGGAAGGTGTCCCTGCCCATGGCAGGGGGGTTGGACTAGATGATCTTTAAGGTCCCTTCCAACCCAAACTCTTCTATGATTCCATGAACTTGCCCCTCCATGGGAATTTCCCACTTCACCTTTGAGATCAGTCCCTGTTCAGGATTAGGGTTTGTGTAGTGTTTTATTTGCAACTGAGGGTGCTTCAAAGACTCAAGTAGTTAGTTGTATCAATATTTTTTTGGCTTTTCTAAAAGACAACAATGTCCAAAGAGTAACTTGACTTTTGAGAATTGCATTTCTGACCACTTTTGTGTTTCTGTAACTGTTGCTATTCTGTTTTCTTTCCTTAAATTACATCTGTGGCTGTAATACTTGCCCAGAGCTACATTTTATGCCATTTTGCTGGTTTAAGAACAAGTGTGCTTTTCCTCCCACCTGTGCCTGCTTGAATCAGGCTAACCTCAAAAAGAGCAGCAGTAATCCCTTCACTGATATGTGGTAATTAGATGCTTAAGGCAGCAGTTCAAATACATTTCTTGTTTAATGTTCAGCTGTGGTACTGTATTTCCAGGAAGGGCATTGTCCTTGAGGAAGGAGTGGCTGAGATAAAGGTCAGGAGATGTAATTTTTTATGTGGACAGATGGTATTTGATAGAAATGCATGAAGACATGCAGTAATTAAAACTTCTGCCTAATAAAATAGATGAGAATTTTTGGGAATGGACAAGGTATAAATCTTCCTCTGTATTTGGTGGGAGTTCCTGAAGAGATTTTGTCCCTTCTTTAAACACAGCTTGGTGGAAATAATTGTATTGTGGCAAGGGATTGGAAGCAACTGAGTTGAAATTACTCAGTCACAAACGATGTAGAGAATACTTACGCTGTCTGCTCGCAGCACACACCACTTCTATGACTCTTAACAAACTGCATAGCTCAGGGTATGTGTGTAACTGTCATAATTCTAAAATAAGTGTGTTAACATTTATCTTGATTATCAAGCTCAAAAAAAGGGAAGTACTGAAAACATAAGGGGAACAGTATCTTGTGGCAAAAATGTTAGTGACTTCACAGAATCCATTTCAAATGGATGCAAAATAAACCATAGAAGTAGGGATGTACTAAATAGTAGGAAACTCTCTCATGCTGTTTAGTTTTTGTGTCCAAAGTATTTTAGTAGAAAAGTATAAGCTTTTCTGTAAGCTGAAGTAGCTGATGGTGCATAGAGAATTACCCGGATATGTTCTGAAGTGGAAGAAATTAATAAGTGTTAATAGCAGTTCCCCTTCTACCAGCCAGTGTAGCATGATCAGATCAATAGCTTGTTGACGTGAGTGGTGCAAATAAATGTCAGAGGAATGGAGCAGCTATATAAATAGGCTGGTGCATTTTGGTCTATGCTTCTAGGATCAGTGAAACATGGTACACTTTTTCTTTGGTTTTCTTTGTTGTTGTTGCTTTAGGCACGCAGCATATACTGGGACAAGACCACATTTTGC
Source organism: Strix uralensis (assembly GCF_047716275.1). Taxonomy (NCBI): domain Eukaryota; kingdom Metazoa; phylum Chordata; class Aves; order Strigiformes; family Strigidae; genus Strix; species Strix uralensis. The sequence goes on along the minus strand of NC_134012.1, from coordinate 27,138,419 downwards.
ATAGGTTTTCTGTGAGAGTGAAGTGCTTAACTACACTTTATTGCTTTATTTGTTATAGGATGCCATGGCTTTTAACAAGTTCAATGTTCTGCACTGGCATATAGTAGATGATCAGTCATTCCCTTACCAGAGTATTTATTTCCCTGAGTTAAGTGACAAGGTGAGTAAACGTCATTGGAGCAGGGTGGGAGGGCAGAAATCTGGCGCATATTTCATGAAAATAAAATGCAGAGCCTAACGATGGTTGAATACATATGCCTTGATTGATTGTGAAACAATACCAGAGGACCAGCAAGTCCACATTTAGGATCCTACCTGAGTGTCTGTGTGGATCATATTTAGACCTTCCTTGGTGGATGCCTGGTAAATGACCTTCCTCACTCTTCCATGCAAATTTGCTGGTGACAGTGATCCTCAGTGTTTGCAGGCCTTCAGGCAGTAATGTTGTGCAAATAACCTGTTGTGGCAAACACTGCTTGGATTTCTGTTGGCTGGTTTGTTTAACTTCCTGCCACTCAAAACAAATGTAAGAGTTTCCTGTCAGCTCTCAGTTTGGAACCACTCCAGTAGTACTTCTGCCCTGTCTGAGATCTAGTTAACTTTACAAAACACAACATACCTGTAAGAGGTTGTTTTCTAAAACAAATACATTGCAATGTATCTCTTTATTTCCTGATTCACCACAGATTTTGCTAGTTAATGAAAGCCATCATGAGGTTCTTGCTCTGTCATGGTACAGTAGTAGTCGAATCAAGCATGAATAATTAAGTAGACTGAGCCTAAGCACAAGATTTGTGATTCTGTTTTAAAATGCATGCTAGAATTTGACCCTCATGAAAATTATGTAGGCAGTGCTTGAGCAGATGCCATGATGAGTTTTATAATTCAGAAATTGTAGATGTTGGGATGGTACAGTCACATTATTTTTTCTAATAGTGGCTGTGAAGTTCTGTCCTATTCCTCACTGACAGATGGAGAGAAAGAGATGGCTTTTGTCTCAATAGCCTCCTTCTTGAAAGGCTTCTTGTTTACCATTATCTTTTTTGAGTAACTCAGCTGTGGAAACCATTTCCAGATAAATGGAAGCTTATGGTGCTATTAATCATGAGGAGTCACAATGCTTTTCTTGTGTAGTCTGGCTCTTTAGCAAGCATCTGTTTCACCAAACTGTAGCAGTCTGGGTCATTTGTCAAATTTGTTGGCTGTGTGCAAGTGGAATAACACTCAAATTCAGTGTCATGAAACAAACACACTCTGACGCTAAATTGGGCATTGTATCAAAACTGACAAGTAGAGGTGTTGCAAGAAGACACCATTATTTCTGACTTGGCCAAATTTTTCCATTAGTCTTGCATGTCATGTAACAAAGGCCCTATGTTTCAGAACTAATGATGCAGAGGTGGAAGGAAAAATTAACTTGCCTCTGTACAGAAGAACTGAAAAATATATCTTTCCAAAATCTGATGGAATAGAAACTAGCTTTTCTGGTTTTTTCAGTAACTGTGAACTAAGAAGGAAAGGACAGTCTCCTCAGGAGATTTGTCTTAGTGTGGAAAAAGGGGTTAACTTTTGTGGGTTTTTTGTTCTTGTTTTGTTGTTTTTTTTTTTTTTTCGCCTCTAGTCAACCAAAAAGTTCTGTCAGTGCAGTTGCACTTGTGATAAACCAGAAAAGGCCAACTTGTAAAACTGCTCTCCAGTCTAAATTACAACACTTTAATGCCAATTTTGTGAGCTGCTGGCATAATTTTTTGTAAACTGTCTCTAAATGTGAATACTTTACAGGGAGCATACTCCTGTAACCACATCTATACTCCTACTGACGTCCGTCTGGTGATTGAATATGCCCGGTTAAGAGGCATTAGAGTTATCCCAGAGTTTGATACCCCAGGACACACGCAATCTTGGGGAAAAGGTATGTCCAAAAAAGTATTAATGGTTAAAAGATTTTGGTACATAGGGTGTAGTAAGCAAATTAACTTGTTAAAAAGCTGCCTTTAAAGTGCTTTGAAAGGCCCTTGATAAGAGGTGAGCAAGGGTCAGACTCAGTGATGGTCATGACCTTTATGTTTTATAGGTGCTAAAGTGAACAGAGAAAGCTGACACTTCCTGTGCTGGATGTGTGTGTGAAGGCACAGATATACTCTCTCTGCCTTAAACTTGATGTTGTTACCCCCCAGTCAGTAGTATTCTTTGAGTTTAGAGTAATAAGGCAGTGGGTAGAAATAGTGAGTTGCTGTCTCTAGAGATTTCTGCTTTGGGAAGGTTCTTTCAAAGTGGTTGATGTTTCTGTCTATTAGTAAAGTGGTAATCTGCCAGTGTACAATACACAGCAAAGTTCGATTCACAACACAGCTTCTTTGCTCTCTATCTTCTGGGTTTCAGAGTAGTAATTCTCTTGATAGAGAATTCTTGAATCCTGAGAGTGGTGGTGTTTACCTGTACTCAAGGACTAGGGAACCTTGTGCATTAATTCAAGGTGCACTGACTGTAATTAATGTAAGATGGTTTTGGCCAAGCTGGAACTGGTAAAGATTTTTCTAGTGCTTCACCGCTTTAGCTTTAGACATGGAGTGAGTCTTGTGCTCATCCTGTGGGGATGTGGCCATAATGTTGGAAGATGCCCTTAGACTCTTTGTCACTAATTGTCACTAATTTAAAATGAGGAGGAAAGGAACAAGGCAAAGACTAAATTTGCTAAACGCTCTTTCTGAATTCTTCATCTCATGTGGTCTTTGCTGTTATGGAGCACTAATGAAAGCCAGTGGCTTGCCTGGTGATATGTGAGGTGGTCTGTGTTCATATTAAGAGCAAGGTTCAGCTCCCTTGCCTAAAATTAATTGTTCCAAATAGCTTTTTAAAATGTGATGCACAGGAGCCAGTTCTGGCTTTGCCTGTGAACCTGGGTAGCTATGCTTTGTTTGCATTCAAATTAAAGATATTAAGAGAGAAGTCTTAAGGTATGCAAGGAGGGTAGTTGGAGCAATCTGCCCCCCACGCCCTGTTTGGGAGAAATATGCTCAGAGTAGGAAACTCACAGCCAGGAAGGTGCTGCTGCAAATAAACTGGACTTAGGAATCTCCAACTTACATATAATAACTTTTTCCTATTTTGTTATCCTGGCTCATCTTCAGATACCTTGACTCAAAAAACAATGCTTAGCTTTGATGTCTGTCTAGGGTTTCTTTCTTGTGTAGAGGTAAATTCCTAGCAGACTGAGGTGGGACATCTACCCTGAGCCATATACGTCCCACCTACTTAGGTGTTAGCAGAGTAATAAAAAGAGAAAAGAGGCTTCTGGAGTGCACTCATTAGATTTGGCTTCCTTTTAATTGTCTTCCTTCCTAAATCCATTAAATATTTCTTATTCAGTTAATCATCCAGAAGCTATTTTCCAGGTATAGTGACGTGTTCCATAAATTAGCATATGTTAAATCACAAATCTAAAAGTCAGAGTCCTGATTTCCAGTTAGAGGTTCTTCAACCTTGGGCAAGTTGTTTTATTTCATGCTGTCTCTATTTGATTATACTTAGAATAGATGAGCACTTAAGTCATGAATATTAACCTTTTTAATATGGGTAACTGCCTCTTCCTGCTAGCAGAGTTAACATACCAACATGGAACTGAATATCCTCTATTAATTGTTTCTATTAGGTCAAAAAGATCTTCTCACCCCTTGTTACAGTGGAGAACAGCCAACTGGGTCATTTGGACCTGTGAATCCCATTTTGAATACAACTTATGACTTCATGACTAAATTCTTCAAAGAGATCAGTAGTGTATTTCCAGATGCATACATTCATTTGGGAGGAGATGAAGTGAACTTCGATTGTTGGTATGGTGACAGTTCAAACAATAAATATCTAGTGCCTCTTATACTTGCATAAATCCATCAATTATGGAACTCAGTTGTGTCAGGTTTCACTGCTCAAACCAAGGATCTCTACTCATACTTCTGTAACTATTTACAGGCAGAGCATTTGTGATCCTCAGAAAGCAAGCGATGTGCAGAATTTTGCTTTGACTAGTAGTTTCACAAATGTTCAGGTACTCCGAAGGATTTCTTTATGAAAAGTAACCTGGCAGGAAGGAGAACTAGTATGGTAGAAAAGTACTGTGTAAGATAATTAACTTTTAAATGCTTTGTGTTAAAGGAAAAGCAGTTCGTTCCATTGAGTTCTGCCTTCCAGAAAATCTGCTAACATTAAGTATTACAGTACTGACTTTTGTGTGCTTGTATTAAAAGTATGTAATGTATTAATGGAGTTCTTCGATTGGTTATGGATTTTGAATATTTTGGAGTCTGCTGGAGTAACTAAAAATACGGAGTTTGGAGCAGATCTAATTGGATGAGTATTCAGACTGGTCCAGTTAGTATTTGTGTGCTCTCTTGAAACATCAAATCTGAACACTCTTTTTGAAAAGAAAGAAAATTTCTGACAAATGCTTTATCACAAAATTGTTGGTTTGCTTTTGGGGTATTTTCCCAAATTCTTGATTTCATTCCTGCAGATCCCCTTGTACTATGGCTGCTCAATTTCCAGACCTGCTGGCAACTTTCCCACAAAGTCATAGAGAAGCCAGGAACCCCAGAGCTCTTAGGAGCTTGAGGCAGCCTGCCAGAGATTGTTGGAGAACAGGGACTCCAGTAGTTCTACCAGAGAAGTAGGACTATTGGCTTTATTTCAAATTGAAACGAAACTGTTTCAAAATACCTAAATCACGTTAGCTTGCCGCTTCTGCTCTGTTGTGCACTCCAGGCTATGGTGTGCATAAGGCATCAGCTAGTGTGCTGTGCATAGGTGGAAATGTTTGGGAAATCTGGTTTAAAACAAAACAATTTTTTTTTAATTATTTTGTTGTTTTTAAGGAAATCTAACCCCGAAGTGAAAGAGTTTATGAAGAAGCAAGGATTTGGCACTGACTATGCTAAACTGGAATCTTACTATATTCAGAAGTATGTTATTTTTTTAATTCTTGCTCAGCTTTTCACAGCCACTATGTGAGGGTGGTGTTGAGGTGCAGGTACTGAAGCTGATTTAGGTGAGCCTATAGTGTTTTCAAAAATTGCCATGTATTGGGGACTACCCACTTTCTTTTATTTTAATACATTGAATTGAATTTTACATTCAATGTAGGCTAGTTCTACATATACTCTGAATGTGTTTGGTATCTTAAACTAGGTATCTGCTGGAATGTCAGCGCACAGAGTGGGGTGGAAAAGTCCTATGGTTTTTGCAGCTATTTATTTCTCTTGTTCTTACCAACATAGATTTAGACATCTGTATGAGTTGCTGGTAGTTCTGCACATCCGTTTGTGCTACTGCACGTGCATTTCCTTATACATGGGAGAACATGCTCTTCAAAGCAGAGCACTGAAGACCAAAAGCAGAGAAACCTGTTTTTTCTTGGTCCCCTATACTAGTGCTAAGAAAGGCCTGTGTGCCGTAGGGTAGAAAATGTTGCTACTTTGTGTGCCTGTACTGATCTCGTTGAAGTTCACAGACACGAGCTTATTTCTAAATTCTAGGATTTTGGACATTGTTTTCTCCTATAACAAAGAATACATGGTCTGGCAAGAAGTGTTTGATAACAAAGCGCAGGTGAGATGGGAAAACAAATAAGATAATCTTGCATAACAGCACAATATTGTGGGAGACTTACAAAGTAGACTATTAAGTAGTTACGATTGTGTCTCTTGATAGTTAAAACAAGTCTGCTGACTTTAGCAAGTCACCCCTGGTGTGGGGCCTGCCTTGAATTTATCGTTTTTTGAACATGTAAACTAGGTAGAACAGGAACACTAGCATTGAAGTGCTTTCTAAAGGTGAACACAGGTAATATAATAAACTTTAGAGCATCAGAGTAAAGGGTAGGGAAGTTTCTATGAATTTCCAGGTTTTTTTTTTTTTTTCTCCTCACATAACAGTGCGGCTGGTTTAGTGACACCAGGTTGTCAGGTTTTTGGAGCTGGTCAGATAACTGGTGCATGTAGGAACCCTCTTAGGGCATTAACTGTCTATCGTATAACCTAGGCTTCACTCTAGGGTGAGCTTTGTTAAAAAAAGAGTTAATCAGCTTTTGACTGGGGGGAGGGAAAAAAAAAAAGACAAAAGGTAGCTTCCAAAATGTTCCTCTTCTAAACAAAATACCACACTCCCTGTTTTGAAATCCGTCATCCTTTTTCCTGATAACAGCAATTAGGATTGTCTTTAATGTTTAGAGTTTTTTGTTTTTCCCACTTTTAGCTGAAGCCAGACACTGTAGTTCAAGTGTGGATGGAAAACAACTATGCTCATGAACTGAGCAGTGTCACTGGAGCTGGGTTCACTGCTATCCTGGCAGCTCCCTGGTACTTAGACTACATCAGTTATGGGCAAGACTGGAAGAAATACTACAGTGTTGAACCGCTCAACTTCCCTGGTTTGTTACTTTTTATACGCATGTTCTGTGCATGAAAGTCTTTGGTTCATAGTAAGGTGTAAATAGGAAAAATAAGGCTCTTTATAGAGTAGTCCATGCAGTTACTATAATCAGATATGCTGTAATCAAAGGACCTCAATGTCAGCTAGAACTCTGGAAAATTCTCAAAAAAAAAAAAATGCAACTTTCCACTTCTTGCAAGAAAAAGTGTTACCTTCCTCAAGCATCTGGCAGTGGTTGTGTGAGACAGGATGCTGGACTAGGTGCACAGATGAATCATCCATTTAGGGGCAGAGATGTCTGTTGGTAGACATTGAATTTGTAAGCAAGTTTCTAGGGTGTTAGACTGTTGTCAGAAGGCTTGTTCTTTCCCTCTGGCTAAAGCTGATACAAACATCTTATGTTTTCCCCAGGGCTTTCATTTTGTGCAAGGTAGCTCTCAGAGCTGATTAGGGCAAACACCTGACTTCATAGCCTTTTCAAGGAATGTTCTGTGTGTGATAGAATGAACAGTTTCAATCAGGACTGAGATCTCTGAAGAATGTCAGAAGGCTGAGGAACGTCTTCAGAATGTCCTTTCTGATAGAGAAGGGAAATGGGTTCACTGGGCAAATGGCCTGGTGGTTCTCGCATTCAGTAACAAGACTACCAAACATTGTTAGTGCTCAGATTAGATATTTTATATAATAAAACAAACAACATCAATCCTCTCGGTATTGGAAAATGAAATTGTTGATATATGCCCATCTTCGGAGCAAATAGAAATTCTGACTTTCTGCTTTGAATTCAGGAACTGAAAAACAGAAAAAGCTTTTAATAGGTGGAGAAGCCTGCCTGTGGGGGGAATTTGTGGATGCAACTAACCTCACACCAAGATTATGGTATGAACTGCTTTACTACTAGATTTTAGAAAGCCAGCTACAAGGAGCATTAATTAATCCATCAGGACTGTGTGTTAGTGGTAACAGTGCTCTGTGCTGCACCTGAGTAGCTATAAAAATTGATGCTTCTGGATATATAAGACCTGGTATTAAAAACTTTAATCCATTCATTGTTACAGACCATAACTACTCTAAAGCTCAGTATATCTTTACAGGCCTCGAGCAAGTGCTGTAGGGGAAAGACTCTGGAGCAGCAGAAACGTGACCAACTTGCAGGATGCCTATAAAAGACTGACTAATCATCGATGCCGCATGCTCCGGTAAGATTAATAACTATAGTAAAGCTTGGTTCTCATGCCTTATAAGCACTGGAGTTCAAGTACAGGCCTAAACTACTGGCCTGGAAATGAAGGGAGGAGAGCTAGCAGTCTAATCTGACTATGTAAATGTCACCCCATGTGTTTTTGTGTCCTCAGAAGAGGAAGAACAGATACGTTAAGACAGGAGTTCTAGACAGTTCTGCAACTAGCATTTGTAGAACTCATTAACTTTCTTCAGTGAAATACTAGAACTCCTCTATGTCTCTGTTTCCTCTAAAGGAAAAACCAACACCATGATTGACTTATTTCAGATAATGTGTGAGGAGTACACAAACAGGAGAAAAAGTAGACTTTTAAAAAAAGTTGTTGTTCATTATTTATTATAAATAATTAAAGACATGCAGCACACAGATGGAGCTGTTTGCATGAGAAGTGAACATGAGAAAGCTGTTCTTTCAGGTATTACAGAATCACAGACTCATCTAGGTTGGAAAGGACCTTGAAGATCATCAAGTCCAACCGTTAACCTAACACTGACAGATCCCAACTCCACCATATCCCTCAGCACTATGTTGACCCGACTCTTAAACACCTTCAGGGATGGGGACGCCACCACCTCCCTGGGCAGCCCATTCCAACGCCTAACAACCCCTTCTGGAAAGAAATGCTTCCTAACATCTAGTCTAAACCTTCCCTGGTGCAACTTGAGGCCATTACCTCTTGTCTTATCGCTCATTACTTGGTTGAAGAGACTCATCTCCAGCTCTCTGCAATCTCCTTTCAGTCAGTTGTAGAGGGCGATGAGGTCTCCCCTCAGCCTCCTCTTCTCCAGACTAAACAACCCCAGTTCCCTCAGCCACTCCTTGTATGACATGTGCTCCAGACCCTTCACCAGCTTCATTGCCCTTCTCTGGACACACTCAAGTAATTCAATGTCCTTTTTGTAGTGAGGGGCCCAAAACTGAACACAGGAATCGAGGTGCGGCCTCACCAGTGCTGAGTACAGGGGTAAGATCCCTTCCCTGTCTCTGCTGGCCACACTATTTCTGATGCAAGCCAGGATGCCATTGGCCTTCTTGGCCACCTGGGCACACTGCTGGCTCCTGTTCAGCCGGCTGTCAATCAACACCCCCAGCTCCCTCTCTGACTGGCAGCTCTCCAGCCACTCCTCCCCAAGCCTGTAGCACTGCTGGGGGTTGTTGTGGCCCAAGTGCAGCACCCGGCATTTGGCCTTACTGAAGCTCATACAGTTGGCCTTAGCGCATCGCTCCAGCCTGTCCAGATCTCTCTGCAGAGCCTCCCTATTGCCTAAGTGTAGGGACTGAAAGGGGTGGATAAGGAGTCCCTGATGAATTTTAATTCATTTATGACTACTGTACAAGTTACTGTTTAACTATTGCTAGTGCTGTCTTTGTATATATATTCACAGTTGTAGAAATCAGTGATTTCTAGGTCTTGAAGTCCAAGATTGACTCCACTTTTAAAAGTATACAGTCAGAGAGTCTTTTAGGTTTTCCCAAATGCTGCTGCAAAGTTGGACTGCAGCAAGAATGCAACATAACATTTCATTTCTCTACAAAAGTTTATGACAAGTCGTTGAAAATCCCAACAGTATGAAGAAGTATTTCAGGCTGGATACACATCAGCTTTTTGGAGAACAAGATACAATGGCGTTACAGTCAGCACTTAAAACTCGAGTGCCTCTGCTTGTGTTCCTGTAGATGTCTTAGCATGATTATCTGTTGGAATCACTTTTAGCTTACAGTATAAACTAGCTCTTTAATTAATCAAGTTGAGCGACAACTCTCATAAGTTTTGACTTGTTGGGTTTATTTCAAGCTGGCTTAAAACAATGCTATAGGAAAATAGTTATCTGAGTCATGAGAAAAATAGATATATGGAGTTAACACATACATGTTAAAAACAAGATTAAAGGGCTTAAACTTATATCACTTAACAGGATGGTGCATCTCTTGGTGGGGCTTAGAGAAAACACCGATACAACTGAACAGTGAAGCATACAGTGGCTGTACCTCTAGGATTTGGGTTTTACAGTGAACTAAGCCATGCTGTTCCTGGACCTGGTTAACTGTTGCTGCATCTCCATCTTCTTCCTTAATGCTGGCACTTGTACTGCTGTACAGGGAGCTGATCCAGATGACTGCAGCTGCTCTGGTAGTGCTAGCATGAGAAATGCAGAATGCAGGGGCAGGCTAAGGACTACTCCCTGTACTTGTTGCACACTTTTTCCTTAAACTACTTTCTGGTGCTAAAACAGCTTTGCTGGCATATAAACCTACAGTGAACAATGCCTGTTATAGACAGACTAATAAAAGAAAACCTCCTGAAAATGATTCATTTTATATAGGCTTTGAACCAGAAAAACACTAGAGAAACCATTCCCTTTCCACTGATGAAATAAGCATTCCTTGGAGCTGCAGTTCTGTTGCCTTTCATGTATATGGGGCTTCCTTAGCATTGTGTAAACTCAAAGAACTGATTTCATCAGTCAGGCTGTTGTAGTCTTAGAGGGTGGGCAGAGTACTCTGTCCCTAATAACTTCTTTATATATGGTATATACAAACCTTGGCAGCTGTAGCAGGCCAAGGAGCCTTTCTGAGTAGAATGAACAGCTTTGGCTTGCTCTGCAGCTGGGTACCAGGGAGTGACGGAGTGGGTAGGTAGAACTTGGTAACAGGCAGGTTATGGTCACTGGAAGAATGGTGGTAGCTCTACCTATCCAAGGCCACAGCTGTTGAAATAGTACCATGAAAAGCAGTAGCTGCTGTTCAGATCTAAACTCAGCTTCCTATGGAATGGTGATGGGAGAAGGGAAACAAGAAGGTGGGCATATACTCCAGAGGCCTAGACAACAACCCTGTCTTTTACTAAGGGACTTATGATTTTTGTCAGATGTTTTGTACCTCAGAGATTTCTCCCCATTTAACATACTGGAATCTCAAAGACCCCCAGCAGAAGGAAAGCTTCTTGAAATGTACTTGAGCAAGCAATAGTTCAGCTGAGCTATTTCATTATCCAGTTTCTTCCATTGCAGCTCTCAAGTGCAATTTGAACACCGGTATATATTATCCTACAAATCCCTGTAGCAGTACTATCTAGCTCTTAACTGTCCAAGAAGCAGAATTTTGACTACAACCCCTTTAACTTTGAAACATCTTTTTATACTATCTTACTGCACCATCATAAGCTACAGGGGAGGGTTGTTTAGTTGTTTTAACACCACATGAGAACAGAATAATTTATGATAGAATAGCTGGAAAAAAATCCTGTTTACTAAAACTGGCTCCCCCAAAAATGAATTAAAATACATAATTGGAGCTGCATATGAAGGAAACATTGGGTTTGGGGGCAGGGGAGTATGCAAATGTCAACTGATTAATTTTTTTCCCATTCTTGAGACTTCTCTTCAACGATGCTCTGCAAAATCTATTGCTTTTGAGACAACTAGTCCTGAATTTCAACTTGTTTTCTAATATCCTGGTACATGTAATTGAAACAGGGAACTGTATACTTAACTGAAGAACAATCAATGGTACATTAGGGGCCTTTTTCACTCCCTAAATAGGAGTGCCATCTGTTATTTCTTGGAAGTAGTTTTGCTTACAGAAAGATTAAAATAAAAATAAGAGTGTCAGTATCTCTCTTTCTGCCTACACAAGCAGCCAGTTGTTTGATTATAATCATACACATTCCCCTTTACTTTAACAGCCGTGGCATAGCAGCTGAACCTGTGTTTGTTGGATATTGCGCCCATGAAGCACGAGGGCAGTAACGGCAGCAAGGATTTCCAGTCAACAACCTGAAGTGCCTCTGGGGTATGAATATATGTACATGCAGTTTGATATTTGAACCAAGACTTAAAACTTTCACTTTTAAAATAAAGTTATTTGACATGCTTCTTGGAGTAGAAATGATGGGTTTTAGCTTTCATTAGATACAGGGATTCTTCACTGTGAGATCCTGAAACTTGATACTATAGTTACCAATTCCAGTTTCCTTACATTCTAAAGTTGAGGGAGAATGAAGCTAAGACACTATTTAAATAAAGAGCAAACTTCTTATTTCAGGGTATCTTATTTGTCACTTTTCTGTGTAACCAGGTAATGGCAAATGAGAACCATTACGGCTTCAATCACTTATTCTCAAAGGTCAAAAAAAATCCTGTCTCAACCTACTTCAAGGTGGTAGGTAGAGATCACTGTCCTGGGAGAACTCTGCATTTCTTGTATTTTGTGCACAGGTCTTACTCAATTGGCAGAAACATCCATTCCACTTAATTGCTAAAGCAATGGTAGAAGTTACACCCAGTCCTGAACTCTGGTTCAAAGTGGTTTCTAACAATACAAGAAGTAATACTTAACAGTTGCTATATTCTTTTATTCAGCTGAAAGCAAAGCCAGACAGCCAGAACTATAAAGTTATTTCATTTATAGACATGAACTCCACAAACTTTACTTACTAAGGTAAGAAACAGTCTTAAGGGCACATTAAGGTGCACTTATTGCTCATTTCTATGAAGAAGATTTACATCACTTCTCATTGCGGGTATCTGTAAGATAAGAATTTGCAAACCAGCAAACTGTGGTTGGATCTCTGGTTCAGCTGCTTTGCAATTACAAGGCTGTGCCAGAAGAACAGTCTCTTGAACCTTCCCTTGGACAGTTAAAAGCACAGTCTGCTCATACAGCTGCTAATTCATCATTTACCACGACCAGCTGGTCCCAGAGAACATACTGGTGTACACAAATAGGGTCCTGAAAATATTTAACAGGGAGGATAGCAAATATCTTGTGTTAGAGTAAAGCAATCACACCAACCCCATCCTTCTCTGAAGAAGTGCACTTTGCTCTTGACTGTTCAGAGCTTGATAACTGGCAAGCTCCAGACTGAAGGTTGCCGAGCCCGATGTTAGAGAACGCAAAACTGTTGAATAGCCCTGGACAAAATGAAGAACACATGTTATTCAGTTTAGGATAAAGGAAAGGTAAATTAGCACAGAAAGTTGCTTAGGTCACGGAGAGAGGGAGACAGTCAGAAATATACTAGTAGAAAGCAGAAATATACTACTAGTAGTAGGTTGATTTTTTAATATTACTGTATTAAAAATGCAGTACATGCATGAGTCAACCTAATAATACACTTTTTAAAAAGTATTCTCTTTAAAATCTCTTTTAGTAGTATTTACTGTTTCTTTTACAGTTGAAAACATGCTGGTTTAACAATCTGAATCAGGCACAAAAACGCTACTAGATTTGTGGGCATTTGCTTCAGACCTTCAATAATTAAAATACAGTAACACACATTCACTCTAAACAACAAGAAAAGTGAACTGAAGCCTAATTATTTTTAAGCATATAAAAAAAGATCAGATTTGCATTTTACCATTAATAAGATAATCACATACCATTGTTTCTGCTAGTGGAACAGCAGCAACCACAACTCTGTTATCTTGACGACTCTGTATTTCTTGAATACTACCTCTCCGCTGTGCAAGGTCAGCGAGTGCTGCGCTGAGATGATCTTCACTTACTGTGATTTCTAGGTTCATCAAGGGCTCCAGTATTTGTATACCAGCTTTTTTCAAAGCCTACATGGAAGGGGAGTTATATTGACTCCTTTTTTTCTTTCCCCCAGAAAATTAATGTAATAAGTACTTACATAAATTCTCTATTTTCAAAAGCTATAAAGTCCCCAGCAAGGGCATTACACTGTTAGAGAAGAATAGTTACTAGATAATTGTGTTCCTCAGCAGCTTACAATTTCACTGTACCTTTTGCATGCAACGGGAGACACAGGCTGATACCATTGTGTGAGAGGTGTCAGGATGCACCGTCAGTGATTGCACTGTCACATCAATATTCTGAACTGGGAATCCAAGCAAGGGTCCTAGGGGAAAACAAAAAAAAAAGAAGAAAAAAAAGAAAAAGAAAAAAGCACATTTGTTTTTCAGAATATTAAGACACATGGAAAAAAGTTTCAGGATTAATTTGAAGTTTCTCACTTTCCTCCTTCCCCTTCCTCCCCTCAAGGGCATGACTACTGGTCTTGTTCCTCATGTTGTGATTTTGTCATTACCTACCTTTGCCAAAAGAGACAAAGGAATGCTGACCCATACTTTCCTACTTGTTAGAGATTTCAGATTTTCAGAATTTTCCTTTGCATCTAATGTTAGTATGTACTATCTTTTAGTTTTCAAGCTACCAAAGAGTTTTTCCTCCTAGGAACATACTAAATTGCTTCTTACAGAAATGTTAGTCTAGTATAGCTGTCATAGCACTTCCTTTACCTTGAATGCATGAATTCATGATTCCATTTTCTACAGCTCCTTGGAGTTCTTTGGGTAGCACTTCAATGACACCCGCAGCATACTCAATGATGGGTTTTGTCACTGCTCTCTCCCCTAACTTGGGCCTCACTTCTAACTCTGAAGTTACAAAGTGTCGTTTATCTCCTACTGTTTTATCCAATATATCTGCAGGGAAAAAAAAGCAATGAAAAAACCATTTGGGAAAAAACCTAATACATAAAATTCATCTGAAGGTTACTCATAATATCATTTAAAGTAAATCAAGCTATGAAACCAGAAACAAGATGTTCCTTCCATACACTGATTTTACCTGTAGCTTGGGCAGCATTTAGGATGGTTTCTCTGTATGCTATCTGAAGAGGTCCCAGATAAGTCTCAATTCCATATTCACGTTTGATTCTGTCATGAATGATCTCTATGTGTAGTTCTCCCATACCACAAAGAATAGTCTAGTAAGAAGAGAGTTAAGAGAGAAGAAAAACATGAAAAACTCAGGTTTTAATACAAACTGTTTAAGCAAGGATTTGCATGCTCTTAATAGTCTATTAGAAATATTTCAAATTCTAAGGAGCCTAGAGAGAAAACAGGACTGCTTTAGGCTGTCTGATATAAACACCACGTGAGAGAGTAACTATCACTACTGTAACCACTATAAAAAAGGTTATCTTACATTACCTTAAAGACTATCTAATTCAAACTTTTTTAAATACAGAACTGTCAAAAATATGCAGAGCACAGGATGACTTCCCTCTGCTCTGTAACACACAAGTGCACAAGGCTCCATTTTAGTTTGGTGCACAGAACTTGGTACATATATGATATGAACATTTAGAGAGCCCTTTTTGTTCAAGAAAATCTCAATGTGTAAATGAACTAAGTGAAGGGTGATCTTGACAGTTCTAAAATAAAGCTTGGTTATAAGCTGAGCAATAAAAGGTTCATCTTACTTGTCCTGTGTCAGGATCTATCTTCACTTTTAAACTTGGATCTTCACGCTGAAGGCAGCTCAATGCGTTATCCAAGTCTGTACATGAATAACAAACATAGTATCTAAAAAGACTTCAGTAGTTTGAGAATCAATTAATGTCTAAACATCACTTTCCTCATAAGGTCAAATCTTATTCTCAGAAGGAATCAAAAGGACCCGAGAGAAGTACAGATTTTGGCAAAGTCAACTTAAGTTACCAGCAACTTTCAACTTCTGATTCTCTCCAACAAATGAACTGCACAGTACAGAGTGCTTATTAAAAAAACCATTTTCAGTGTGATATTTTATACTTATACGAAGATAGAATGAAACCTGTAAGTGCTTCATCAAGTCAGTAAGAAGTACTGCTCCCTTTTTACAGATAGAAAAAAATAGTCAGCTACCTCTTCTATTATTTGCCTAAATACTTCAAGATAAGTTCAAGTTCAGCATGAAAAGGTTCAAATGCAAACTTCTTTTTTTCTGATTTCCCATTACCTTAACTGCTGAGGAAAGCAGCTACAGAATAATCTCACAGATGAGACTGCATTTATCTACCTTATAGGCTTTGAAAAAAACCAAAAGAGAACCAACCAAAAAACCACAAAACAAAACATCCAAACCCTCCAAAACCAGAAACATCTTACAACCCAGTGGTTCAGCCTGCAGTCATGTTGCTCCAAATCTGTGTTCTACCTTGCTCCATTCCATCATGCTACACTGGTACTTACCCTTCCTCCTCTTCACCCCCAACCAAGCTCAGCTTCATTGGAATAAAGACACAGAGTTTAAATTATGTATCTCCCAAAAGAATGAAATCTAGTTCTCTAGTATAGATTCTTGGGAAAGGCAGTAAGATTACTGGTCACACTGCAGGGATGAACCCTAACTAGACACACAGAAGTCTTGGTAAGTGAAAATTTTACACCATAGAGTAAAACTGTGAGCGCTGACTGAAAAAAAGCAACCCACTTTTCAGGGTTATTTGTACTCAGGACATTATGTACCGCATACCAGTGTGACTGCAGCAAAACTAAGCATGACAGTAGGAAATGAAAGTGCCTCCATCTCTTCTTTCAATATGAAGTACTACTTTTCTAGACACAAAAACCAGAAAAGTACTAGTACTGCTTGACCTAGTAATAGCAAAGGGTACTGACAACCATGATGTAAAATATATCATCTGTGCAAAACACCAAAATGGGCCTTATTAGATCACTGACTGATGAATCTGTGCAACTCACGTCAATCAGGTGTGCGGCGACAAGCCTTGTTCCTTACATAAGAGAATATGGTTATGCTTGAATATCTCTTTTGCAGAATATCTTGTCATATTCTTAGGTAGCTATGTTGTACCTTGTTGTTTGGCCACTGAAGGAGGTTCAATTGTACAGAAGAAGACAGGGTCAGGGACCTCAACGCCTGCCAGCAGAAGGCTCTCTACATCACTGGTAGACCTCTTCTCTCCCCCAGCATCCCTTCCAGCTCGGCGTGCTGCAGCTACTGCTGAAGCCTTTGATGACACTATGGTATCTCCAGTGGCACTCTACACATAAACATCCAGTGACCCACAAGACAGAGGAGAAGAGGGGATATGAAAAAAAGAAAAAAAACAAAATCACATACCCTGACCATTTCTCTTCCTCAAAACCACTTGTGCTGAACTCCACTTATTCATAAACATTTACTGTAACTTTCTTCAAATAACTAAAAGGATCTGGAAGAGGAAAAACCGTGCTCAAATTTAGACTAACATTTCTTTGTCCAGTTCACTGCATTTTAAATCTAACTTACCAGACAAGATATAAAGTCACAAAGAACAGTATGGGTAAATGAAAATTTGCTTATGCATGCCAAAGTTGGTTACATTTCAGAAAATATATGCAAATGAGATCTATGCAGCCTCTTCAGACAATAAAACATGAATTAGTAAGCTAACAGAAGCAAGCATGAGACAAACTTACTTGAACTTCAGCTGTTACTTTTGGGTAACTTATCTGGAACATCACTCTCCTTCCCCACAGCATGTCCCTCCATGGCATTACATTGTATTTTAAGAGTTACAATATAAATACAAGCTCAGAACCCTAGTAAAATACACCTTCAGTTTTCAGTCCTTTCCATGTAATCAGCACTGCATCTCCCAGGTCAATTACTGACATTTGTACATTCTAATATTTCATTTTAGGAGGAAGTACGTGTATTTCAAATAAAGCAAGTTTATATATGTCACAATAATCAAGAACACGTCTGAGATACAATACCACAGAAGTAGAAAGCACACTAGTGAAACAAGCTCCCTTACAGAACCAGTATTTTCCATTACCTGTTTTAACCCAACAGTAAGGGCAATGTTGCCAGCCATTAGTGATGGTATTTCAGTTTGCTGATCAGCAAAAGGCAGAAGCAGTCGGCTCATTCTTTCCCTGAAAAGGAAACTCTTGTATTACTCAGGACTTTAAAAGACATTCCAATGTTATACTAAACCACACTTCTATCTTACTCACGTGCAACTTTTGTTAATATTATATACAGCTGATTGAGGTTTCAGTGAACCTGAGTAAACACGAATGAAAACTAGTGGTCCACGACATTTATCATGGAGAACTTTAAATGCTAGGGCACACAGGTCGTCCTCGTACCATTGTCTGCAAAATAAAAAGTACAACAAAAAACATACTTGCAGAATTAATCCACTCAAACTCACATTTACCTAAATTTCCACTCACTTAAGAAGCTATGTTTCTTATTGTAATATTAAGAGGCAGATTTTAAAAAAATCTTAATTTATACCAAAAAATATTAAGCTCAGCAGTTCCAGCTCCAGTAGGATACATAAGATGTCATGTGTCTCAGCCAATACTAAAGATGATCCCTAGACCCTGATTTTGTAAAATGTCAGTATCATCAGATTAAAAATAGACTTTAGAAGTCTAAAGTGCAAGTTTGACAACTGGAGATAGATGTATATAATTCCGGTTGCACTGACCAAAGCAGGTTCAGTACTCAAGTGTATTTTTATGTCCTCACATTTTTTACCGTTATTTAATACCTAAAACCAGTAAACATTTTAAAAGATATGAATGCTCCTTTCATGGCTTCCTACTTATTTTTCCTTCTTCGCCTTGTACTTACAGAAACTCATATGAACGCTCATTAGGTGCAGGCAAGTACATAGTAATAGCATCCAGTAATGGCTGCACTCCTTTGTTCTTCAGTGCACTCCCACAAAGTACAGGTACTGCCTTCTGAGCTAGCGTGACTCTGCGGATAGCAGACTGTAACTGCAAAAAAAGAATTATTTTCTGTTAACATGTGAACCACTATTTAGCCTTAAATTATATTCCAGCTATTAGATATTGCTGACAAATCCCCAGAAGTTAAAAAGTACACTTGCAAATATAACATCACTCATAAACTCCTTTCACTGCTTTTAATGAGCTCCAAACCATAAACCCTAAAACTGCTAAAACACAAGACACTGCTTTTCAGATTTCTAAACATTTCATGCACATCTGCAGCTGTTCTTGTTCTTTTTCTAACAGTCCTTTTAATTCAGAATGTTGTACCTCACCACTTGCAACATGCAGTGTCTGAAGATCCAACCAATTCATAGTGGTTGAAATGCTAATTTTGTTAGTAAGAATCCGCAGCTCGGACACAAACTGCTCTGACTCTACCTGGAAATTCCATTCACCTTTCTCTAAATGCTTTCACAGCAGCCTAATGAAAAAAAGGCTTTTTTTTTAAAAAAAAGCCTTCCTGAACAGAGGTACCCTACTTTTAAAGTTGTGCCCAGCATGTCTGAGGATCATAGTGCATGATCACATAAAATTCATACTAAGCTTGAATATACTTTGTCCTAAATTCACAGTACTATAAATTCACTACAAAAGCTGGTGTGATTTTTTTGTTGATAAAAATGCATATCCTCAAAATCCTAATCTGCATGTGCCAACCAAGCCCTTCAGAATAACAGCTAGTAAAAACTTTGTAAATAATGAAATGTAAAAATTACCTTGGCAGCTGGTATTAAGTCGAAGTTTTCACTATATTCTCCTAGAACCAGTTCAGCAAATTCATCATCCAGATCTGCAAGCTTCAACAGAGTAGTTTTTTATTATTTGGCATACAGCAGTTTCACAGATAAGTCACAAATCTTAGTTATTTAGGAAATATAGCTAAACAGAGCAGGAACAAAGCCTTTAAAGACATCAGAGACCATAAACTCAAGCCACAGAAAATTATGGAAATGAAGGTTTCAAGAAAGGATGGGGTGGGGGGGGAAAATCAGCTCAAAGCTGCTATCAGGCAAAACATCAGTGGGAGAGAGAAGGCTTGTACTTCTCCCTGAAACTGAAAAAGCCTGCAGCCATACAGTGACAGCCATGAAGGGTATAACTGAATAAATTTCAGATCTGCAAACAAGGCGAAGTCTGAGGTAAGCAGCAAGTAACCTTCACAAGCCAACAGATGTACAGCTGGAAAAAACAGACAAGACTTCAGGGTATTTTGACCTTCTTCATGGCAAAGGCTTGTAGGTCCAAGAGCTCATCTGTGTTTTTGAACTGTACCACTTAGCTTGACAAATAAATTAACTACTCTTTAAACCTCATCTCACATACGTCCTTGCGCTGTCATAGACTCGGGACACCCTAAGTGCAGGAAGACACTTTGTCCCCTGCAGTAGCTACAACAGCAATTGACCAAATACTGAAATTAATGACTGATAGCAATTAGAAGTCTAACTAAGCTAATAGTTAAAACATAAGAGATAAAGGAAAGCATTCATTTAATTAAGTGAAAGCAAAGTGTGAAAGATGGCTGCTATTCGAACTACTATATTTTAGTGTTTCTGATAAGGAGTATTAATTGGATAGAAAGCATACCAAAAAATACTTTACTAACACAAGGTTATCTCAATTATCACACTACTGGTCCACCCTTTCCTGCTCCAGGAAGGGCCCAGAAACCAAAGGAAAAAAAACCCAACACTGTTCTTACAAAGCTTTCTATCCAACAATACATTTCTTAAGATAAGCTGAGTAATAACATCCCCATTTAAAACCTGGAAATTTTGAAAATCGGGTTGTGTATGTGTTTTACTGAACTCAGAGCAGTAGAAAATGGATGTCTCTGATTCTAATGTTTCAAAGGAAACCAAAAACCTAGCATCATCTGTTTATGAATTTACACAATGTTATTCAAAGTTGTATGGAGGGCAGTCCTTCCAGCAAAATGGATAGATACCCGAGATAAACATAGTTGTTAGCCTCCCATATTTCTGCTTACAAAAGTATGCATTCAGATGTCATCACTACTACACTTTTACATTGTATAAAAGCAAAACGAATGTAAAAACACCCCACTTTTTACTGGAAGAGAAAACTTGCTTAGTCTCTCTCAAGTAAAACCAACTCTTCTAATATAATTATATAAATTACACAAAATAACATGGGACCTTAAAATGCCAGCTGAATGAAGAAAAACACTCTGGACAAACTATTTCAAATGTTCTGCACTGCTCAACAGGCAAATTATTCTTTTACTTCCATTAATTCTTCCATTCTTAACCCCCTCTAAACTCTCTGCTGTACAAAACCTGGTATCAAGTAGATCAAGTTTCTATTATCTTTCTTAGCTTCAGAGTATGACAATTTATGTTAAAGAAAAATTTATACAGTTTTTTTCTCATCTCTCCCATGGACTTTTTGGATGGATCTGGAACAAGATTTACCAGTGGGATTCAGCTCCCTCTAACACAGTATTTAGTGCCAGTTGACCAGCCTGCAACATCCCATCCAGCTTCTAGCTGCCACTCAAGAAGGGTATGGATATCCTGTAAGTATGGGTCACATCTGTCAGGCCTCGTGTGAATGTCCCAAGTATCTT
Source organism: Strix uralensis (assembly GCF_047716275.1). Taxonomy (NCBI): domain Eukaryota; kingdom Metazoa; phylum Chordata; class Aves; order Strigiformes; family Strigidae; genus Strix; species Strix uralensis. The sequence goes on along the minus strand of NC_134012.1, from coordinate 27,117,610 downwards.
TTGGCATCTAAGACAGTACAAGATGCTATGTTAGCTAACTGAATGCTAAACCTAGTGTCTGCTTTCTTCGGTTCCTTCTGTATAAAGCAGAGAGTATTTTCCATTTTACACACGTATTGTACAGCCAGGGAGTCCAGCTCTCTAAGTTCAGCATGTTCTGCCACCATGTATTAACATTTCCAATGTGCATGAAGTGTCTTTCATAGATGGAAAGAAAGTGAAGAAAACTTGACATTAGTTCGATAAGGACTAATGCAGAATCTTGCATCTGGTTCAGAACAAATCCACATTCTGGTGCAGTGGGGATCAACTAGCTAAGAAGCAGCTCTGCAGAAGTCATCCAGAGGGTGCTGCTGGACAAGTAAGCATGAGTCAGCAGTGTCCCCTTCCAGTGACAAAGGTTAACTGCAACCAGGCTGCATCAGCAAGAGCATAGCCAGTGGATCAGGGCAGCCAGTTAGTAGCCTCTACCCTGCACTTTTGAAACGGCATCTAAAACACTGTCTACTTTTAAGTTCCCCAGCAAAAAAGAGACTGACAAACTGTGGGAAGTCCAGTGGAAAACCACTAAGGTGGTTGGAGTGCAGCTGGAGGCCCAGAGAGATGGGTTTGTCTAACTTGGAGAGGCTACGGGAGGATGCAAATGCTGTCTCTTACTACTTGAAATGGTGGTGGCAGGCCTGCTTCAGGGAAAAGAGAACCAGATTCTTCTCAGAAGTACACAAGGAAAGGACAAGCAGCACCGTCGTAGATTGCAACATGGTAAATTCCCATTAGGCAAAAAGAAATCATGTTTCACTACAAGGATGATCAAGCACTGGGACAGGCTGCCTAGACAGATTGTACTCTCCATCCTTAGAGACTTGAAAACTCAACAAGGCCTGAGCGACCTGATCTAATGCTGAACTTAGCCCTGCTTTGAGCAGTCACCACAGCAGACACTTCCAGAGGTCCCTTTCAGCCTATTTTTTTCTACTGTTCTAAATGACAGTTTTAAGTATATTATGTATTTACTTTAGAACTTTACTTGTTCTATTAATGTATTTCTGGCATCCTGGACTTCTTGGAACAGGTTGGGATCATCAGCCTCCAGCAGCAGCTTTTGCTCAAAATTTTTTCCATCATCCAAATCAGAAGTAGCTTTCCAAATTATTTGTTCCTTAGTCACAACATCAACCAGTCCTCTGAAGGTCCTGGCTTCCCCAATGGGCACCTGCAAATAGAGTGGAGATTTTAGACAGCTGCAAAAAATTAGAGAAGCAGTTCCATTCAAAAGAAAGCAAATAAACATTTAATTTCTAAGCTTACCTGTAAAAGCAAAGGTTTTGTCTTCAACTTCAGTTCGATACTTTCAACAGCATATGTAAAACTATGTAAAAAAAACAGATACTAAGTTACACAAAACTTAATGACATAGTAAAACAGGTTTACCATTCCTTATTTACAGCAAAAATTACTCCTACAATTATACAAAAATATGCATCTGCATAATCAAAGATGTATATATTATGTAAGTATTAACGTAATTGGCTTGCTCTATGCTTAACAGAAAAACTTGAACTTGGATACATTCTTACGAGGTTTTTAGCAACAATTAAAATAACTGTCTAAATACCTTGCCCTGTTTTTGTCCATCTTGTTCAAAAAGCAAATTCGTGGTATCTGATGTTTGTCTGCTTGTCTCCACACTGTCAGAGTTTGGGCCTAAAGCAAAAGACAAAATAGAAACATCAGTGCCTATAGCTGAATTATACACTCCCCAATACTGCTGAGGAACCTAGTTCAGAGTACAGGAGGGAACTGTGCTGAATGTGTTGTGACAATCCTGTATCTAGCAGCACAGATGAAATCCCCAAGCAGCTTTGCTCATCTCTTCTCTCAGCTGACATCATTCCCCATACTTCACTACAGGCACAAAGCCATGTGGGCAAGGGAACATGGAGCGAAACTAAGCATTACAGGGGATACATACGGGAAAAACTCAGCAGAGACTCAAGATTTCGTTGCCAAGATACTTAAGCACACACAGGCAAGCATTTCTATGGCTGCACATACAACACCAAAAACTACTGTGGTTTTGCTAGTAATTTGTGTACTGCTGAGTCATTTATGATACACATTTTTATTTGAAAGTTAAAACAAGTATCTATGAAAATCAGTTCAGATTCAGAAATAAGTCTCTGTCACAGATTGTTCGTAAACAAGAAACTGTTCATAAAGAGGATGTCTCAAACACCTTGAGTTGGATGCCCTATGGGGGAGAAGCAGAGCAAGCTCTGCGGAGGAGGGGCGGTGGGCTGTTTCTCTCCCCCTCCCTCCTGGGGTTGCCCAGAGACAGAACTCGCCTCACTGCGCAGGTACAAGCCAGAGAAAATGAGACCCTTCTGGAACAACCTACTGCGGATGCGTAAGAAAGGCTATATAAAGGCAACACCCCACGTGTGTCTTTGTCGACCCACCACCTACAGACCAAGCTGGCTACTCTGAGACAACGCAGGATCCAAGGGTGGTGATTCCCCTTTTCCTATCCCCTCCTCCTCTCTTTCCTCTTTCTGCTCGCTCTCCTTCTTACATATATTCATGTGTATCAGTTTTGTAGGAATTGAATTGCGATTGGTTGATCACTGACGGGTTATTAGGAAAACAGTCTCATCCTGGAGGGTTACCAGTTGATTGTTGCCAAATTGTCTCCATTCACTCTCTGAAGTGGTCAGTTAATAAAGTCACCAGTACAATTGTTCCTCGGAGTCACTGTGGTGATTCGGCTCACCCTGCTGCTCTAACAAGTGGAGACTGGCTCTTCCACCCAGCAGGCAGGCTCTCGGGGAATTCAAAAGATTACCCCCCCTTGTAACCCACCATGTGGGACGAGACAGTCTCTTACCAATACATCGAAATCATGCAAGAATTTCCTACCTGGTTTTAGAAAAAAATAACCACAAGCAGATCTAATTGTTTTGTTGTTGGGGGTGGGGGCTGTTACTCAGTTTAGGTTCATATATGACGGTACCTAAATGCTTTCCAATAGCAAGTTAAATAATGTGATTCACACTGATCAAGATTCTCTCATCTCCGATCTATAAAAAAGGTATGTCCCATGGAACACAGCGATTTCACAACATGTAACATTTCTACAGGATTGAACTACTCAAATATTTTATGCTATCAAGTCAAATTCCAGCCTGTCTCTATCTTTTCTGCACTATGCTGTATAGGCTGTTGGGGGGGGAAGAAATTCTGGCTGAAAATTACTTTTCTATGTGAAATCTGAAAATGAGACATGAACAGATATTAATTTCTTTCCACTGGTGGAGCTAGCCAGAACACTCGCCTCAATCAACATTTGTAAAGGACAGCAACAAAACAACAAAAAAACCCCAGACTTCAATGGGAATCCCACTTACTTGCCTCATTACCATGGAAATTCCTGTACACTACAGTACTTGAAATTAAATGCTCCTGAAGCTGAATTTTGATCAAAGCATCAAAAGAGCAACATCTCTGTATTATTATTAATTTAGTCTGATTAAAGTCATCAGACAAAAAAAAAGTCTACCAGTTATTTTTACCTCAACGCCAGCTGAAGCGTCAAACACTGCTATTGCTCCATCCAGGACTCTCAAACAACGCTCAACTTCCACTGTAAAGTCCACATGACCTACAAAACAATCTTCCCTTTATACCATCATAATTCAAGCAGGCAATATCAACAGGTCAATTTTTTTTTTTTTTAAAACCATGTCAAAACAACCCTGTCTTCACTTGCAGAGAAATACACCCATCAGTCCTTGAAACACACAAGACTGTTACATTGCAGTCCCAGAACTGAGAGCAATTTAGTGTGGAAATGTGTAAGCTCACTTTAAACAAGATAGACTAGGCAGCAACAAACAATAATTAGTCAAAGCTGAACAGAGCTTAGTATAGGCCTTTATACTGCTGCAATTCAACCAGTTTTAAATATTGTATCACATTTAAAACTAAGGCCTACATTCTATGACACCCCACCTCATCTACTCTCCCCTAATAATGCAAGTACCACTAAAGTGTTGTACCTGGGGTGTCAATCAGATTGATCCTGTAGTCCTTCCAGTCAAACGTAACAGCAGCAGACTGAATGGTAATACCACGTTCTCGCTCTTGTACCATAAAATCTGTTACCGTGTCCCCATCATCAACATCTGTAAACAGGAAGCAGGATTATAGTTCGGTAGGTAAATAATTCAAAAGCTGAACTTGGAATACAGATGCTGAGAGATATTTAGAAATACTGTCCCTTTTATATATGTATAAGCTATGAAAACTACGCTTTTTTCAGAAAATGATAACATCAGCTCATTTACTCAGGCTCCCTTTCCAGGAAACAAATGCTCTGTAAGTCAAAGACAAGCAACTCCAACAACCTTTTCATTGTTCTTAATCCTAGTAACACCATGAGAAACTTAAAAACTAAAGCAAAGTCCAAAATCATAAACAAACTACAGTTTTTTTTAAAAAAATGACTGCGCTCATTGTATGGAATGTGACAGACATTTTAAAATTTAGTAATTAAAAGGCAATGAAGTTAAAACTAAACTTAACAAAACACAACAAAAACCAAACTAAACAAGTAAGAAGTTGGGTTTTGCTTGTGATTTTTTTGGGTATTTTTTTAATAAAAGGAGAAGCAGTTCCAAATTTTTAAACAAGCAGGCCACCAAGTTCAACCACTCCACAAGCCTAACATCTTTTACCATTCTCATACACAGTAGAGAACAGGAAATTAAATTTAAAAGGTAGCACAAATGGAAGCTGCTGTGACCCTTTCAATCTTGAAAAATTCTGTGAGAGTTGGTGAAGCAAGGAATTCTTCCTGTGCTATGGCTTTCAAAAGAAACGGTTAATTTTTGTTAGTCTGGTTTCTTTACAGGTCAAAAGAGAACTGAAGAAACAGCTTTACCAGAACAGCCAATGAGCAACAAGTAAAACAAGGAGAACCTCTGATTAACTGTTAAACAAATCAACACACTAAAACAAAAATATTCTTTTTGTCTCAAAAAGTACAACTGCCTTAGAATGTAATGGAATGTGCATTAAAATTTCATTATATTGCAGCACAACTTTGGAACAACTGGCTTCTAGGTTAAGTATTCCACCATCAACCTCTAACTGCACTGCATGTTACTGTACACTATTAAATCTCTCAAATTTACTGAAATACAAAAAACATTTCTAACCTCCAAGTGTTCTTATGTATCCAGAATAATACAGCATTCTCTCAGTTGTTGTAGTTTTCCCTGCATCAATGTGGGCCATAATGCCAATGTTTCGGATTCTGCGTAAAGCAAAAACATTGCTTTTACTGTGGTAATGTTTTAGTTCAGTGACATTGTTATTTGTATAAACAATTAATATTCACTGAGAATAGCATACCAGATGAGTAATATTTTTCCTCTGTTGTATATCTGATATAGTATGCAGTCTGATACTGAAGTACATTAGTACTGAAATGGTGGATTTTCTTCAGATCAGTAATACTCAGGAGTTTTGGAACAGGCTTCCATGCTTCACTTCAGGGGAAGGCCACTTCTTGGCCTCATTCTCACCCATCTGCCACCCCACAGACAGAAGCAGCCCCTCCATTCTCTTGTCCATCCCAATCCCTAACCCCTGGTGCCTGAACCAAGCATATATACCCTTTACACCCCAAATACAGCTTCCAAGTTCCCATGAAGTCATCCTTGATTCTGTTCAGTCAAATCTTCCTTTCTGAGGTGCCTCACCAACAGCTTCCAAAACTGCTTCACTAGCTCTGCGCATCACAGGCTTGCGATCAGCCCCCATATATCACACCAGCTGAATTCATGCTTGAAACAGAAGTGGACTTCCAAATCAACTTCACCAACAAGCCATTCCTTTGGCAGCTCAGCCCCTAATTACCTTGCCCTTGTTACTAAGGCCTTTATCTAACATGGCTGAGTGCTCCCATGAACACAAAGTATACAGCCCTGCCCACAGTGGTGGTCTAGTTGCCAAGACATCCCTTCCCCCTCGTTCAGCTCCCAGCAATGACCATGAATTTGGAGTTCCCCTAAGAGCCCGTTTTGTATCTGATGATGCAAACAAGAGACAGTCCAAGAACCTCTCTGACACCAATAACTGTTCTATATTGAAAATTCAGGAAGGTAAAAGCAGTAAAGTACTAACTTTAATTCAGAACATGCACATGAACTATGCACGTGATGGGCATACCAACAACCCATGACTTTTTAATCACACCAATTGCTCTCACTGCCAGTTACACCCAAAAAATAAGCTAGCATGACATACCTGGATATATGAGGATTAATGACAGAACGCAGAGACTTAACATCTCCTGGAGACAAACAAAACAAATCAAACCAACAATTTGTAAGACTGATCCCAATGTAGAAATGATAGATTTTAACAAAATTAAATATATTTAAGAACACTCCTAAAAAACTTAAAAAAAAATTCAGAAGGACTCATGACAATCCATAATCTCTAGCACCTCAAATTTCTAAAGATACCTACTTAATTTTCAATAAATATCTCTCTCTCGTAGAAAAAAAGATAAACTCTTCGAAACAGCTGTAATTTAGAAACAATAGGAAAAAGCGAACACAGAAAAGTATCATCAGCACAGTAAAATCTTACTCTGCAGAAGCAATAACAGAACATGCCACAGTTCAAGACAACTGTGACAACTGTTCAACAACAATCATGTGAACTGGCTATTATGATACCAAATTTCAAAAGTAATTTCACTTTTAAACACTGAAACTAGACAGCATAATTCTCAGGGTGAAAATGCAAACTGACCTAGGTTAAGAAAACATGGGACAGAGGAGTTTTAAATGTGTATTTCTAGAAAGATATTTCCTCTCTCACATCCTATTTAGTTGAAAATAAGCTGCCAAGCTAAATTTTCATGAAACTAATCCATAATTTGCTTACTCAAGCCATTTAAATTGTGTTTCAGGAACTCACTTTTCTAGCACTTTATCTTTGACAGGCCAAACAGAATTCAACAATATTTAAACTAACTTTCCTTCACCATCTACAGATCATCCCTCTTACCAGAGAGACATTAAAGAGGCATATTACAGGTTAATGTCTCCACGAGGAGAAAGACTGATCTTAGGAGAAACAAGGCAGCAGGCTGGAAACTCACCAACACCCCACCCCACCCCAATAAGAACTCCAAGTAACACTGCCTTTTTCCCTTCAGTTTCTTAAAATAACCCACAAAATAACACATCACTATGTTTGAGATTTCTTGCTCATCTATGTCACGGTATCTTTTTGTGTATGGAAAGAAGTTTTGCATCCATGTGACACACTGAGGTATTTAGCACAGCAAAACCAGGGATAAATACAGTAGACAGCAAGAACATTGCACAGATGTTAAGTGTTGGAAGTGTGGGAAAAGCAAAACAAAAAAATCTGTAAAACACACATTTCCTTGACACAGGGTGCCCAGAGCAAGCACTGGACGGGATGGAGGTCCAGTGATTTGTGTTTGTAGTGGCGCCAAGGAGGAATGCAAAGCGAGGTGAAGGCCGCGTGGTCCCATACTTTCACTTATGTCAAGAGATGGTTTTTGCAGTAGCCTGTTGACCTTGTCTCTCATCCTCCCTCTTTTCCCACAAAAAACAGCGCACCCCTCGCACCAAGGAATGTGCTGTGTTGTTACTCAAAAGATAATGGCTTGACTACAGTCCCACCCACTCACACATACACACTACTACCCCGTGTTTGTATCTAACTCGGAGGGACGATAATCCGACACCAAATCGGAGGGACAGATCGACGGGTTTGTGCTCCTCGCCCCCACCCAGAAGGGACACCTTTTGGTAAGATTCAAGCCGTCGGCTACACCGAGTGATTACCCAGGAATTAAGTGTGTGTGATTGCAATCGTTTTTCTTTTTGTGTAGTGCTATATAGCCAACCTGAAGTTTGTGCATTTATCGCAGGCAAGTTCAAAGAATCTGTAGATGTTGCATAAAAATAAACCATACTATTCGTGCATCTGATGTCAGACCTATAGTGACGGTCAATAAATCGTACTAGTCGTGAACCTGACTACTTCTCTTGAATGCAACTGGACCTACAGCATAGGGGCTGTTTGTGTATCTGGTGTCAGGCCTACGGTTATGGCCCCAGTTGGCATACCTATTAAAGAGACAAATCCAGCCACCCCTAGACCCTCTAATCTCTGAGAACTGGCTAGAATGCAAGGGGATTCATCTCTTACCAATTAATTCCCCCCTTAAATGCAACAATAGGCAACGACACAGAAACAGTAATAAGCATCAGAGACTGTGTTGCATTAGCAGCTGAGCAGGTGTTCTTAGATACGTAACTGCAGGTTAAAGACTTTTGCTAGGATATACAGTGCTGAATCCATTAACATTTTTTTTTAAAAAAAGAGAAGTTGGTGATCCCCCAGTTACCAATATTTTCTTGCTGTCTCCATCCTGATGTAGAAAAGCAGCCCTGACTCCCAACGCAATTATATCAATCATTTTTCATTCAATCTCAGTGTAGCTACTCAATAACCAGCAAAAGTTCCTTTTAATTGAAATTTTGTTTTCCAAGTATCTTATTCTTTTTACTCTCTTTTATCCTGAATCTGCAAAGAAAATACACTAATGATAACTTTAAAATTCTATTTAATCAGATTCCTGCCTTTCTCCCCTTGTCCAACATGCTGGCTACCATCAGTTACTTGATAACCAATTAATACTCCAGGCAACTGGACAGGGGTTCCAGCACATTTCACAACTGATCTCTCTACTTATATACCTGTAATTTTTCTTTTTCTTATTTTCTAAAGGCTCTATACCATACATGTACTGAGAAAAGAGCAGCAATACAAAACACTTATTTTCAGTCCCTGAACCTTTTAACTGCTCTGTTCGTTCATCATTCACAAAATTCTATAAGTAATGACAAAAAATAAAACACAATTTAGAAAGTATTCTTACTCATTTTTAGAGTAATTCTTATATTAAGAAAATAATTTAAACTTATCACAGAATTGTCTAGGTTGGAAAAGACCTTGAAGATCATCCAGTCCAACCATCATACCTTGTGGAGAACTGTAGCTTCTTACACTGCAGTTTTGCTGTGTCACACTTATGACTCTCATTTTTGTCTTCCTGAAATACACACGCTTAAAAGGAAAAAAAAAAACATACAGAATATTTATAATTACAAATTATTATTTTTATATATATACAATGATTATATTTATACAGCTACATTTTTGCCAGTTGTAGAAAACTAAACTGAAAAAAATACCTACAGGAACTGATAATGTTGTTAGATATTTATATAAGCTCAAAACACCAGCTATTTGGAAGAAGCATGAAGATAATAGCACTGAGGTTTAAACAAAGTCCATTCCAAATATTATTTGGGAAGTCCAGTAAAAATCCATGATAGCATTAAAACATGTTGTCAGTATCCATGGTATTTTAAATACATCTAATTATTTGTGTAAATAATATAAATTTAACAATGACAAATGTTAGGTAATCAAAATCACAGATAACTAAACGTTTACAGAAAAATTACAAATTGAACTTCCACATTCATGTGAAGTCCAACTCCAACGTGAAATTATGTGTTCTGTTTGGATATCAATTGTTAAAGGAAAGAAGAAAAAAGTTTACTCAAAGTGACTCAAGTATTTATTTTGCTTATAAACTAAGTATCAAAATGTGGGAAAAAGCCTACCTCATTGCACAAACTTGATGACTTCAATGCGTTCACCAAAATTGGTCTCCTAATTCTCAACATTCCAGCTCCTGTCTCTATCCCTGTCAAGATAAGCAAACATTGTACAAAACGTTTATGAGGAGAGACAGGTAGGTAACTATATCACTTCCACAGAAATCAATCATGAAACTTAACTGGTTTTCAAGTTAGATGAGGCTAGTATTTTTCAGGTTACTGCTTTGTAGGCTAAATCGGTGTCAGATCTGTAACAATAGTGTTATTAAACCTTAAAAATGCAGCATAAATGCATGCCCACAAACACTAATGTATTTGTCAAAGAAATCTGCAAACAGTGAAGGAGAAAAATTAGCATCACAGTTTACACTCACGTTCAGATAATCTCTAGAGTACCAATTACTAACCAGCAAAGCATAAATAGCTCTGCTGATCCAGAAGGAGCAAGGGGGACAGGGAAAAGTACGTATTTTGAACAGAAATAACAAAAAATATTAAATAATATGAGCTTTTAAGCATCGCCAAAAGCACTTCGACACAAAGCCCAAGAGCAAAAGCTTCAAACGCATTCTTAGCCGGCTGCTGCTTATTTAAGGAGACACCAATACCCAGCTCCGCTGGTTTTATGCTTCGTGTAGAGGTTCACAATAAATCAAAAGAGTTTGTATGCAGGCTCACTTCCAGCCCCCCATGAGCCACGCGCCCGTTTCGCAGAGCCGCCGCTGCACTCTGCTGACCAGGACAGCAGGACTGGAGCGGTGCCCTCACGCTGCCCGTTACAAGCCACCGAGCCCCATCCCGCCAGCGGCCTAGGCCTTGGTGGCCGCTCCCCGGTAGCGCTCCGCAAACCGTCGCTGCCCTCCCTGCCGTGTCACGAACCGCTGGCACGTCACTCCTCCAGCCCCCACGTTATCTTCTGCCCCCGGAGGAAGAGCTCTAACAAGGCCAAGTCTGGGCTTGCGACGCTGCCCGGCCCTCGCCCCGGCCGGCGCGGCCGCCAAACACCCGGAAGGCGCGCTCGCTCTTCCTGTCCCCGTCGGCCCCGCCACTAACCGCCTCGTGTTCCGCCCTCCCGCCCCGCCAGACCCAGGCGGCAAAAAGCGCCGCTCCGGCGTCCCCCTTCCCGTTTTTCCCCCCTCTTCGACCCCACCAAGTCGGGCGCATAGCCTTCGGGCAACGCGGGCCACCGCCTCTCCGTCCGTAGGAACCAAAGGGCCGCGGGGAAGCGTTTCCAGCCGGGGCATCTTCTCAGCCGGCCCGCCCTTCTCGCTGCGGAGGAGGCTGCAGGCCGGAGGGCTCGGCGGGACGAGGGGAGACGCCGCGGGGCCGCCACCATGGTGGGAGCCGGGACGGCGGGGCACGGGGCGGGGCGGGACGGGGGAAGGGGTGAAGGCGGCCGAGAGGGCACCGCCGCCCTGCACCGAGGGTGCCGCCGATGGGCCGCGGCCCGCTCGGGCCTCCGCCGCGTGTCGCCGGGCCCCGGTGAGGGTGCGGCCTCGGGCCCGGCCGCCCGGTGCGCGGCCGCCGATACCCGTTCACCGCGCTGCCCTGTGCCCACAGCCGCAGAACGAGTACATCGAGCTGCACCGCAAGCGCTATGGGTACCGCCTAGACTACCACGAGAGGAGGAGGAAGAAGGAGGGCCGGGAGGCTCACGAGCGGTCCCGGAAGGCCAAGAAGATGATCGGGCTGAAGGCCAAGCTCTACCACAAGCAGCGGCATGCCGAGAAGATACAGATGAAGAAGACGTGAGTACCGGCCGCTTCTCTGACACCGTCCAGTCATCCTGACATGTGAAGGAGGAGATGAGACGTTAATATAGTTACAAAGAACTACTTATTACTTGGATCATGCGTTACACTTTTAAATAGCTCTCAGGATGTAGGAGAAAGTGTGTTTTGCCATAGTGAAGACATACCCGATTTCCTTTCTTCTCCATGTGTGTTAACAGTTCTGCTCCTAAAACCATTCCTTTAAATAAGTGTTAATGAGCAATAGCAGTGACTAATGTAATTATGACAAAATTGTGAACCATTTACTTAGGGCTTTTACATTAACTTCTGTATTAGCATAGCAAGAAGCAGCAGGCATTTTCTTAACACTGTTAACAGAAAAAGTACAGTAACATACAGAGTGTTTGAGCAGAATATGAGGCTTGTCTTCCAGGATAAATTACAGTATCAGACATAGATAAACAGAAGTCTTTTTCTGAAAATTTTCTCTGTTGTTTGGAAGTTGAAATCAAAGCTGTTAACAATATCCTTTCAGCTAATGAGCTTTCTACCTGTCTGCCATATTTTTGTTGTTTTCCAAGTGTAGACAGTCATTTTCCTCTGCTACTTGTAACTAGTTTGTGGGTCTTTTTTTTTTTCCCTTAAATGGCCTCAAAATTAATGAAACACAACCCCCTTTTACACAAACACATTCCTCAGATTTGTAAGCATTGCTATCAAATCTCGGATGAGTAGTAGTATGTTATTTTTTGTCAGAGAGGAAGGCCACTATCTCAAAGTGCTTGGCTGCTTGTTTTAAGTCATTAAGGAATTTCTGAATAAGATGCATGTCTGTGTTCCTGTCTTGATGGGAACTGACAAGCTTTTGTGCAGTTTTGTGCACTCTGCAGTTCGTCAGTTGTTACATGAAGTGAAATTACTGATTTACCTTAAATTCTTTAGGATTATTCCTTAAACATAAATATGTACTTGTTTACAAATATCTCTTAAAAGAAAAGTTTGAGCAGGCACAAGTTAGGTTAAAAGGATTTATCTAAAAATTAGCCTTTTTTTCCTACTCTTAATACTGGTTTTCTTTCCTTGCAGCATTAAAATGCATGAAAAGAGAAATACAAAGAAAAAGAATGATGAAAAAACACCTAAAGGAGCAGTTCCAGCATACCTGCTGGACAGAGAGGGCCAGTCCCGGGCTAAGGTTCTCTCTAACATGATCAAGCAGAAAAGAAAAGAAAAAGCCGTAAGTAACTTATTAGAGTTCAGACACTTAAAATTACTTTTGACAATGACCACTTTGTGTTGCTGATTCTCAGGTGACTTACAGCCTACAAGCAAAGTCAAAATAAAACCCAAAACCTTGAGTATCTGAGCAAGGTAGGATAGAGTAAGCACATGCAATATCTTGATTTTCATAACTGTAAATGATAATTAAAATAAGTAGCTATGAGTTATGTGGTCTACCCCTGTGCTTTAGCGAAATTTTATTTTATGCTTTGGTTGTCCTCTTTCATTTAGCAGTGCAGCATGTAAGACTATTGACTTCTTTTTTCCGCTCCCTTACAGGGGAAATGGGAGGTTCCTGTGCCAAAGGTCCGTGCACAAGGAGAAACAGAAGTTTTAAAAGTGATTCGTACAGGAAAGAGAAAGAAGAAGGCCTGGAAGAGAATGGTTACAAAAGTTTGTTTTGTTGGAGATGGCTTTACTAGGAAGCCTCCTAAATATGAGCGATTCATTCGACCAATGGTAATGTTCTTGAGCCTTAAAAAAATGTTAAGTAATAATTCTTTTGACTTACTGCTTTGAGTTCCTGTGGTGAGGAACCTTCCTTCTATGATAATGGACTTGATTACTATTGATGTAGAACATTCCGATTAGTTTTCTTGCAGAAATCTAAACTTTGAATAGCCTGAGGGTGGGGAGGTGCCCCTGCAGTCGCAGTCTGTGTTGAAATACTGCTTTTACTCCCGTAACTCGGATGATACCAGCAAGTTAAAGCTACCAGCTGTCAAATTAGCATGGGAAGGTCTTTAGCAAAGGCACCTTGAATAGCTTTTAAAGTTGGAGACTTCTTTTACAAGCTGTTATGATTCTGTCAGCTGCAGAAGCCAACTCTGTTCTAGCACTCCAGAACTCCCTCCTGTCTTCTTAAGTAAGCTTGAAGGACAGTTGTAACTGTATGCAAGTGAAGTGCTGCACCTTCAGCCTGACCTTTTCTTACACAGCTGCAGGAACAGTGCCTGGGCTCTAGCAGCCTGGCAGTGCACAGAAGGAAGAACTAGATTCACTAAGACAGCACAGTTTTTCTATAAATACCTGTTCCTGTTTCCTCACAGGAATCAACAGAATTGCCTATATAGGATGCCTGTTGGATTGTACCTCATTACTATTTTGATGGTTTTACACAGAAGCCTTGGATAGATTTTTACTGACACAGAGAAGTTTATGGTACTTAATGGTAAAGTACCCTTTACAAAGCACAGGTCACTACATAGAAAGTGCTATAAGAGATGGGTATTTAATACTATACAAGATGAGGAAGGTTTTTCAGTTTGACAAGAAAAAAGGAAGAATTTCTAGTCTTAAAAACCAGTAGCACTGTTAAATGTGTTACAATAAATGCCTCATTTCTTCATGGAATAGAAGTCACCTGAGGTAGCAAGTATTCTTGTATTACTATTAAGAATTGACATCCTGAAAATACACGTGAGAAGCTTTATTCAGGTTTTTAAACAAATCTGGATTTTCTACAGTAGGTAGATAGCATTCTGTATTCTAAGTTGTTTCATTCTTCCTTGTCTCTCAAAACATATAAATCTGAGGACATATGCCGAAAGTGTTAAACTAGATTAGCTTGAGGGCTTAAAGCAAATACTAACTCATTCTAATACTCCTTATGCAACAGGGCTTACGTTTCAAGAAGGCACACGTGACACATCCTGAACTTAAAGCTACTTTTTGCCTACCTATCCTTGGTGTAAAAAAGAATCCTTCTTCTCCTTTGTATACAACGCTGGGTGTAATTACCAAGGGTACCGTCATTGAGGTGAATGTGAGTGAGCTTGGCCTCGTGACACAAGGGGGCAAAGTTATCTGGGGTAAGTAGTGAAACTAGCTCTACTGCATAAAACTTTTAAAAGTAATTAAGTCTTGATTGCCTGATATACTGTTAAGACTATGTCCTGTAGTCATAACTGATCCATTGTTAAATGTTAGGTTTGGGCTGTAGCAGAAGCAACTACTAGGTAACTCTAGAAAGGCAAGCTTTAAGTTTTAATCTCAGGCTTTCCATTTACACTTTCAAAATCAAATTAGGTGAAGTTCAGAACAAAGACTCAACTTGCTTGCGTATGTCTCACATTAAGCAATGCTACAAGCCTATAAAGACCTAACCTTGTGAACTCTGAATGATTATGTTTTCAGTGGAAGTTCTGTGTAGAAGTATCTTCATAAGATTTTTTAACAGAGGGGTTGACTTGGACAATAGCAAAACCTGTGATTATCCATTTATAAAAAACAGCCTGAAAAAATATTTTGAGAACCTACATTTTCTGCTCAGCAGAAGGCAGATTTAGATTTCAAAATGCATTTCAGTTTTGGAACAGGAATTCCTTACACTTCAAAGAGACTTGTGGATTGAACTTGCAAACACAGAAAAATCAAATTTATCACATGAACTACTTCAAGCTTTTGTAAACATTTAATTCTCTTTTCTTTTTAGGGAAATATGCACAAGTAACAAACAATCCAGAAAATGATGGCTGTATTAATGCCGTTCTACTTGTTTAAGTGGTGTTTGATACTAAGCATTGGACATGGGCTCTTGTAAAATCAGTGCAGTTTCAACAAGTTTGCAAGACCTCTGGAACCTTCAACCATTCAAGAACATGGACCCCACAAGCCGGTGAGGAACTTAAACATGCCAGAAACAACTGCTCAGGTTTTCATACTTGTTTGTTCAGATGAATACTGTCCAAATAAAGTGATTTATTTTCATGTTTTGCTGATGTGGTGTGGATTTGATCTAAACCTTCTTGGTTTAGCAGTTTCCTGGCTTAGATATATTGTATATTTAATTCAGCTCACATTCCTGGTGGTGGGAAGTACAGCCACTCTTTCCCACAGTGGCCTACTGTAATAACTAAAGGTACAGAAGAATATGCTAACTGGTATTCTGCTTCTGGGAAAGCAGAAGAGCTGGAAGAATGCATTTAGAATCTTACTGCAGACTGACATTAGAAATTAAAACACTCAGTTTGATACATGCCCCTACAGAAGCATGGGCTTGAGAACACATTAGCAGCATGGGGGTGTGGAGGGGGTGGGTGTTAAAGGTGGGGGAGGGCAATAGCTGCCCTCCTACTTTACTCCCATGTCTTTCTCCCATTTGCATCCATGACTGCATTAATGGAGAGAATAAGGACTGGAGAGCATAGCACTGTAGTTCCAGGCAAAAGGAGAACAGTTAAATTTATGAAGTTGTAGGGGTTTTAAGATCTGAAATACGAGAATGGCATGATAACCCTGATACTACAACTACTTGTAGCTATTTTGGTGGCTTTAAGAAACATTCAAGAAAAACTAAAGGTCACAAGCATCAACTGATCAATATGTATTTAGCTTGCATCCTCAAAATACAAGAAACAAAAAAGCTGGTTCTAAACAGGAAGCTTTCAACAGTGGCGTATAACTGCCTCTAATCTTCCAGTCAATTTGTTGCTAAACAAACTTAGCACAACCTATCACTACAAATAAGCATACCATTTTATATTCCTACTTCTAATCAAGTACTTCACTTCAAGCCAAGGAGCTTTTAACACAAATTCTAAGTCAAATCCTTATAAGCTTTGTCCAGTTTGAGGACACTCTTACCCTTCTACATTGTAAGGAGGAAATTTTCAAACAAAACTCTTTAAGATATTTCAGAAGCCAGAATGTGAATAGGTTTGGGTTAAGTTACTAACTAAACTATTAACTAAAGTTAAAACATGCAGTAAGCAGGTTGAGTAGTAGATTACAGAATCAGAGAGTAGTTAAGGTTGAAAATGAGATTCTGTGGTGCAAGCCCCTACTTAAAGCAGAGTCAACTACAGCGGTGTCTAAAGGCCACATCCAGTCAGGGTTTGAGTATCTCCAAGGATGGAGACTCCACTACCTCTCCAGGCAACCTGATTCAATGTTTAAACATAAAACACTTACATAAGAGTGGTCAAATAGAATTCCCTGTATTCCAGTTTGTGCCCACTACCTCTTGTCCCATCACGGGCCTCCACTGAGGAGTCTTGCTCCATCTTCTTTATACCCCCTCACTAGATATTTGTATACAAGGTACAATCCTCCCAGGCTTTCTCTTCTGCAGGCTGAACAATTGCATCTCTCAGCCTCTCATATGACAGATGCTCCAATCCCTTGATCATCTTCATGACCAGATCATGTTCCAGATACACGACTCTGGCCAGAAAGTCAAGCTAGTTGCTTTTGTACCAGCTTTGTAACTTCTCTCACGCTATCTGATAGAGTCAGCACTTTAACTATATCAAAGCCTTCTCCTCTTACAGGCTATTTTGTTAGTTTAACTAATACATTGCCCTAGTCTAGGCTTAATAACTTACTATGATTTTTACTTCTTTGTGTAGTGACAAATGATTTGAAACTAAGGAAGGGTGACAAGCCAGTAGGTCATTTGCTTAGAGAGGGCATTTTGTCAAACGGATGAACCTCCGTTTAAGTTCTTGTTGGTTTACCCTTTATTGCACATTAACAAATAACATGAAAATAATGCTTAAGTTTTCTATAGCTGTCTCAAGAACATTACTACCTTTTGTGTTATAAATACATGACTTGTTGGCTGAGTAACAGAACTGTTGCACTTAAAGTATTTTAATGTACCACACTCTAGGGAGTGTGTTACATATAGCAAACTTTACTACTAAGTTACATCTTGCATAGTTGGTATAAACAGCACAATGCATGCAGTAATGTTCAGAACAGGCTATTCTACAGCTTTTTTTTTATAAAAGTCTGATGCATGAGCTAATTAAATATAGAGAATTGTTTTAATCAATAAAAGATTTTTCAATAATCTTTGGGCTTTTAAAGCTCCCTGGTAGCACAGACTGTAAAATGATGCTAGTTCTAGTGAACTGAACCATTTAAAAACATGCCTCCTCTATAGCAGAAAAGACTCAAATACTAAAGACAAGGAAAAAAAAAAAAAATCACAAAATAGAAGTTTAATTACTACTTCAAAACATTTCAAATGCAGCCAAAAGCAGTACTAAACAAAGGAAAAACTAACACTGTAACAAGGCTCAAGTACAATACTTTAAAGTAGCAACACATCTTTCGAAAGATTTGTAAACAAAGTATCACTAGTTTAGAAAACATCTAACACCACAATTGTGAAAATAAATTTAGAAGTATATCCTCTTGGAAATAAAATTTTGGAACAGACACTTAGAGAAGCTGAAATTTAGGCCTATTTGTTGCTATGTTTAACTTAGTAGTATTGATGACATTGTCAATGATCAATTTGATTACGGACATCTACAAATGAAGTGGTATAAAAAAAAAAGCAACAAATGAAGGTCAAACATAACTTCAAATGTTTCAAGAGTCATTTTGAGTTAAGACATATACATTTTCATGTAAAGGGCTATGAAACATGAGAACAAGTAAGAATTCTGCATTAAATGAAAACAAGACCAAAAGAGAACATGGGAGAAGCAAAGCAAACCCTGTGAAAAATTAACAAGCAGTTCAAGAGAGACATTTGAACAAATGTTGGATTCAAATACAAAACTATTTACCATTTAAGAGCAAGGCTGACGTCACAAATTCATGTTCTTTAAACTCTATTCCTAGACTAAATAAATTTAAAAAATAATACTGCTTGCTTTCACTGTACACATGTAGTTCCACAGCATGTTGTAATAGCATTTGGTATAAACCTGTATAAAGTTCATGTTTTAATCAATGGTTGCTGGTGCAGTAAGGTCTTAAAAATTCTTTACTAGTTTGATGGTAGTAAGACAGACTTAAAAAAAAAAATGTCCAAGCCTAGAAAACACTTGTTTTCCCAAGGTAAAACACTTCAGTCAATACAGCTGTCAGATATGTTCCTTTGCATTAACATAACAGAACGTATACACTATTAAACTACTGTTCCAATGGGACAACCAGTACAGCAATAAAAACTATTCTTTAAAGTCAGTATTTTGATTTTGCTACTCTGTATTTACTGCAAGATGACTGATACCAAAGAAGTTACAGAAATAAACTGTGCCCTTTAGTTAAGTGCTGCTGTGATCACAGATAGAACCATGTCCCGTTTTCAAGACTGTACTGGTTAACAGAATTGCTAATTGCACCCCAACTGCCCACATTCTGTATGTAACAGTCTGGCCATCAGCTACTCTCTCAAGTACCCCAGATTTACAGAGTATCTATCTACTCAAGACTGTATTTAAATATGTGAATTTAAGTTCAGTATTTAAAACTGACTCACTGAAATGAGATCTGAAATTTGATTGTTCTCAGTAGAAACCAAGACTGAGTTAATCCCATAATCTTGTTATATTTAATATGCAGGTGTTTTAAGATACTAATCAAAATCAGTTCCAACTTAACCATGAAAAATAAAAGCCAGATGAGTGACATTACCTCTCAAAACAGTATTCTGACCATAGGGAATACAGGTGATACAACATACCTATTCAAAATCCAGCTAGAAGTAATTGAGGGAACTTCGAATCACTTTTCGTAAGCAAAGGAATCTGCAGCTTTTTGAAAGTGGATACATTTGTATCAATTGAAGTATTCGACAGATTAATCTTTAGTAAAGCTTGCTCTAAAAACAGAAGATGAGTCACAATATACTGTATATAACCACACTTTAAGCCACCAGCTCTCACAAATCCCAAATTCTTAGCAATGCTATAGATGTGTTTTCTATACACTTTTTTTACACAATAAATCTTAGCAGTAAAAGAGAAGTCATACAGAAGATAACAGAAGTTTTGTCTCATGTGCATTATAGAAAATGCTTGGTTAGTTTTAGAAATGCTTAAGGTTCACTTGAATGTTTACAAACAATCGTGAAAGATCTTGAGCATTTACCAGTCATGGTGTTCATAAGGAGTACCTTATGTACGTTGATACAGCTACAAGCAACAGTTCAAGAAACCCAGATTTAACTCAGTAATCCCATGCACCCTGAATCTAAAGTTCAGGTAATTCACATTTCTTTAAAACTGCCTTTTTTTTTTTTTTCCTTATAAACTGCTCTTCACAGATTAAAAAGGAGCATGG
This sequence comes from Strix uralensis, assembly GCF_047716275.1. NCBI lineage: Eukaryota > Metazoa > Chordata > Aves > Strigiformes > Strigidae > Strix > Strix uralensis. The sequence continues at coordinate 27,097,830 of NC_134012.1, read as the reverse complement.
TACTTAATCAGCTGAAACAAATAGTATGAATGTGTCTTATACAGTTAAAATACCTTATAAATACAGTTAAACTGTATAAGCATAAAATCCAAACCCAGATTCTTACTTTAGCTTCATAGAGGGATAAAACTCAAGATAGCATTACAACTATTCAAGTGAACCTTGTACTTGGAAGTCCTGAACAGCAACTTCTAGATACCTCTATTTTTCAAAGAGATACTGATTCACTCATCTTAGAAAACGAATATAGCAGGAGAAATAGTGGTGTAATTTCCTGTTCTTTAGAACCACCGTTCCTTGCTATTCTTTAGTTTTTAACCCATTATGAGAGGAGCTTCATTTATGGAAAGAAACACATAGCAAACTAAGGACTAACTTTTGTCACTTTATGTGTGACAAACAGAGAAATACATGGTTTGCCAGGAGAACCTCTGAAAGGAAACATGCACAAAAAGCCTGTTTTTATTTCTGTTTGCATACAGCAAAGTTTGGTTGCTGCTTTTAAGAAAATCTGTGACCTAGGAAGCTATCATCCAAGGGATTACACCCAAGTTAGAAAAAGTGGGAATCAGAAGTATTTGCAAGCAATCACCTGCTAACTCCTAAAGACATAGAAGTTTGGCAAACAAGCATTTGCTGAAACACTCACTAATATTCACACTAATGAATGTCACAACCACCTGAAATGCCAGCACTCACAGGCAACACCCCTGGCAGACACAACAGCCAAGTATTTGGAAAACACAAAGCACTGCTTCCATTCCGACCAAAACGAGATCAAAAGTTGTCATATCCTCCTGCTGTAATTTAACAAGTAATCAGGTATCCACTCAACACATGCAAGTAGTTAGGAAGGCTGTTCAAACAATTCATATAGGTACCGGAGCCTACACTCCATACACTCTGAAAAAAATTAGGCTTACCAAGATGCTCGCTTTGGAAGCTACAAATAGTTTACTGTGTAGGCATCTCTTAATCCTCACGTAAAGAAATTCATTATCAAAGTGCGCTATGGCAGATACTATGCTGACCATCATTCTACTGACTCAGCTGTTTCAAGTGATGCTCATGAAAGACAGATGCTGCTTATGTTGTTTTGATCTACCAAGATATAACTTCTTGTATATTTTGAGACCTAGAATTACAGAATCTTATAATTCTTTTAATCTCTTCTGAGAAAAATCTGTGGGAAAGGAACAAGAAGCAACAAATGATTTTCCTTGTTCTGCTACTCACCACAGTAGAGAACACAAAGTTATTAAACAAAATGCTAGAGTGATGTCTAGCCTCATGGAAGTCTATGGGAATTTAAGGGACCTTAATAGGGACAGGATTTTACACTGAATTTTTCTTCCACAACTGTCACCTCAAAGCACCAAACTGTTCCCTTTGTTAGCACAACTGCATTTATTCAGCATGTGTCCTTTATAAAAGGAGGAGACTGGCTGTTTATTTTCATACTTTGATGAAGCTCAATGTCTAGTGCTTAAAAATTCAAGAAAATTTGAGGAAAGGTGATGAATCCTAAGAGGAAGTCCAACCCAGAAGTTTAAACACGTGTGTTCTGTGTCCCATATGGTTTAGTTACATCCTAGTGTTTTACACAAAATAACAAATTTCTTATAAATAGATGAATTAATAATCAATATTTCATTTTTAAGCTGGCTTTCCTTTTTTCTTGGGTGGGCCTTTAGAGCATTTGGCCTTTCTTCGCAAATTTCTCCGATCTACAATGGGTATCTCAACTTCTGCTTCCTCAGAGCTGCTGTCAGCAGCCCGCTCTGCTGCTGTTTGCTGGTGCTGATCCATCTGCTCAGGAGGCTCTTCTGAGTGCTCTTCCAACTGGTTCTTCTGCCCTTCCTGTCCAGAAGGCTGCTGAAAAGAAAAACCCTCGAGTTCAACCACTATCAAAGAGCTCTGACTCAAGGCAATAGGGGCCTCCTGTGAGTTGTGGTCTGCTTCCTCATCTTGATCTTCCAACGAGGAAGCCACTTCAGGCAATACATTTTCAGAAACAGATTCCTCTGCTGCTTCAGTCACCATAGGGTTGGGCAGGCCATTGTTAGAGGGCTCTTCCTTTGATGTCGAAGCAGCTGCATTTTCAGTGGTGGTCTTTTCAGATTCTTGCTGCTCTTCAGTGCCCTCCTTCTCTACTACTGTGCTTTCTTTAGTCAGCATTTCTGAATCATTTATATTTAAAGCCTGGGGTGGGGGGAGAAGAGGGGTGTGAAAACAACCGAAGGGACAATTCATTGAAAATACAAGAGGCTGAATAACTAGAGCCCCTAGCTAGCAACCCTGGAGGCTATTTTGGCATTCAGTAGCTTTTAGTACTACATGTACAGACAACAAACCAGTCCTTTCCTTCTTTTTGCACAAGACTATTTTGTGAACTGCATTTGATATCCAGAGTTACTCTCCTACAGGTACAGTAAAAACAGTTTGAAATTAATCCCAGGGGAAAAAAAGTTTTTTATTTTAGACATATACAGTTATCATTTTGCTAGCATACAACAATCTACTTTGGCACTATAATCAAAAGCCAGTAAAATCTGTGATCTAGAAGGATATTTTACCAGTAATTAATTGCTCAAACACTTAATCAGGGCAGAATTACTAGACAAAATAAGGATGTGGCTTTTCACTCATATCCAACTAATATTTTAGTAAGAGCTGTTTCTTTGCTGCCAAAGCAAACTGGAGGAATCTATCTTTCTTTTTGATATCACATGCATATATGCCACCACTTCTGCATACTAAACCAGAAATGATAGTATATTCTGTTTATGGATTTATATCATCTGGCCTAAAAACCGCTTCTCCCAAGAATTTCCTATGATGGTAGCAGCTACTTTCTATCTGTTACTTAACAAAAGGAAAAACAGCAAGATATGTATACTCTGAAGGAAAGATGATTTCACATTTTGTTTCAATTCTCTCACCTTCTCTGATACAGTGTCTTCTGAAGGTTTTGCCGGAGCCTCAAGGACTAACGGAACAAATAGTGTTAAGGGTTCTTCTCCTTGACTCTCAGACTGCAATTCTGATTCACCACTTCGAACTTCATTTGCTGTTTCCTCTTCAGCCGTAAGTGAGGTCTTACCAGTTTCTTCTGTTACCTCACCATTAAGAGGTTCTGACGGAACGTCCTAAAAAAACCCCCACATTTCTAAGTCAAGATTATGCCCAGCTGTTGTTCCGTAACACTAGTGGGTGTATCTGTGATCTAAATTTGCAGCTTCATGTGAGAAGCAGATAGCTCGGGTACCTAGAAATGTGTACTAAGAAGGCAGAGCTTAGTGCAGAGTAGCTAACTTAACCAGTGTATTAGTTTAGTGTTGTCACCTGCACTAAATTTCTGACCATAGCTTACACTGTCAGGAGCCAAGCCAAGCAGTTTTTATGCACCTCACAAGCATACATGCTGCAGTCATTCCTTGAACCCAACACAGTGTAAGATCCACTTTCTCATGATCAGGAAGAACATAAAACCCTGGAGGCATTGTTAGGTACAAAGGGTATTCAGATTTAAAATCAAGCTGTTAACAAGTTGTAGATAAAAGCTGGGTTTGAGCATCAAAGCAGGCAAGCTTTAAGTGGAGAAGTAAAAAGAGTCAACAGTAGTCACTGAAGCATACCAGTTATCGGCTTCTTCAAAGAATCTTTTTTTAAAATTAGGGATAGTGGATCAAATCTTGATCTTACTCCAGTTCTCCAGAATATTTGAGTAGGAAGAAAATCAATTACGAAAATTAGGTTGGTAGCCAAGCTAGAAATTCACCTTACTGATGATCCTAGGAACTCTATGGGTCAAAATAAGTACAATGGAATATTCCCTGAAACTAATTCTATACTAGCCTTAGCTTCTCATATATACTTCTCAACAAAGCATCAGTATGAAAAATCAAAGAATCAACACTCACATGGATCAAGGCAGCAAGGACCACATTTAACAGAAACTGTAGTTGTATTCCAAACTTATCTGCTATCTTTATCACATCCAGCTCACCTCCTTCTCACTTGATTCCTCAGAGGGTGATACATGTTGCTCCACTTCTGATACAGACTGGTCCTCATTTACAATTGTTTTTTTAACCTCCTCAACAGTATTGTCCTCAGGTACTTCTGCTAAGTCTTCATTGCTTTCAGACGTGGGAGCAGGAAGTTTCACCCTGCATCAGATATTAAGATACATCCTTTATTCGTTTAGAGTAATACATAATTTTGGTGATCTCAGCAGGGAAATTCTCTCACGAACAATTATAAAGTGCTGTATCACATGCGTGCTATAGGAAGTAGGAATCCAGAAAACTAAGTACATCTAAACTCCTGCTGACTCCTCATCAGGCAAAAAACCAAACCATCAACTAGGAAAAATTACTTTGGCAATTATAAAATGAAGACACCTCTCTCACTTCCATCTTATGGGAATAAAACTCAGAAATTTAAGTTTGTTATTTTAAATTTAGAAAGCAGTAATCAATTACATATTTGGAAGCCACAAAGGTGTGAGAAAGGAAGCAAATTCTCCCACCACCACTGTAGAAGCTGTTTAAAATTATGGAGTTATAAAAGCAAATATGTTTGTATAATCATTGAATATACATATATTACAAAGACCATGACTGGAAAAGAATTCAAGGCGATATACACATGTCTGAAGAAGATTCAATCAGCTAGAGTTTAAATTAGCAAATAGCTAAAGATGAAGCTCTGACGTATCTGATGGGTAGTAGCACCATCTCAAACACTCAGTTCTCATTTTTGAGATGATAAAACTTAGATGAACTGGAAGTATTACACACAAGCAAAGAAAAAAGTACATGCAATAGATTTGCAGGAGGCTTCTTCATGTTCTCACAGTAATGGCAGTATTGGAGGGTTTTATCCCAGGTGCCAGTCTTGAGATTAAGGCACTCCACAGGAGAAAGTCCCTGACAGAAGACGCTGCTGCATTTGCTGATGTGCATGGAAGGAGAGAACCAAGCTGATATCCTGCCCTATTGCCATCAGGATTCCCCTCAGCTCTGCTCAAACGCCACGTTACACATCTTGTTCAAAGGAGCAGTGGCATCTCATTGACTTCATTTTGCGAAGCACAAAATACTGACATTCAATAACAGACCAATCCTCCCACCTAGCAGCCAGCTGATTTTTACTACTAACAGGGCGAAGACTTTCTCAACTTGTGGCAGCATCAGACCATACCATTTGGCCTATCTGAACCAGCTTAGGGCACCACACTGACAGTACAGGACAGCAATGCTGTATCTCTGTAGTTCCACAATTTAAAACACAAAAATTAGCTGAAGACCTCAGCTGCACTTGAAAAAAAAACCACACACAACTAATTTTGTTTAAAGAAATCTAATGGAACACATCTGAGGGATTTCCTAGAAAATAATCAGGTTACCTTCAGTTCTTCAAAAGAGGTTTTTGGGTTGCAGTGGGTTTTTCAGGAACAGAATGACAGAAGGAGAGAGAGAGATGGGGAGGGTGGGCAGTGGCTGTCTATGAGCATCCATATAGCCACACGCAGGAAGAGGGAGGAAGAAGAAATTTATTTATTTATTCAGAATAGCCACAGTTGTTCTTTCTGGATGGAAGCCAGTGCAAATTAGTACTTCAGGCCCTGTTTTGTATAAATTGTTATGGCAAACAAGTGTTACAATTCTTCACACGCCCATTTGGCAGTTATTACGTAGGATAACATCCTTTGAACTGGAGATGGTTATTTTTTTTTTCCCCAGAGATGGTTTTAAATCACAGTTTGTCTAAACAAAGGGCTTTACTTTGAAGATGGGTGGCTCCCTATAACTCTGTTATAAGTGACAAGCAGTAACCTGCTCCCAAACTAAACAGTCAGCCTTTATTTTACTGCAATATGTCACCATAACAAGAGGTCAAGAAGGGACACATCTCCAAAGATCACACATAGCGTTGTGGATACACGTCCGGTTATATTATCACAGAAGAAACTATGCCGTATGAATACAGACGTTTTTACCTTCATGCAGACTCAGTTATAACAGAATACCCTCAGTTGTCACTGCTTTCTTACTATTATTTCCAGTATGTACCAAGCTTTCAGAAACACTACATTTTGGTGTAAATCACTCTTCAGGTGAAGTCTCAATTTTCTTTCTCACATCAGGCTTTATTTTTAGTAATTTTAAAATCAAGCAAGTAAAGTAGGAAGAGAGGAGAGGAAATACCAAGTAGCACACTGAGACACTGATGTAGTTTGTGACTGCCCAAGAAACAAAATAAGAAATTGTGGTGGTTTAGCCCCTGCCGGGGTCTGAGACCACGCGGCCGCTACCCCTCCCCCACAAAGGGAGTGAAATACAAAGCCCCAAGACTGAAATAAGGAAAGGTTCAATACAACAATGCAATAGCAACACAACAAGCAACAACAATAACAGTAATAGTGATAGCAATGAACAGAGCAAAATAGCTACCAAATACAGCAGTTTGAAGCACGATGTACAAAACCACGAGTGCACCTCGCTCCGCGCCAGGAAAAATGTGACCTGCCAGGATGTGACGTCCGCATGGTATCTGAATAACCCGGCTAGAGCTCCCCCCCACTGCTGGGGAAACTTAACCCTATCCTGGTTAAACCAGGACAGAAATCAGTAAAATATGGGCTCTTTTACCTGCTTTCGGTCACATGAAGAGCATTTCCCTTATCTCCTTCTGAAGTTCCAGGTTCAGATTCCTGGCTTTTTTTTCCTATCCTGGGACGTCTGAAATGACTGCCTCGTGTCCAAATGGAAACAGGGACTGTGTTAGGGTCTTAAGAAAAGAAAAATCAAAACAACAAAATAAATGCAAGTGAACATAGGCAGTTTAAGATCTGCATATAATTTTTTCCCCCTAGTATTTTATTAAAGAAACTGAGTGCAAGTAAAACAGCATTTCACGGTGGTACTTTTCTGAATACAAGTACATCTTGTCTTCACCAAGAGTCATAAAAATTTTATCCAAAGTCCTCTAAAAGGTTTATGAGTTGAACCTCAGCACCTTAAAGGAAGGCATGTTTTTATACACTTTGCAGATGAACGTGCTAAGACTAAAAACAATAAAAGAGCCTGTTAATCACAGTACTGATCATCAAGGTTATTTTTACCTTTAGATGTGCTCGCATGGACATCTATTGATTCTTTACCTTTTTGAGAGTCATCCTGTGAAGCAAAAGAAAAGCTAATGTTATCCCCAAAACTTCTGAAATTATTGAAATGCCTTTATCTCCCTACCTGTGGTTGCATCTTTCTAAAGCACTATTTCATAGTAATGATCCTATGGAAGACCAACTACAAACATTCTTAATTTAAGATACTTACACGTATGCATCTTGCCTCTCAAAAGATTTTTTTAAAAAATTATCTTTATTAGAAGGATGAATATTTTTACTCTGCATTTTACTTCTGGTCTCAAAACAGATGAAAGTAACCTGTTATTATAAACAACACTACGAAGTTTTTCTCCTAAGCATTCTGTTATAACAGGTGTCCACAAAATTAAATACTACAAGTCTCTTTGTTTCCCCTTTCTGTAAAATCCTAAGGGCCTACACTACAGTAGTTGACAAAAAAGTGACAGAAAAGTTATTTTCATATTTGTATTCTATTTTGTAGTCTTATATTTATTGTGCTATGGAACAGAATATGGCAGCCCATGTGAAAAAAGAGATCAGACAAGAGAAAATAGAACTTAAGTGATTCAGCAGTAATGCAGGTTACATGCACAGTCACCACAGGGACTGCCTATGTCAGAGTTCCCTGTCCCTAGAGCTTTCTCTCTTGTTCCTCCCCACCATCCCAATACTTCCATTTTTTACTGCAAGTTCTGCTGCTTGAATAGTTTCAAGTGAGTTTTAAAGACATCAGAATCTGTAGACTAATGACAAATTATTCTAGCATCAAAACACACAAAATAGGGAGCACTAAGTGAAAAGTGAAAATGAAAGTTGGGGAATATTTTTCCTGGTTTGGGGGAACATGGGATATTTTATTTTGTTTGGTGGTCCAACAGTTTTCAAAGCACTGCAGAACTGCTTACAGATGATGCAGGTACCAAGAGAGCTGCCACCAACTCTACCAATCTATGAGAAGTTGGAGCACTTTTGTATCTACTATATGCCTCTTCTGGAAGAAAGCAAGAGACAGGGCTGAGTTCTTAACTCACAGCAACAAGAATCGTAAGAACTACTATCCCTCTGCTGTTTTCTTCAAGTATATCCACATAGCTATACAACCAAAACACGCATTTTTTTAGATCCGCCTCTCCCCTACAAAAAAAGAAGGTATTTTTAACCCTAGCTTAGTCATTGGTGTTCCATCAGTGGGAAGCATAACATTCACCCAAGTAGTAACAAAAGCATTGGTCTTACATATGTAGTGCAGATCCGAGCCAATTCAATTATGAGATGGACAAAAAGTATTTTTCATACTTTGTTTTTTAGTAACAATCACAAAAAGAGGTAACAGTCTGTGTACCTACATTTGGCTGTGTTTGCAGCTCAATCTTCTGTTCACTTACTTCAGATACCACTGCAGACTGCTGAAAGTGACCCTCTGCTAGGAAACTCTTATTTCCTTTCTGTGAGGCCTCTGTTGTTAAGATTTTAAAAAAGGAAACAGGTAAACAGAAAATTATAGTACCTTCACATAACAATTTATATAACCATTCCAAATATGATCTCTCAGATCTCAGGACAAATAAAAGATCTTTTCTGCTAGTTTCCATTGGCAGTGTGTTCGCAGAAGTCACTGGTGTAGAGTGTTCAACTTTTACAAAGTGTCAGAAAACAACAAAACAAAAGTATCCATACTTGCAGTTTTGAGCTTTTCACTTTGCAATGTAGACATAATAGATGTTTTCTGGAACCAATATCCTGCTCCCTCCACTTCCCACAGAAGGTTATGATCCTCAGGGTACTTCTCAAGATATAGCTTACAAGCTGAACAAACATAAGAACCACTGCATTATATATACTATATACTCAGCTGTACCTCAGTTTTTAAAGTTTATCTGAAAATAAATTAATTTGCAATCTTCCATTACACACATAAACCACCACAGTAAGAAGTGTTCAACAAAACAGTCGAGTCTGAAATAAACATAATATTGCTTTAACCTACTCATCCTTCTCAGTAAATCCTTTCTTCAGATTTAAACACTTTCCATTATCTTAAACCGCAAACAAAGATGGATGGAATCTTCTTTACAGCTTCACTGGTCACTGTCCCTGCCAATCACAAAACCCATCCCAGGATGGAAGGGCTCTTAGGCAGAAGATAAGTCAAGTGATTTTTGTAATGCCATGTTATTATAGGCACTTGTGAAAAGCACTCCCTGGGAATGCTAACACATTACCACTGCATGGTTTATCATCCACTCACTTTACTTCTGGAATATTTTTCTTCTCTGCTGTCCCTCCACCTGTTTTCTCCCAATACACATACTAAACATACCTATGAAGAGGCAGATGTTGACATTATTCTTTAGTAACTACCAGGAAAACTACAGTTTTTCATCTGTTTCACTAGTGATGCATAATCTCAGTGGACAAGATTCCTGACATATCATTCCTTCAACAAGAAAATGGATTAGTTATGCAATTCCACTCAAGACAGTTTTCTGTTTGAAGCCTGACAAACCAGGTCTAGTCAGATCCAACAACTTGGAAAAGCAGAAAATTTCCAATGGTTAAGGCAGCCAGATGAAAATTTTCATAGAAGGAAGCCTGGCAGCTGGCCTAAGAGTAGCACAAGCCTTGAGCAACAGGGCAAACGAAATGGGCTTCTTGCCTGAACAGAGACCCAAGTAACACTGTTTCCAGAATGTGTGTCATTTCCTAGATGACACAACCCTCTTGGGTTGCTAATGCAAGAGCCATAAGTGTTTTCTTTGTATATTAGAACTGTGTCTTCTTATACCCATTAAAACATAGCCTAGTATTCCCATTTGAACAGAAGTTCTAAGAAAGCATGAATTACATGACCTTGTGAGGCTTAGTTGGTGAGCAAGAAAAAAGTGCTACAAAGAAGATATACATTAGGATCACACAAACACCTCAGCCCATTCTGGAGGCTTGCAGGGGGACACAGTGGTAAACTTCACAGTAGCCAGCAGAGATCAAATAATCTTATCTCATGTGGAGGATTTAAAAAAAAAAAAAATCTAATCAGGAACTACTTCACAAATCAGGGGTTTTAGCCTTCACTGACAAGCAGAACATTCAATACAGAAACTGAGGATGCAGTCACAAATATGGAGCTTGAGTGACAGCACTTTTGGACGTGTAATGAAAGCACAAAGATCAGAAAAATAAAGAGCTTGCCTGTATACATGAAGGATGACAGCGGGTATCGTAGGCCGAGAGTGGCTTCTCTAAAGGAATCCACAAAGTCTTCCAACATGATTAACCCAGACTCTCTCTCACGATGTTTCTTTCGTACAAACATTGTGTCTAGCACTGACAGCTTATAACTCTGACCACGGGAAGAGCTACAAATACTTCCTGAAATAACAGGAGGGGGAAAAATACCCATCAGTACTTCAGCATTCACATGCTGCAGCATGGATTTTAGCATATTCAAATAAAGACTTCTATAATTCATAAAAACTATACCAATCTATATAATTGTAAATAATATAAAATTATTATCTCTAATGTTCATTAAAAATAATTACTATGAGCCATTTATTGACTCTTTGGGTAAGCTTCATAATGTTGCCAAGATATATCAATAGATTAATATGTTATATAGCCTGTAGTACAAGAATAGCAGAAATAGAGGAAAGGCTCACTTTGAAATCTCACTATACAATTCCATAGGAAAACTATACTGAAAATGAAGCTGAAAGAGGGAGGAGGAAAAAGGAGACAATAAAATTCTTGACTTGCATTTTTATGTAGATTACATCACTCCTCAGGACAAATATGAAGACTATAATCTACCTCCTGTTTAAGGACTGAAACAATAATCCCGATTTTTTTAAATGAAACTACAAAAAAATCCTAGGACACTCGACACTGGAATTCTCCCATTAAAAAACCCACATTATCCATAATTAAACAAAGATGAAAGAATGTCACAACACACAGATACTTCAGTATCAGAGGATTCAAAGGGTAGTTATGGACTCAGTGGTGATAGAGCAATGCCACGTAATGGCATTTGGATAGCCCATCAACTATTCAATCCATTTTCAGGCCCTCATTTTGTGAGCTGGTGTGAACTATGCAGAAAGTTGCCCCTTCCTCTAACAAGGCCAAAGAGAAAAACATATGCTTGCCTATACAATATAGTTAATCTTTGCATCCTTGCACTTTTGAGACCAGTGAACATACTTATCTCCATTTTTCAAGCAAGAAAAATGTGGGCAGAGAGCTTACATTACTTGGATACCATTTGGGATACAAGTCAAGCTCCACCACTCCTCTCTAACCATCTGTTTCTGGAGCCATCTTTCTCCACATAGACTACTCAATTTGGAGAATACAGCACACAATCAAACATGGGTAAAATGTTGACAATGCCTAGAAAGAATTGCCTTCAGAGTTTGCTAACTCAGGACAAGTAAATGAGAGAGCATCATGAGAAATATAACAAGTGAGCACAAGAACAACAAAATTTCAGTGCCACATAAGGAAGTGTCCACATCCTAAACTAAAAATAGAATCACTACTCTAATATCCAATTTTATTATGCCACACCAAAACCCACTCCAATGTAAATACTACTTTGTGACCACCACACTACAGCAATTTTGACATTAAAAATACTGAGACTTATACAAAATATGCAATGCAAAATTTCTTTTGAAAAAAGAAAAACCACAAAAAGATAACAAAGGCAATCAGAACAAATTAGCTGGTTGTTTTCTGATCTTGATTACCAGACCAGAATAGGTCAGTGACCCAGACAGTTTACAATTTTATTTCTAACAGTTTGCAAAGAAATACATGCATGTTAAATGGGGGAAGTCTCCAGCAAACCTCCAGTACCATCATTAATCCTGAATTAGTTAACCCTCTCTAGAGATGAAACAAAAATGCCAGACCATTTCTCCTTGATCCAATTATTGATATTCTACAAAGTCCTATCAATGTACTAAGCAGTCCACCCAAATATTTTATTCAGCAAAAAATTAAAACCACAATAAATTCCAAAATAACTAAAGGGAAACTATAATGTTTTAGAAAAAGAGAAAAACAGCAAGTCTGTAGCATTAATAACATAAACCCTGTGAGATCATTTGTAATCTGAGGTAATATATGTGTGGAAGGAAAGGGAATCTTTATTATCACCAGGTATAGCTGAATCTTATGCCTGAGCAAAGTCTCTATGCTGTCATGCTATAAAATGTTTGAATGATAATAACATCTGATTCTACAATCATTTCAGATAAACAAGATCTCTGCATTCTGGAGCTAGGTCAAAAAAAACCCAGAAAAAAAGCACAGCCCAAAACAACCATAAACAATTGCTATACAGAAAAAAAAAAAAAAGCTTTCAGGTATACCTAATTTCTACATTTTAAACATATTTTGTAGAATATGAAGAAATCTAAGAACTTTCTTAGATTGCTAAAATACATAAACATTTAAGCTAGAAATTTTAACAGCTATCTAAGATCTTATGATTTCAGGAAAACTCCAATTCATTAGGCCCGCAAGGCTTGTAAAGTCTACTAAATACAGTATTCTTCAAATAAGCTCTCTATCCACCCCTCCCAAACCCCACAATACTCAAGTGTTTTACCTTTAGGTTTAACAGAATAGAACCCAATAGCCTCTCCTTTTTTCCACATGATCTTAGCATAGTCATTGCTACTGTGACAGAGAAATGGGATCTCATTTCTTTCCATTTCTTGTGTCCGATAGATAATTCGATTCAGAACATAGAGAACAATTCTCTCTCCAACAGACTCCACCTAAGGAAACACAGAAGAACATTTCAGAAGAGTGGTTAGATTAGTTAATACACATCAGGGACTTTATTTTTCAAAGTTGCCAGCTGCAGATGGAGTCAAGAAAAGCTGCAAGTGCTAAAGCAGGATGATGCTCTGCAGTCTGAGGGCAAAGAGGTGCTCAGAAGCCATAGCAACAGGTTAAGTATAAAGCACTACCATCAGGCAGAGGATATTTCACAACTCCAACATCACTCCTAATCCAATGGGTAAAAGCTCAGAGAAGTGCTGGGAGCGGGGTGGTGGGGGGACCGTTTTGATTTTCAGTCAAAACTAGTTTTGGATTTAAGAAACATTCAAACAGCAGTACACCAGCCTGAGAATTCCCAGGCTAGCAGGTAATTGGAGTCCTGCAAAGGAGAAATGATGATCCTCACAGGGTAGTACGACTTGGCACACTCAATCACTGCTGATAGTGGCAGACAACAGGATACAATGTAGTGAAAGAACTAGTTACAACAGTTTCTGTGGCATGAAACAGGAACCAGTACTCTCTTCTCTGTTCTGCTGGGTTCCTTTTACATATGAAATTTAAGTTCACCACTATCCTTCCCGCTGTGAAGGACAAACGAAGGAACCACGATCTCTTCCCAATGCCTAGTCTCAGCTACCCTACCTGTAAGAGATTCAGCTTTCCTGATTTAATCAGCATGGATAGCACATGGAAAACAAGGCTACATGCCAAATTCTCTATAGTAAATTAAAAGATATAAAAATGAAAGATAAATGCCCAGATTCCATGAGTACACGCTAATTGCACTCCTGGAAAAATACAGATTTCCAGTTCTGGAACAAACAAAACTTCATGTTACATAGTAACATAACAAAGGTCAGTGACGAGAAACAAAGCAGATACCATGCAACTTACTTTCCCAAACCTCATGTATTGCCACGGCAAGCCAGCAGCTCCAACTTGCCTATCAAACAGGTTCCCAACAATATTTCTATTTTACTAGTCTCCTGATCAGACAATGATACTATGCACCACTCTACTAAGACATTTCAGTACAACCAGACACACAATGTTCTAAAGAGCAAAGAAAAAACTCTTAACATCATTAATATCTAAATAGCTTACATATGAAGTTACTGTATGAGAGCCACTTTTGCTCTCGGTGCTATATTTACAACCAAGTTCCCTTTCCCCTAATACCTATTCCTCTACTCCCATTGACCTTGCTTTTGACTTGAAACAGCCAACTCATTTCTGAATGAAATGAAAGCATGTAACATCTTACACACTAGCTATTTGCCATTACTTGCCATTATCTTGAATGATAAGAATAATTGCTAGGTGAGTGTTGGAGCACTTTACCTTGTGAAGCCCCTGTCTAGTCGTAACAGATGTTCTCAGAATGTCATCAACTGACCACCACTGATTAGCAAGATACAGGGCTACAGCTTGAAAGAAACAAGTGGAAATAAAAAGTTAGTGAGTCTTACCATTCCAAAAGAAGCATAGTCATTAAAGCTTCTAAACAACTAGGAATAACACTGTAGTAACCAAGTTAAGCATCTTCTAGTTGGCACTATATTAATGCAGCTCTTACTACCTGTACTGGGTCTGGCTGAGCTGGAATTGGTTTTCCCCTATAGCAGCCCTCATGGTGCTGTGTTTTATGTTGGGAGCTGGCAGGGTGTTGATAGCACACTGGTGTTGTGGATACTGCTGAGTAGTGCTTACACAGCACCAAGGCTCTGTCTGACATTTTCCCCCACAGTGGGACGGGGTGGGCAAGATCTTGGGAGGGGACACAACCAGGACAGCTGACCCGAACTGACCAAAGGGATATTCCAGACCATATGACATCTGCTCAGTATAAAGCTGGGAGAAAGGAGGAAGGGGGTGGGGTCTCGCTTGGTCCTCCGAGGCAACCACTATGTGTATTGGAGCCCTGCTTCCTGAGAAGGCCCAACATCGCCTGTTCATGGGAAGTAGAGAATAAATCTGTTTTCTTTTTTGCTTCTGTGCGCAGACCTTTGCTTCGCTTTGCTTATATTAAAACTGCTTTTGTTTTACCCACAAGGGTTAGTGGGGTTTTTTTTTTTCCTATCTTATTTTCTTTCCCCTCTTTGCCTGTTGAGAAAAAAAGGGGGAAGGGGGGGGAAGTGATAGAGCGCCTTGGTGGGAACCTGGCATTTAGCCAAGGTCAAACCACCACAGTCTTTTTTGGCGCCCAACGTGGGGCAAGGCAACGGCAGTTTTAATTGTGCTATAGCTATAGCAGTTATTAAGCGACAAGCTTTGTGCTGGTCATGGGTTTGTTGATTGCGCTGCTTATCTTTATTTTGCTAAGCTCGGGAACATGCTGGAAGAAATTGGGAACATCACAGGTGGTTTTATTCTGCAGGCTCCCAAGGTACTTATTCACCCTTATGTTAGCTCTTTGATACTGTTCATTAATGCTATTCGCTATTGTGGGTTGTGTGGAGCTCCGTATGTTTTTGGTGTAAGAGAAGGTAAATTTTGGGTGAGCCAATACCAAAATGTGCCCTGAGGCGGCCTGTCCCTGGGTGGCAGGGGGAGTGGAAGGATTTGGGCAGATTCCTAGGATGGTTATCACCTCCCGTAGCCTGGGATCTTACCCCTGAACAGGCAAGCAACCCCACACAATTGACACAACACCTGATAGAAGGGTACCTTGCCTATCCCAGTGAAAATCGGCAACTTCTAGCGCTGTACTGGGGCCTGGACTATGCTTATCGAGCTGTAGTTCAGTACTCTCAAAGGACTGTGGATGAGATGGGAACTCAAACAACAATGACAAGAGCAGAGATTGCCCCAGTAGTAAAAAAGATACAATGGACTGTTGAAGACTATGTTGAGAGCATTGGACAATGGGGGATGGAAGCACTGGGATATAAATTTAGCAGAAGCCACTTGACTAACTAACATCAGAGGATCTGTTAACTGTCCTGGTCCTGTCCAAAGAAAACCCCTTCACACTGTGGGAGGAGATAAGGTCCCTGTAGTACACACAGCAAAATGGCTGGGGAAGGCAGTGTGGATTGCTCCT
This sequence comes from Strix uralensis, assembly GCF_047716275.1. Taxonomy (NCBI): domain Eukaryota; kingdom Metazoa; phylum Chordata; class Aves; order Strigiformes; family Strigidae; genus Strix; species Strix uralensis. Next base: position 27,081,829 of record NC_134012.1, on the reverse strand, counting down.
CCTTTGGGAAAAGGCAAGCCCACTCGTGGGATTGTTTTTGCTCAGGGACCTGGATGTACTTGGTGGGTAATGCGGGAGGATGGGGCTACTCAGTGTGTGCCTCAAGGACATTTAACCTTGGGGGGAAAATAATCTGTGGGATGAGTTGTATGTTGCAGGAAGTGATGGAGGAAGTAGGAACGATGAAGAGTGAACCAGACACGTGCAATGATCACCCAAACCTAGCTGGTACTGGAGTCCAACAGGTACTGCTCCTGTCCTGAACATCCATCTTGACAGATGGGAGCCAAGTCAATGAACATCTGGAGGAGTGAAGAAAGTTTATGGAATGGATAAATGAGTATTATGTGGGACCTGGGCATAACGTAAATGGTATGGAATAAGGGGTGGAGACTGTACTGGGTCTGGCTGAGCTGGAATTGGTTTTCCCCTATAGCAGCCCTCATGGTGCTGTGTTTTATGTTGGGAGCTGGCAGGGTGTTGATAGCACACTGGTGTTGTGGATACTGCTGAGTAGTGCTTACACAGCACCAAGGCTCTTTCTGACATCTTCCCCCACAGTGGGACGGGGTGGGCAAGATCTTGGGAGGGGACACAACCAGGACAGCTGACCCGAACTGACCAAAGGGATATTCCAGACCATATGACATCTGCTCAAGTATAAAACTGAGAAAAAGGAGGAAGTGGGTGGGGTCACCCTTGGTCCTCCAAGGCAACCACTATGTGTATTGGAGCCCTGCTTCCTGAGAAGGCCTGACATCGCCTGTTCATGGGAAGTAGAAAATAAATCTCTTTTCTTTTTTGCTTCCATGTGCGGACCTTTGCTTCACTTTGCTTATATTAAAACTGCTTTTGTTTTACCCACAAGGGTTGGGGTTTTTTTTTCCCCCTATCTTATTTTCTTTCCCCTCTTTGCCTATTGAGAAAAAAGGGGGAAGGGGTGGAAGTGACAGAGCGACTTGGTTGGTACCTGGCATTTAGCCAAAGTCAAACCACCACACTACCATAGCACAACAAATGTGCTAAACACCCCCCCATATGCAATGCTCCCTAGTCCAAAACTTGTTTGAAAACTGAGAACAATAAAACCAAGTGCAGATTTTGGGCAGTATGATACACAGAAACTGTCCTTCAGACACAAGCACTATTCTTCACCATTGTGCTCTAGCACCTCCTTCCACTAAAAAATGGGCCTGCCAAGAAGAGTCACATTCATACACGTACTTTAGTTTTGGGTTGTTAATGGATATTGTTATTGAAACTGTGAAAGTGTTAGGGACTCAGACAAATGTAAAAAGGCTGATGGCCATGTGATTAGCAGTTAGGAAGAGTTTGATCTATGGGCATTTGTGCAAACTTAGCAATCATATACATGGCATTAAATGGAAAGAGAAGGAAACATGGAGGGCTAGAAGGGAAGGGAGAAAGGGAGAAAACCCCCAGACAAACAGTGAGATGTCATCTTAGCCAAAGCTATGTTTGTACCTAAAGCTAAAGACAAATTTACACTTGATGCTGATCAATCACTGCTAATAAAGAGTATCTAAATTAATCAGCAAATTAATGGATTCTAGGAAAGCTCAATAAATTCCTTTTGGAGAGTTGAGGTGTACATGAAGAGGTCAAGAGATACATGTTGTACTTGGATTCAGATAAGCACCATGTCATTTTGCTACATATTTTCTGAATTCAGTGGGTCCAGTTCTACTCTGATTAATGTGCAAAGTTTTATCACTTGTATATGAATCCACAACAAAAATAGTATGGGGACAAGAACACAGTGAACAACAAATGCAAAATTGTTCAAGTTATGAGCTACACTAGCATGGAATGAGCACAGGCCTGGTTACATGTATTGTCACAGGAAAGATACAGCAACACAGAGAATAAAATCTTAAAATGAAACCTGTAAGTGAGTCCCTTGGTGCAAACAAACCAAGAACTTTGTGCGTCTGTTCTTCACCATAAAGAGGAACGAAGCCCACAGTTCCCAATTTAATAATAACCTGAAATGAGAATGTACAATACTTAATAGACTCTTGCTAAAACAACATTATAAAATATACAGAGAATGTTTAGCAGGGTAAGCAAGATGAATGTTGAAAACCAAGTACTTAACTATAAAGGACAAGCATCAGACACTGGCCCTTACTTTAGGCATTTCTTCCTAAAGACAGACTACATTATAAGAGCTCTGACCATCAAGCTCTGACAGAGTTAGCTACAATAATTTATACTGTTACAGCTCTCTGCTGTCAGCAGTTTGCATTTATGTGCACAACTGAAGTAAGTCGTGCAAAGAGCCAGCAGTATGTTCACTTCAACTTTCCCACCTATGCAAGCTGTCAAAGACAACAGAAGAATGAGGCAGGCAGTCAAGCACAGAAACAACTGCCCAGCAAAACTGCTGTTTGTTAACATGAGCCCTACTGTGCTACAGTGGGAAGGCTGGATTCAAAAGAATTTTCTTCCCTTAAATTACACACATTTTAGAAATTCCAAAGTTGTGTGCTTGATTTCCCTTCAGGAACAACATGAGAAGGGTCAAATCAACCCACCTTTCAGGAAGTGACTACCTTTGTGGAAATGCATTTTGATCTTTAAATTCACATTTTCAATATTTAATTAACGCATAAAAACTAGACAGACAGTAATGGTGTGGTAAATAGACTTGCTTAGCCAATTCAAGAAGATTATGATATACTATGCCACAAATGAGGATGTTAATGCAAACAAATATTTAGGCATACAGCACCTGCAGAAATGCAGGAAAGTACTCAAGACTCTGCTTCTGCCAAGAAATCTGCAGCACTGACCTTTTGTTCACACAGAGAATCCTCTCAGGTAACTTACTTTTCATTAAAACTATACACCATTGCTTTTATTAGTACTAGTTATAATAGAAATGTTCACCTAGACGCAACCAATATTGATCAACTTATCATGCAAGAATTACTTGTAAAATTATTGAAATTTGCTTATCAAGAATAGAACCCAACCATGAAGGACGCTTAACAGATACAAAAAGAGCCAGTTAACTTCAGTAAAACATGAACCCCTTAGTTATGATGACTTAGTTATGATGACTTAGTTATGATTTTTGTGACTGCATGAGTTAGTGCTTTTTAGGGAACAGTTTGACTCATCAGTTGAAATTTTAAGGTTTTTTAAAAATTGCTTAATGCATACAGATCCATTGCCTAGAAGCGGCATAGCCACTGATGCCCAGATTTAAACCCTATTACAGAATGAAAAAAAGTAGAGCTTAACACAAACAGTAATTTGGAAAATACAAAAGCTTTGCCAAAATAATTATGTAATTCAATATTTATGGACAGGATACTGTAAATCTTTTAAATCTACACGTATATCAAGAAAACTGGGACTAAGGTATTTGCTGGTTCTTACTTTGCCGTGGTCTGGCAGAAACAAGAATTCAGAATGGTTTGGATCCTGATGCCGAAGGTCAGACAAGTAGCCCTCTGCTGAGCTCTCCAAGTCCTCATGACTGCAGGTGTTCAACATATCCACAGGGAATGACATCCTCTTGAGAAACAAGCAACACTATTACCGTAAGTAGTTTGAGAGATATGATGCACAGTTTATCACATATTCCTACTAAACATGTAATTAAGATTACTGAGTACCCACCTTCTGCTACTCTCTAGAGTCCTCTATATCCAAGCCAGAAAGGAGAAATGCTCCAGACATTTCATTAGGATGGTGCCTATTAACACCCAGTCTCTAAAACAGTACATGAACCTAGTCTGTGTTTGTAAGCAGAAAAGGATAGGTTTAGCCTACAGATCCCTCTAGACCCAAACGTGGCAGATTTCCATACAAGCCCCTTGTTTGCAGCACATGTACAATAGGCCACATGCTGCCTTGAGGTGGCAGGCTCAGTTAATCTCCCTGATGTTTTTGAGGCCACAGATTAAGCAGTAAGTGTCCAGTCAAACAAAAAGTAAACAGCCCAAAACATAACAACAATAAAGAGCATTTATTTTGAAGATTTTGCATTTAAATCCATCTCTGATGGAACCAAAGCATTGTTCAGAACTTCTCTCAACAACTGGCCAGTTAGTGTGCCTACCAGGTGGTTGTTTCCAAAAGCATTTCAACTGTGAACAGGAGATACTACAAACTCATAAAAACAAGAGCCCACAAAAGACTAAAGAGACACTTGAAGGTGAGAAGACAAAAACTAAAGCACTGAAGACCAACCACAGTGGCAATAGCTCCTTGAAAGCTCTTAGATTCAAATATTCCTTGTCAAAGCAGTGTCAAATTAAGATGAACAAGAGCTCCTGAAATCCACAGTGTGCTCTTCAGCTAAGGCTCTTCCAGTTCTATAGAACTATACACACAAACAGACCTCTCGGCTCCTTTCAAGCTACGGCCCAAATTTTCATAAGCATGAGCTACCACAAGCTCATGAGAACCTGTTCTGGAGGAACATAGGAATCTCTTGATGTGTGCCATTCAGGTTGCAGGAACTCATCACCCAGCTCTCAAAACCACAACACTCTTCACAGTGGGTTTACGATTCCTAGTCTCCACTATGGAGTCTTTCTTAAAAATTTTATTTTAAACCCTAGTCCCCAATTTTTTCCTTTATCTCCAGCCCCTTTCCTTTAACCCACAAGTCAGTATTCTACTGACACAGGTAAATCCAAAGCAAAAGAACTTTATTTCAACTCACCCAGTAGCAATTAAAAAGTCTGCATTTTAAAAGCTTTTTAACAGCAAGAATATACTGCTATTAAGTTGCCTGAATAGATGACACTGCCTCTTCTACAAAAGAGATTTTTTTTTTCCTGTTAAAGTTGAAAAACAAACTTGGACAGGACTTCATTGGCATTTACAACTGTTAACTTTAATGCTTTTGCTGATGAAAACACTAATGTCTTCCATGAATGCTACTGTTTGAACACATACACACATTCCCCACAGCCATTTCCGTTCAAATTCAGCTCATTCCTTTCCCTTATCTGTTATTTGGATATTCTCTTGCCTCCTCTTCCAGTCTCCCACATTTCTCCTCCTATTGCTCACTGTCCCTTTCAGATGCTTAGCTGGATCTCTTAATTCTCCACCTGTTTCTGTCCACCTTCCAGCTGCCCTTGCTAACAGGACAGAGGGAGAAAAGAGACACCTGACACCAGCCAACTCCATTTGCTCCTCCTGTTTGCAAAAGAAGGGACTTCAAGAGCCAAAGGTGAGGTATGTGTCTTTGAATGCAGCAGCAATGCACAGCAGCCAGAGGAGCTGCTGTCAGGTTAGAAATTCATCCACTGTTGGTCTCCTCACCTCTAGCAGATATGGTTTACCCACCTGTATTACAGTTCTGAAACACACCAGCAATACTGTAGTACACAACGGACTAGCTTGGTATAAGTATGTTGCAAGAGGAACAGAAAGAGAGGTGAAGTGTGAGATTATATGTCACTGCTTCTATAGGAGGATGAGGCTTTATCACCTAGTTACCTGCAACAGGACAGGTAAATTCTGCTTTAAGGGAATACAGACACATGAAAAACACTACATTTCATCTTCTGCATGCTGGTAGAAAAAGGAAACCCCCCTCCACTATTAAAGAAATACCTAAGTGCTTGGATAACTCTGAGAATAACAGATAAATTGAGCTGAGCTTTTGTTATTACATGACAAACAGACAAGCAAGCCACAAGCTACAACTGAAAGCCTCTAGGTAATAATTCCTGACATTTTTTTAGAATAAAATAATGCAAGACCAAAGCAGAAAACATGTAATAAGAAATTCAGTAGATATCTGAGTTCCAACAACTACACCACTACGAGAATAAAAGCAACAACCACATCTTTGCTTATAAGCAAAAAAGACAAAAAAGTCTTTTCTGCTGATTAATAAATTCACTGAGTTACCCTCAAAATCATTCAAAGACCTCCTTTCTGTTTAGTTGTTTGGGTTACTTAATATTATAACAGTTTGATTTTTATCCACTTATATTAGTCACTTTTGACTTTTCATCTTATATCATTTACAGAGAATGGGTTATGCAGAAAAAAAACAATACAGAGCAATCTTCAAGATTGAACCAAAGAAAACCTACTCAGCATCCCTGCTAAATAACCATCTATTATTTGTACCATGCAGTAGATTAGACATGTAAAGTGACAAGCCCTCAAACACTTGAGGTAATGTCTCCATGTTGATGAGATCAGAAATATCTCACAACAAATTCACTAGATCCCTGAAGAAATCAGTAACTATACACTGAAAGTTATCAAGTTACATTAAAAGCATTAAACAGGTAACAAAAGAAGAATGTCCCATGCCAATCTACAGCACAGCATAAGGAAGTAGTTCAACAGTCCAAACGCAAGCATCTTCATTTTGAAAGGCAAAATAACCTACCAAAGACAAACCAAATGACTTCCAACAGCAATAAATCAATACATTTCCCTCACAAAAACACAACTGGCTTGTCAGCATCTTAAAGTAAAAGTACAGATGGCTCCACATCTAGCCAATCTCAAGTAATGCAGGAGAGAGAAAAAGGGAAGGAGAAAATAGCTTTTCAGTTTTACTTGACAAAAGCATTACACATTTTTCTCCAAAGAGCCAGCAGGAACAGAACAGGTCTCTAGCACACAGTCTCTCATGCCCCTTTTTGTTGCTCTAAGCCTCTATGTGTTGCATGACTGTAAAACTGTCAGGTCAAATCCTTGTCACACATTGTGGAAGCGTGCTCTGCTCATGGGGTACCACTCCCATTGGTTAGCAAACTGTCAGGCTGACCAAGCACACGTGATGTAGCCTTAAGCAACCAAACTCATCATGACCATTTGTACAAAAGGCGTATTAGAAGTGTATGTTTGGGAGGGTATAAAATTTATTTTTTAAATGAGGCAAATTACACTTTTCGTATTTCAAGAAAATAAATCTTACACTCATAACCACATCATTTTACTATTAAAGATTGTACATAATACACTCACATGAGCGACATTTGCTTTAATGTGGAATCATATGACTTTCCTCCTTGTCAACATTATGCAAGCTACTATGCGTGAAAAGCCACATCCTTTCTTAGGAACAGCTGCAGCACCAGAGGGTAACAGAGATCAATTCAAGGAACACCAACAAAAAACACATTTAATTGGATGAGTGAACACATTCCTGTGCAACTGGGGCAGTTGCTTATTCATAAAATCTTTATTACTATAAGCATTAAGGTTAAAAAAAATTTAAATGTGGAATAAGTGGCCAACATCACAAATTGTTTAGTTATAAATTATAGCTGAAAGCCCTAGTTTATCTTAGAAGTGCATGAAGGGGAGATGCATAGTACATGCAGCTTCCAGCTCACACACATGGATTCCAGCAGGAATGGAGAGATCTGTTCATCCCCTCGCACACCCTCAATACTGAGTGCCACAAAATAGCAGAAAGATAAGTCAAAAGCTATATTGTTTCTTAGCATGTCAGAGGGCTTAAATACAGCTTAAAACTGGTTTTGGGTGCCTTTATCTTAGGGGAACTGAAGCCTAAGTGGTTAGGCTGCCAGCCAAGGATTTAGAAGAATCAGGATGAATTTCCAGCTCTAGCACTGACATGTTACTTGATCTGCCTGAACTCCTCATCTACAAGATGCGAATAATCGTTACCTCAGAGACCAGTATGAGAAATACTTTACGGAGATCATGAGATACTAGAACACAAATTGTATCAAAACTTGACAAGTAGTGGAAGTAGACAATTGCTTACACAGCACAACTTAACTGCACAGCAAATTTTCCCTTTAATTAAAAAAAAAAAAAAAAAAATCACAATCCACCAAGGACTTTTCAACATAGAATAACTAGGACAGATAAACATGCCTAGTATAACAAATATATGCAAAACTAAATCAACAGCTACATAGCAGGTGCACAATCTTCAGATTTAAATTTGTGTTTAACAAACAATTATAATTTAATTTCCATGGGGAGTAGGGGGGTGTGGGTGTTCATTAAAATTTGAAGTTTAGAGAACAGACACAGGGGTGCTCAAACTATGACCTGCAGAACTCTTCTGCTAAACCAGGTCAACTAATCCAGCCCCAGCCCATAGGACACACATCAAGTCCAGTCCTGTGATGAAGTACTGATCTACTTGGACAAAAAGTAAACCACAGTAGTGCCTGACCTAAGCTTTAATCTATTTAAACAAGTGCTGAAGTATTGGATCACAGAACTCCTCAAGGACTGCCATGCATGTCTTATGAATCATCATGCACCTTGAACCAAGTTCTATCTTAAAAATACAATCCTACCATGATCTCCCAGACTAGCTATAAGACACATCTGGGGCAGCATCATGATGAGACATAAATAACTAATTATATTATCTCCATATATACACTAGATGCTGATGTTCCAGAGAAAAAGCCAGGAGTGCAGAAGTCCAAGCCATGCTCCAGAACCAGATCTGATGCACCAAACCAGCAATCATCTTCTCAGTCAAAGCAGCAGGAATATAATTTCTGGTTTGCTATGTTAGTCTCCCACCTTGCAATGTCCAGTTGCTGGTTTGGTGAAAGCTGTTAAACTACATAGAAGTAGGAAGAAAAATAAAAATTTTTACAAAGTGGTATTTTCAGTCTACTAGTTTCAACTACCAAAAAAAAAAGCATCACATCCACCACTTCTAAAATTGTTAAGTTCTACTAACACTAATTCTATTAACAGACAAATTACATAAATGTGTCTTTGCTTAGACTACCAGCTGTCACATACACAAAACATTTTCATTGCTTTTGTTTCTTCTTTATTCAACATCAAATACTTTAAATTGGGAGGGGTTGTTTTTAAATGTTTTTTCTTGTTTTATTCAAATACAGTCTGAAACATTTAAATAAGTAAAAAGGTTGTTCATCCTTTTCTAATATAAAAATAAGTACATTTTAAACCTGTGCTAAAATAATTAATCATTTAAATATGTATAGATAGTACCCGTCTGGTTTATTATGAGTCTTGTAGTTTGAGACAGAGAAAACCCATCCTGTAATTGACAGTTTAGACCATTATTGTAACCAAGCTTTTATGCTTTATAAATATCCCCATCTCTTAAAACTCTATTAATTTTAATTTGTAATGTAATGTACATACATCAACTGCAGAAGCAGTTTAGGAAAGTTTTTAGGACATTTTAGGAAAGGGAAGTTGTTTTTTAAACAATAGAGTATATATTATTTCTTGAAAAACATACAGGCTTGAAGAAGCAACAACAATATGCTATTTGATCTGCCACACTGAATAGACAACTCAAACCCTCCTCACTCAAATAACTACATATTTAGAGGTAGGTTTTCTTCACTTTTAATTCAAAAAGCTTGTTTTTGTATATTCCTAAGTGGTCTTCACACCATTATCTGCACCATAGCACTAAGGCATATAAATACTATTTCCCTGCAATGTGTTTTAGAGAATATAGACATGTCAATCTTAAATACAAGTTCGTGCCAACTCGATAAATTTGCTCTGGTTTCAGGTTTCTTTTTTTTCCTAAAAGGAAAAAAGTTTTGAATCAGCTTATGCAGCTCTGCTTTTCTATCAGAGGCACAAATCAAACCTGTTGATTTGAATGCAAGTAAACAAACAAAAATAAGCCTCTCCATTCATTTATTAGCCACCACAATTGAACTTTAATTTACTTGTGTAACACAGAATTATGAAATCTACATAAAGGATCTAACTCCTCAGCCCTGGTAATTGCAGTGGAACTCAGCAAGAGTTATGGTCAAAAGGTCTATGTGACTGGGTTCAAACAATCTCTTGTCAAATGAAACATGAACAAGGAAGGAAAAAAGAAAGAGTCCTCTACATTAATTATTTCTTAAATTGAAAATAAATCATGTAAATACTTTTTTTTTAAAGTTTGAAAAAAGTATATTAATTTCATTAAAATAAAATACCAGCTTCAAGTATCTAAAAGTTCATTCTACAATTAAATATATTCAGGATGTTCTAACATGTAATAAAAAAATTAACAGTTGGTAGGTCTAAAAGACTAAACTGTAACCAAGACGTACTAACATAAAAATAGATACTCTTAATGAAAGTATAAGCAGCAACATTAGAGAGTGCTTTTAATCAACAGGTGGTTAGATTTGCAGAAAACATGAACTCTGTTAACAACTACAAAATTATATGGCTAGCGGAAACAGGACAGAAAACTTACCAGTTATCAAAACTGAGGTGACAGTAGTACAAAAAGAACATATTATGCAACTTCACTCTCAAATCCACCTTAGGTAGGTAAGGTTCTTAAGCATATGCCTGATTAAGCACCTGTGTAACACCACTGGCATTTTGCTCAAGTGATTAAAATTAGGTATTTGATTACATAGCCTATTCAATCAGAGACTAAATTCTTAGATATACAAACTATCAACATGTTATTTACATTTTTTTTAAAGTCTCACATTTTAATGCGATTATCCGGTTTCTTGAAAAGCACTTTCTTCAGTAGAGAATTTTGGGAAATTAATATGCACAAGTGCTTCCTACAAGGAAAGTGTGCCAGAGATTTAGTAAATTAAAATTTTGTGTTTGAGACTACTCAGTCACAATTAATAAATCTGAAAAATTAGGTTTTCTTAAAGGAACCTTTCATGCCTTCCCTTTCTGTTTCTCAGAGTCAAGGTGAATATATCTATAGACAAAATGAAATCCATTCCAGTTGTGTTTGAAAATAATTGACATCTAAGAGACAGAAAAATAGGACTAAGTGGGATTATTACTTCCTGGATCCACCTCTCTGACATTTATCTGATCTCTCCTGTGCTCAGCACTCACTCTTCTTTCTAATCTCCCACTTTCCTGTATCTCCCCTTCACCACACAAGACAAACCTGATTAGGGTCTTAAATACCACCAAACCCCATATAGATACCCCTAATAAACCACCTCTCGTCACTGGTCTTTCTCCCTTCCATGCCGCAGCAGTTTAGAGCAGCTCTTTTGCAGTTCCACCCTCAGCTCCCTCTAATTTTGCTCCTTCACTTCATATCCCACAGCATCTGCTCTTAAAGGTCTTAAAGGCCTTCCTATAGTCCAGGACTTGTAGCTCACACTCCCTCCTCAGGTGGCTGGCTGGCCACCTTGGACACACCCAACCATACTGCTCTTGCTGATCTTCCACAACTCTGTGTCCCTAGGTTCACCTCCTGCTTCTCCAGGCACATCTTCATCAAGGCAATAAGATATGTCGCCTCTCTGATTTTCTGCAGCTTTATTTGCCACTTGCTATCAGAAGACCACCTAGTCCCACATGGTACCCATGTTTCTTGGCAACGTGTTCAGTTTTCAAATCTTCATACCTTCCTCTAACATTATCCCTCCAGTTTGGACAGGCCACCTCATAAATAGATCTAGTGATTTCAGAGACAAGAAGAAAAAAGAAAGCTCTTCTCTTGACCATACTTAGAAAAACCCCACTGAATCCATTTAGACTGCTAGTGGACTATCAAGCCTAATATAACTAACATAACACTGCAGTGAGACTGGTGTTGCAGTAACCCTATGTACACATTTGCATCTATTTTTAAAATGCTTGGTTGTGCTGACCTCTCCTCTATCCCCACAACTGAGGTGGACTTCAAAACTGCACAGATTAGATCAGCTGATTGCAGACACACCTTGGCACAGTCTAATAAGTTACTGCTTATCAGTCAAACAAGAGCAACTCTCTTTATGGCTGCTTTGAGAATACTACAAATGCAAATTCAAATGTGATGGTGACCATGGTTACTAACAGTGAGCAGCAGGTTATTAAGCTTTGCAATCATACCCTCCATACCCAAGGAGTTACTAAGACAGTGACCTGAGCTACAAGTATGCCACATGAAGTCTGTGGATGTCATGGCTTTGAGCTGAGGAGCTGTAGGAAATTCAAGGGTTAAGTAGTACTCAAGCTCTTTTTGCCCTTTTAAAATTATCTGTAGGTGTTTTTGTTGTTTTTGTTTTGCTTTTGAAGTCATTTGCAGGGAAGACCTACAACTAAGAAAGCAGCAATTGCCTTTGTTTTCTGGGTGATTCAAATGAAAATGCAGAAAGGGAGGTAGGAATTAACATGTGATCTTCCCAGGAGTATGAGTAAGTCAGAAATTAAACAGGGAAAGCAAATAAACAAGACTGCAACAGATCCCTGTCAGTCAACCCTAAAACTTTCTTGCAGAGCAGCCAGCACACAGAATTGAGAAGTTTCAGAGTCTGACTATATAGCACTATAGCCCATTTACAATAGCTTGAGGATCAGAATCCAGAAGTCAGCACTACAGTAAGTATAACATATTTGGAGAAGTAAGAATTTAAACCTTTCTGGAAAAATTGCAATTCTTAATCTGCAGTAAGGGAATAGACAACTATCTCCAACTGTTACTACAACTATCTTCAGAAGATGACAGATGGTTAAAAATACGGTCTTTAATAAAAGTGAATGTCGCACCTCAATTACTGTGTTTAGTATTGGGCCCCTCACTACAAAAAGGACATTGAATGACTCGAGCGTGTCCAGAGAAGGGCAACGAAGCTGGTGCAGGGTCTGGAGCACAGGTCATACGAGGAGCGGCTGAGGGAACTGGGGTTGTTTAGTCTGGAGAAGAGGAGGCTGAGGGGAGACCTCATTGCCCTCTACAACTACCTGAAAGGAGGTTGCAGAGAGCTGGGGATGACTCTCTTTAACGAACTAACAGTGATAGGACAAGAGGGAATGGCCTCAAGTTGCACCAGGGAAGGTTTAGACTAGATATCAGGAAGCATTTCTTTACAGAAGGGGTTGTTAGGCGTTGGAATGGGCTGCCCAGGGAGGTGGTGGAGTCCCCATCCCTGGAGGTGTTCAAGAGGCGGGTTGACATAGCACTTAGGGATATGGTGTAGTTGGGAACTGTCAGTGTGAGGTTAATGGTTGGACTAGATGATCTTCAAGTCCTTTCCAACCTGGATGATTCTGTGATTCTGTGAATTTTACCTGCTATTTGCACTCAGTGTTCCACAGAGCAAATTCTTTCAGCTGCACACAGATGAAGGCTTGACAGTGTACAACAAAATCATGAACTTCACAGGCAATGCAGTTTATGGACTTACCAAACTAGAGTGGGATCAAGGAACACCAGAAGAGCTAGGGACACAGACCTTGAGAAAGGCAAGGTAGAAGTCAGACGACAATACCACAGATATTGAGAACAATGTTCAAAGGAAGTATCAGGGCTTTCAGACACCATGCTTGGGCCACAGCCATTACTGAGTGTCAGTCTGCGCCCAGTCATTCTGTGAAGAGGTATTTTAAGCTACCATCCCAGGTGACAGACACCATTCTCACAAATACAGTGTCAGGTCTAAGCATTTCCATATGCCCATACAAAACAGCACCAATACTTCCTCACCTTTACAAAGGCCACACAGACAGACTACCCTAACCCAGCTCACAGCTGGACTCAGCAGGGAATATGTTTGTCTTCCTCACCCCATCTTCAGAAGGATGGAAAAAAGGCACATACGAGCTAAAACTATAACACTAGAAGTAAACTCCATCCTCTGAAAAATAAGCATTCAAGAAACACAAATTCAAACCTAGCATCAATATGACTAAGAAGCTAGGAAAGAGTCAGGCATCTGGTAGGCTGTTCCAGATAGAAGAAAAAAGCATGTACTGGTATTTCTTGTTTATGTAGAAGTCCTGTTCCCAAAACAAAGGAAGAATAAAACATCAAAAGAGTATTTCATTGCTCAGAGCCCTCAAGAAGCTGTTCAGACTTCAACTGACTTACATCCTTCTTCTCTAAGCTTTCCAGTGGGACCACACAAATGAGCAGCAGCTCAGGGCACACCACCTTCCCCAAAATGAATTGCTTCTCCCCACTGTCCATACCTACTGCCATCAGAGCCAGTATTTAGCAAACTCCTTAGCAAACAAAGCACATTCCTGAGCAGCTCTGCGTTTGCTTTTGCTTTCGGCAGTCTCATACTTGCAGATGTTTCATTTGTTTCCCACAATTGTCTGCATATAACCACTGCTGTTTTAGTTCAACCTATCACAGCTGCATTATAAAAAAAAATTCATTAACTTGCATTCACCAGCTATCAGTAAGCATGTTACCACAGCACAGAAGTTCTATGTCTAAGAATGTTAGCAAGTATATCTCTAATAGCAGAAAGAAATTCACATACAACCTTCTCCTTGGTGTCACCCTGTCCTTATCTCCATCATCAACCATCCTGGCAACCTTCCAAGAACTTACAGGCTTCTGCATACCACATCTCCCATGCTTCTCACTGTAACACATCTGTAAGATTCAAACTTCTAAGCTACATCTCCCTAGTACCTCAGCTGTCTTGTTATGGATGTACTTGAAGTTTTTAAAAAAATACCTTAAGAGCTTCAATAACTGATCTCTAGAAATACAGACACTACTTGCTTGTTAGGGGTGGGTTGAGAACAAAGACAAGGAAGTTAATCATATCTCTGAGCATATCACCATACCATACTGTATAAAAAACTGGAACAGTATTAGCACTGCTAACTCACGATATTAACCCTAAACTAGTGTTTAGCTTTAAGCCTCAGTTGCAGGAATCATGTTGTAACCTCCAGCTTCTTCAGAAAACTCCTTTCTGCAGCTTCAGAGTAAAAGTTGACAACATAAACTCTCAATGCTGCAGTATCAAAAGAAATAAAATACTCCAACATTTTAAAATCCTTTTGTCTGTGCTGCATTGTAATAACATTTACATTGTTATTGTTAACATCCTCCACTATTTTATCAACTCACAAATAATTCAAATTCCACAAAGTTGTGATTATTGCTGGCTAATTCTACAACAGCTCTGAGAAATGCTATTCAAGTTAGAAAGCCTTTCTATTTGCAGGGTTTGCTACCTGCAGTAGAGCTAGATAAATGGTTGGTCTTCTAGCAATACAGTTGCTAACCTAAACACATTTCACATTTTTACACCTGGTGTATTAGAAGTATAAAGTCAGTTAGGGTTAATGCAGCATTCCATATCATTCAAAGTTCATTGATACTTAGTTCTTGGAAAAGGCCAATGCAGCAGCAGGCTCACCGCCACTGCTATATGCTCGAACTTCTGAACAGGGTATATTCTTCTAGCATTGCCTCAGCGACTACTGGACCACACCTTTACCAATTATTCTTCCTCTTCAGTGATCCACAGAACTAAAGAACCCTATTTAACTACCCTTATTTTACATGTTCTAATGAAGCCTAGAAGAAAGAGTAATGATAAATTCAATTCATCCTGGCCCACAAACAACTTCTAACCATAAGCAGAAGGGAGAGACACCAGCACTGGTCACCAATTATACACTAATAATAAAATTGTAAGATGTTATTTTACTACAAAAAGTACAGGACCAAGAGAGGGACAACTCAGATTTGAAAACAAATCAAAAGTCTAAAATGCTATTTTGAACAGCTGTATAACACAGTTCAGTACACAATTTAGAAAAATGCATCTTCCTGGATTTTCAGTTCAAGGAATCATTTAGTACATATAGATGTATCATTTAAAACAGCAGTAGGTTTTTCAGTTAACTTTGAAAACAAAGAATGAGAGATGTTGTTCCTGACAATTCTCTCTAATTTTGGTGAGACTTTAGGGAAGATTTGAAAGGTCATCACTCTTTTGGGACAGGATTCTTTTACTTATTTTAGGGAGATATTTAAAGGCTTCCTTGAAATCTCAGGCTCAGTGGAGAACACCAACTAAGTTTATAATGATTAAATAAATACATGCTGTCACATCCCATTGTTCAAAAAAAAAAAAAAAAGTCAGCAGTAGCAGACAAAACTGCAAGAATTCCAGAAAAGAGCTATCAAGACACTGTATGTGCTATTTCAGTCATATTTAAAATAACGCAGTAGAGGAAACACATTAAAGCAGGTTTTTCCACTCAGGACTGTTTAATCCATACTGTAACAGCCGGAAGCAAAAGTCTGAGTGTTGAATTTTGCTTGCTTGATTTTTTTAAAACCCATTTCTACTGTATGAAAAAGGTTTTTTGTTTTTAAACAGTTTATTTATGAAATGATTACCTAAGATGCATTCATTTATGAAAGCTGTTCCAAAGAAAAGCACGCACCTCTACCATAGCTGCCCCAAACTACATTTCACAGATCAAAGGATGACTATGGCTTTCTGGAATGTGTAGCTGATACAGTTCAATGACTAGGTTACAACTTCATAAGTCTGGAGGAAGGTATTTATCTGTGAGGAAATGAGAAGTTAGCAACTTGAATAAAGAAATATTTAAGGAACAGCAATGTGTAAATAAGCATAAGTAAATATTACTTCAGCTCTAATATTACTATTTGTATTTGAAGTTTAGAAACATAATTGGTAATATCTTTAAATCATTAGTACTACTTGATATTCATTGATTGTTAGGAGATTAATACTGTGGGAATATAAGGAGAGACTGGTGAGAAGGACTATAAACACACTCAAGTGTCTTGTAGGTGGGGTGTCAAAAACCACACATACTAATTGTTTACTTTTGTGTGCCTGACAGGTAGAACATCTGTGTATAGATAATATAGGCCTGT
The DNA here is from genome assembly GCF_047716275.1 of Strix uralensis. Taxonomy (NCBI): domain Eukaryota; kingdom Metazoa; phylum Chordata; class Aves; order Strigiformes; family Strigidae; genus Strix; species Strix uralensis. Next base: position 27,065,241 of record NC_134012.1, on the reverse strand, counting down.
GATAGACTCAGAGGCACCTTATTGAACATCCTTGAGATTCCTGCCCTGCTGCAGCAAAGATCAAAGTACAGTGGAAAACTATGCCTGTGGAAATCCCTGATATATAGGCAAAAGCAGCAGGTTCAAGATTTTTTTTTTCTGGCTAGCAAGGACTGAGCTCCACAGTGCCTGTGTCCCTGCTTGCATGCCTCTGCCCAGGTGCTGCTGTGCAGATCCCCCAGGTCACAAGATAACAAGAATAAATTTACCCTTTGCTTTTCATCCTTGGTTTTGTGTTTTTTTCTGCATCCTGCCTGTGTCATCTTATACAGATACCAACCCTTATTATACCTAAGAACATAAGAAAGTGAAGGGCTCTTCTACTCTGATAAATTTCTCTAATATCACCAAATTCCACATTCTTTAGTGATTTCATATCAAACATTTCAATTTTTCACATCTAAAAATGAAAACAAAAGCATTAGTAAGTGTCAGTCTTAACACTGAAGTGAACTTTCCATCTTTCACTGGCAAAGATTCTGTACAAAGATTGTGTAACAGGTATGTAACTATAACTATTTAAACCAACCTGCACAGATAGGATGTTTGGATAAGTAAGGAAAGTTCTAAGTTCATTCTGAGTTGTGTTATGTTTACAATACTAACAGGCATAAACACCACCACCACCCCAAAAACCTGGTTTTAGTTATGAAAGTGAAAAGGCATTATCTACCTTAATATGCATATGGAAGAAACTAAGAGTACTTTCGAGTCATTCATTTCATCAGAGTAATGCCCCTTTGCAAAGGAGCTGGTTAAGAAGCACTCCAAAAAGACTTGGTACTGTGTCTTGATCACACATTGTTGGAGACAGTATATTGGAAAAGAATCCCATTTTCCACAACAGTAAAGAAAGGCACTGTGAAACATTTGCTTCCATACAGAGCAGATGTTAAGCAAGATCAGATTGGAGGAAGGGGAATGGGGAAGCAACTGAAACACCTGTCTGCTATATCAGAGTCCTCAGCACCTTTTCATTCATAAAAGTGTTGAAATTGAGACGATCATTAAGGTTAACAACACCTGAATTAAACCACTCTCTGCCCTAATGTTTTCCCTCTATGAAACAGGTGCTAACATGTTTTCTTACTAGCACCATTAAGACAAGAAGTGAGAAGTTCTTCAGTATCTAAATAAAGCAGAGGTCAATTAAACAAGAAAGGTACCAGAATGATTAAGGAAACAGAGAGAAGATGCACTCAGTTCCTATAAGAAGAGTTTGAAGGAGAGGCAAAACCACAATCATTCTGATCTGCAGCAATCTTTTATAGGTCCTCCAGTGAGGCAGCACTGATTTTATTATACTGATCATTTTGTCACAATACTTACACCCCTTAAAAAAACTGGTGGGTTATATAAAAGACTATGACCAATGGTGCAGCCCAACACACAAAGCAAGTATCTGCACTTAAGCAGAAAGAAGAAAAAGTTCCCTTCTCTCTCCTGCACGCACATACACAAAAAAACAAGTATCAGCTGGACAGTGTCTCCACACCACAGGCTAGTTTTCCAAACTCCTCATTACTGATACTGAAAACTCCAAAGCCCAGAAGAGCTTAAAGATCACTCTTTAATGGTTTTCTCTAAATAGGACATTAATGTGTATATAAAATCAGTGAGTTAGTTTATTTCAGTATCCATTAATGTCAGTAAAACCTTTCTCAAGCCGGATTTAACACTCCATAACAGGATAGCAATGGTACACCAATGGATAGCTTAGGCAAGATGCTTCCCCTTGTTTTCAGAGGGAAGAATCAACCCCATCTCAAAGTAAAATTCAAAAAACCTCACACATCACATACAGGAAAACAGAAGTGCATGTGTGTGACTGCACACATCCACACGTACTTGCACATATATGCACACATACAACCATCTTTTGTGGAAGGCATCTATTGTAGCATTGCAATTATTATTTTCATATATATGTGTAAAGTATATGTATGTATAGTTAATGTTCCATACCCGTGTGGCTGTAACACATAACTTACAGAGCTACAACAGATGCCACCACAAAAGATGACTGGTCCAAAGCAACACGGAACACCAAACTTGGCATCACGCAAGCCCCGGCCCGCACCCCGCGGAGGCCAGGCGAGACCAGGGCCGAGGGGAGGCCGGGCCAGGCGGTCCTCCGCGCCCGCGGGAGAGCCTGCCCAGTCCCCCGCGCCTGACGGAGCCGCCACCGCCCTCCGCCCCGCTCCCGCGGCACCGGCGGCCCCCACGGAGCCGGGCTCGGCGCCGCCACGCCGGCCTGCCCGCCGCTGCGATGGCCGCGGAGCGCGGCGCCCGCGGAGGGTGGCGGCGGGGATGCCGGGGATGCGGGCCTGCCGCGGGCGCGAACGAGGGCCCGCGGGACAGAGGCCGCTCCTGTCCGCCCCCCGCCGGGCAGCACGCCCCGCGCCCACCGCCGCGGCCGCCAGGGCTTTGCCTCCCTCCATTCCCCCGGCCTCTGCGGGCGGGCGGCCGCCGAGCCCGCCCTCCCTCCCGCCCGGGCGCGGCTGGGTGCGCGGAGAAGCGGGACGCCTCAGCAGGTTACCCCGCAGAGCCTCACCCCAGCCGGCCGGGCAGCCTCCCGCGGCGACGACAGCAGCAACACAGAGATGAATGGAGGCGGAGGATGCGACGACCGCACGCCTTCACAGCCCTCCCCAGCGCACCTCCGGCGCCTGATATCCTCCGCCCGGCGGCTTCCCCGCCCCTCGCCGCTGACGCACGCCCGCTGCTGCGCCGGGAGCCGCCGCCGCTCGCCCCGCACCGCCCGCCATGGCGGCTGCCGGCGCCCCCGCCATCGCCCTCCGACATGGCGGGTACTGTGCTACCATCGCCCGCCTCCATGGCAGCTAGCGTGGTACCTGTGCCATCGCTCACCACGGCGGCAGCCCCGGTGCCTGTGCCGCGGTCAGCCCCGGTGGCTGCGGTGGTACCCGCGCCGCCACTCACCACGGGGGGCCGGGGGGGGCAGGTGCCGGTACCCGTCCTGTGGCCCTGGCACACAGGGGCAGCCCGGCGGTTCCCGTGGGGAGGAAGGAGCGAGGCCACGCCTAGTCTCGTAGTGCTGGGCAGCTCACCGTGAGGCTGGGGGTGCAGCACCGCCCGGGCCAGCGGGCGCTGCCTCCCCGCCTCCGACAGACACCCCGGGGGGCCGCGGGCCAGCCTGAGGCCTCACCACCGCCCCTGTTCACCCAACTGGGGGGCGACAGCTGAATCACTAGCAGGGGCGTGTTTTCCAAAGTAAAACGGGCAGCCCTTTTCCCCAGCACTGACCACCACCAGGCCACGGCACCAGAGTGCCCACCCCCAAGAAAATCTGTGTGCCGGAGAGCTAAAGAACAAGAAAATCAGACAAGGGTTCTTGCGGGAGGACAGCACTCACCCTCGACTCAGGCTACGCAAGGTACTCTTGCGTTGTAGCTTATGATCCTTTGTTCCAGTCTGGGGAAGTACTATGCACAGCTGTGGTGACACCAGTGGGACAGAGGAGGCTGGGCACAAAATGGAGTCACTGCCCAATGTGGGGGACAGCGGTCATTCCATGGACTTCTCAGTGGTGGCTGCCAAAGATAGGTTTGTTGCTCCAGGGACCAGAGGAGCAGGGATTCAGTGCGTTAATAATGATTATGGGTGAGTCCAGAATAATACAATTCTGCTGAAACTGTCAGATTACAAGAGGAGTTTGGGGAGACAGCATGACCAAAACATTTAAAATGCAGTGATTACCTTAAAAATGGTTTTACGACCAAGCTTTCACAAAGCTTTCTGTTGGCTACAGAAAAAGAGATTAACATGGGAATATCCTTTAGGTAATACTAAAACACATTTATTCCATCAAGAAGACTTTTGAGCTCAAAGATCGACTCATGCACCTCTATGTAGTAGGACCAAGATTTATGCTACCCTAATTTTTCCTCCTAATTAGAGTAATAATGATTATATTCTGCACTTGCCTTTCAGAGAAAGACAGAAAATTTTACACAGTGTTACATAGTGAAAATTGTTCTGCAATATGTAGTAGGAGAAAATAAGGCATGTTGATGGAGTAAGATTAGATTAGATTCCCTGTGTTACACAGTGAAAATTCCCTTTGTTACATAATGAAAAATGTTCTGCAACATGTAGTAGGAGAAAAGAAGACATGTTAATGGAGTAAGATTACATTAGATTCCCTGTCGGGAAATTCTTAAAATTATTAACTCCACTTCCTGTATATTTTGCTTTCATGAAAAATTAAGGAAAGAACCTAGAGACTGTTTGTGGGTTTCTATCATCATTTTTGCTGACAGTTTCATGGAAGGACCAAGCACCTTTGGTGCTTTTTCTGTGAAAAATTTTTCTTCCATTTTTTGTCATGGTTATTTAACAGGTATTGTAAAGGAGATAAGGAGACTTTAACATACACAATGTAATTTAATAAAAATATTTCCCTTCTTAATTGCTTAGGATATGGTTTTACTATTAAAATCCTGGTCATAAAGTCTTTTAGGAAAATAAATATAAAGACAGATCTGCTCTTAAGGCAGAAAAATAAACTCAGACACATATCCTTCAATAAATTATTGCCTTCATGGGTCATGTCCAATATTGTTTAGAAATAAATTTGCATTTAATTTTCTTTTTTTTTTTAAATTTTAATTGTTATTACTTCTTTCATGCCATGTTTTATGTCTGGAAGAACCTCCATGCAAAACCCACAAATAAAGACCCACTTCTGCTTTACCTTAGGTTGTGAGGCTTACAGAACTCTTGACATAAGATGCTTAGTCATGGCTAGTGCTTTTTCTGGTAATCATATTAATTTCACTGTGACTTTGTGTATCCATTCCTTCTCTCCTATATCATGATTACATTGCAAATTTTTAAAAGCATATTCAACCTTACTATCATGACTATTCACATGAATAACATTAAATATATGCAATGAGCGATCTTACAGATCATGTTACAAAGAACTGGGATGATCCGCTGAATATATGTGCAATAGATTACACACACGCACACATTCCCACCTTTAGCTCTCCTTCGGCATTTTGGGTTGCCATGATAATTTTTACAGCAAAGATCATAGAATAGAATCATAGAATCATTCAGGTTGGAAAAGACCCTGGGGATCATCAAGTCCAACCATCAGCCCTACTCTACAAAGTTCTCCCCTACACCATATTCCCCCAGCATCTCATGTAAATGACCCTTAAACACATCCAGGGATGGTGACTCCACCACCTCCCTGGGCAGCCTATTCCACCGTCTAACCACTCTTTTTGTGAAAAATTTTTTCCTAATGTCCAGTCTAAACCTCCCCTGTTGCAGTTTAAAGCCATTGCCTCTTGTTCTATTGCTAATCACCTGTGAGAAAAGACCAGCACCAACCTCTTTACAATGTCCTTTCAGGTAGCTGTAGAGAGCGATGAGGTCTCCCCTCAGCCTTCTCTTCCTCAAACTGAACAGTCCCAGCTCCATCAATCACTCCTCATAGGATCTGTTGTCCAGGACCTTCACCAGCTTTGTTGCCCTCCTCTGCACTCGCTCCAGAACCTCGATATCTCTCTCATATTGAGGTGCCCAAAACTGGACACAATACTCCAGGTGTGGCCTCACCAGTGCAGAGTACAGGGGGACTATCACCTCCCTACTTCTGCTGGTCACACTATTTCTAATACAAGCCAGGATGCCGTTGGCTTTCTTGGCCACCTGGGCACACTGCGGGCTCATGTTCAGCTGCTTGTCAATGAGAACCCCCAGATCCTTCTCTTCCAGACAGCTCTCCAGCCACACCTCCCCAAGCCTGTAGCAATGCAGGGGGTTGTTGTGGCCCAAGTGCAGGACCTGGCACTTGGCCTTGTTGAAGCTCATCTTGTTAACACTGGCACACCAATACAATCTATCCAAGTCTCTCTGTAGTGCCTCCCTATCTTCATGCAGATCCACACTCCCGCTTACCTTGGTGTCATCTGCAAGTTTACTGATAATGCACTCTATGTCCTTATCAAGATCATCAATAAAGATGTTAAACAGAAATGGTCCCAACACCGAGCCCTGAGGAACACCACTTGTGACCGGCCACCAGCTGGATTTAGCTCCATTGACCACCACTCTCTGGGACCGTCCATCCAGCCAGTGCTTGACCCAGCAGACCGTTCGCTCATCCAGGCCATGGGCAGCCAGTTTTTCTATGAGAATCCTATGGGGAACTGTGTCGAATGCTTTTCAAAAATCCAGGTAGATAATATGCACAGCTTTCCCCTCATCCAGTAGACGGGTCATTTTGTCATAGAAAGAGATCAGGTTTGTCTGGCAGGACCTGCATTTCATAAACCCATGCTGACTAGGCCTGATCCCCTGGTTGTCCATTATATGACTTTTAATGGCACCTGAGATGACCTGCTCCATGACCTTCCCTGGCACCGAGGTCAGACTGACAGGTCTATAGTTTCCTGGATCCTCCTTCCTGCCTTTCTTGTAGATGAATGTCACATTTGTCATCTTCCAGTCCGATGGGACCTCCCCAGTTAGCCATGACTTCAGGTAAATCATGGACAGCAGCTTGGCCAACACATCTGCCAACTCTTTCAGCACCCTTGGGTGTAACCCATCCGGTCCCACAGACTTGTGTGCATCCAAGTGGTGTAGCAGGTCTCTGACCACCTCCTCTTCAACTGTGCTGACCTCAATCTGCTTCCCCTCCCCATCTCCCAGCTCATGAGGCTGGGTGTCCAGGGCACAGCCAGTTCCACTGCTAAAGACTGAGGCAAAGTAGGCGTTGAGCACCTCAGCCTTCTCCTCATCCTTAGTTACCATGTTTCCCTCTGCAGCCGGTAAAGGAGGGAGATTTTCCCTAATCCTCCTTTTGCTGTTAACAAATTTATAGAAACATTTTTTATTATCCTTAACAGCTGTAGCCAAGATGAGCTCTAGCTGCACTTTGGCTCTCCTAATGTTCTCCCTGCATAACTTCACTACATCTTTATAGTCTTCATGAGAGACCCGGCCCCTCTTCCAAAGGTCATAGATCCTCCTTTTGTTCTTGAGATCCAGCCAAAGGTCCCTGTTTAGCCAGGCCGGTCTCCTTCCCCTCCTGCTTGTTTTTTGACATGTGGGAACAGCCTGCTCCTATGCCTTTAAGACTTCTCTCTTGAAGTATGTCCAGCCTTCCTGGACTCCCGTTTCCTTCAAGGCAGCCTTCCAAGGGGTTTTGTTAATCAGTCTTTTGAACGGGTCAAAGTTTGCCCTTCGGAAGTCTAAGGTGGCAGTTTTACTAACCCCTCTCTTTGTTTCTCCAAGGATCGAAAACTCAGTCATCTCATGATCACTACACTCTAGATGGCCTCCAACCTTTAATTCCCCCACAAGCTCTTCCCTGTTCACAAGAAACAGGTCCAGGAGGGCACCTTCCCTGGTCGGCTCACTTACCACCACACATTCCAGGAACCTCCTGGATTGTTCCCTCTCTGCTGTGTTGTGATCCCAGCAGATACCTGGGAGGTTAAAGTCCCCCACAAGAACAACAGCAAGTGACCATGAGATTTCCCCCAACTGTTTATAGAAGGCTTCATCCACCTCACTGCTTTGGTTGGGAGGTCTATAGCAGACTTCCACAGCAAGATCTGCTTTATTGGCCCTTAACCTAATCCAAACACTCTCCACCCCATTATCACTATACTTGATTTCTGAGCTCTCATAGCATTCTCTTACATACAGGGCCACTCCACTGCCTCTCCTTCCCTGTCTATCCCTCCTGAAGAGCTTGTAGCCATCGATTGCAGCACTCCAGTCGTGTGAGGCATCCCACCATGTATCTGTTATAGCTACTATGTCACAGTTCTTGTGCTGCATCATGGCTTCAAGCTCCCCCTGTTTGTTCCTCATACTGCATGCATTGGTATAGATGCACTTGAGATGAGCTAATTAATCCAACACCTTTTTGTGAGTGTGGGCCCCATTTCCTACCAGACCCTTCTCAGGTGCTTCCAGGGTTTCTAAACATCTTTCCCTTCTCTCAAATGAAATGGCAGAGGGAGAGCCCTCCCCAGTCCACTATCCTTCAAGCTTTGGCATGCTTTCCTTGAGCTTATTCTTAACAGGCCCAGTTATCACCCCCTCCCACCTCATATCTAGTTTAAAGCCCTGTCAATAAGCCCTGCTAACTCCTGCCCCAGAATCCTTTTCCGCCTCTGGGACAGCTGCATCCCACCTGTCTCATTTGTTGCCAGCAGACCAGGTGCCTTATAAACCTCACCATGATCAAAGAACCCCAAATTCCGACAGTGGCACCAGCCTCTGAGCCACATGTTAGTCAGATGTGTTTTCCACTCTCTCTCAGTGGTTTTCCCTTCCACTTGAGGGATTGATGTGACTTGCAGAAAACAGACTCTACAACTCGAATAGAGTTATAAAGCAGGTATGTTTACTCCGGTGCCAGGGTGCAAGGGGATTTCTCCACAAAGCTTGCACACCAACAGCACTTTTTACCAAAAACTTATCGAGTGTGGATATACATATTCATTGGATTACATAACACAAACATACATATGCATGAGTAAGGCTGGGTTAATTCGAAGGGCTGGTGTCAGCAGTTTATGTTCTCTTTGCACCTACGCATTGCCTCCTGGGGGGCGTCTTCAGGAGGAAGGCTTGTAGTCTTTCTCACCTTGTACTTTTCCCTGGAGCATGCGCAGATTCTCTTGGGCAATCTCTTGAATAGCAAGAGTGTTTTTCAGCTGGTTTATTCATTCTATCTTATCTAAGAGAACCAATCTTATCTAAGAGATATCTAAGAGAACCAGTGGAACTTCTGTCTGTATATGGCTATCTGTACTCATTACCAAGACCCAACTAGTTAGAGCACATCTGTTTCCCAAGGACAAAAGCATGATATCTTGCTGAACACTGCAGTTCTTGGTAGATTTTTCACGGTAAACTGTTTTGTTTTGGTGGACACAGTAGTCCTTGGTAAAATTCCACAGAACAGTCTGGTCAAGCAGGATTCTTAGCAATATTCAAAAATACTATAAGTAATACTCTAAGTTGCTATAAGTAAGTAAATAAGTTGCTAAGCAGTTTGCTATAAGTAAATAAGTCTCGAAACAAGTAATCATTTCTCTGTATCAGATGAAAAAACGACCTGAGCTCCCGAGCCTTCAATTAGCCACCCCAGTGCCTTGAAGTCCTTTTTGAGTGACTTTAGACTTCTCTCTACCACCTCATTGTTACCTGCCTGGATAACCAACAAACCGTAGTAATCAGAGGACTGCACCAGACCAGTGACCTTCCTTTTAATACCTCTAACCTGAGCCCCAGGGAGGCAGCAGATCTCCCTATGGTATGGGTCTGGTTGACATATGGGCCCCTCCGTACCCCTCAGAACAGTCACCCACTACAATTACCCTCCTTTTCTTCTTAATTGAAAAAGTCGCAAGTCGTGGGACTGAGGGACAAGCTGTGGGTAACTCACCAGATGGGTCCTCATTTCCATCTTCATTTAGCTGACCGTCTAGTTCCAAAGCCTCATACCTATTGTATAATGACAACTGGGAAGGTGAGGAGCACCAAGAAGGTTTTCGCTTGCCTTTCTGAGGAAGGACCTGACTCCTTTTCCCTCTGTCCCCCACATGCCCTCCTTCTGCCTGCTGAGAGGAGGGGGCGGGGGGGGAGTCATGTATTTCTTGTAGAGCCTCTACCTGCTCCCTTTGTCTCAGAGTGTGGCTCCACCAGTCAATTTCATTTTCACACTCTTTGATCGTCCTCAATCTTTCTACCTCCTCCCTCAGTTCAGCCACCTGCCTAAGCAGATCGTTTACTTGATCACCCCGCACACAAAGGGTGTCTCTGACTCCCTCTGATTCAAGTGCCAGGCTCAGGCACCCTCGGCAGGCAGAGACCTGCACAGCCGCCTGTTTGTGCGGGACCTCTGTCTGGGTTCCCACATTCCTCATCACTCTGCCTCTTGGCCCTGTTGTGACCATGGCCTTCTCTCTGGCCGGGAGGGAACCAGTCCCTAGGCGCTGTTTCCCACACGCTGTGCTCTCACGTCCCTGCAGTGCTGTTCCTTCCCTCCCCTCTCTCGGGCACTGGTCAATGGCTTGCAGGGATTGGACGTACCTTGTGCAGTGGCAGAGACTCAGCCCTGCCCTACAAGCTGCCTCGGGACAGTCAAGTACTGTCTGATCACCCTGAGCTCTGTGGGCAGTCGCTGCCCTCCCACGGGGTTCTTATCACCTGATCAATGGTGGGTGTTGCTGGTTCCGCCCACGTTAACCCGGCAGCCCACCCAGCTCGTTACCGAGGGGCGGGTGTGGGGTGGAAGCCTGGCGAGTGAGCGCCGGTGTGGTTACAGCTCGTTCAGAACAGGCGCCACCGGCACTTGGCTCCGCCCCCGCCGCCTCAGCTGCCCGCTCACCGGTTTGCCAGCCTCCTTAGAGCCGCCAGCCGCCTTCTTGGCTCCAAAAAGATTCAAAAGCCCCCCAAAAAATCTCCTTGCTAGTCCCTTTTGCCGCGATTCTCCCCCCCCCAGTGTGGTCTTACCTACACTGGAGCTGGTCTCCAGTGTAGGTATGATACCCCATCACAGCTGTGTTAGTGTACAGGAAAAGGAGATGCTTCCACAACTACTTTTGTAAAACCTTTGCATTAAAGAGAGAATGTAGAAGTGGAAGATCAAGCATTTTACCCAGTATTTGAATATCTTCTGTCTCTGGTATCTTAGAGCAACTGATACTTTCCAAGAAGTGTCAGATTGGAAGAAACCTCAACAAATTGTCTGGCCCATCTTGCAGTGGGGGAAGACCAAGACTGGAGATGTTTGTCTAAATTGATTTTTCTTAAATCTCCAGTGAGGGAGATGCCCACAGCCTGCATAGATGAACTTCTAGGTTAAATGTTTCTCCAGTAAAGAAGCAGTAAAAGGAAAGCTATCAAGGTCTCATGGTGTCACATTCATGAATATCGTAGGCTAAGCAACAATCATGCTATGTAGCATGCTAAATACAAGCATGCAATGCAGCTGCAAGGTATGCATCTGACCATTCATTTGGCACAGCTTCTGTGACTTGAACTTCAAGCATATATTCCAGTGACATATGATGCACTTAGAAACGGAGTCATAGAATGGTTTGGGTTGGAAGGGACCTTTAAAGATCATCTAGTTCAATCCCTCTGCCAGGAGCAGGGACATCTCTCAGTAGATCGGGTTGCTCAAAGCCCTGTCAAACTTGACACATCTGAAGATGGTGCATCCACAACTTCCCTGGGTGATCTGTTCCAGCATCTCATCTCCCTCCTTGTACAAAATTTCATTGGCGTATACTTGTCAACAAATGTTACAGCTAGTGATCCTGAGACTAATCACTAGAGAAAATCAAGAATTTAGCAAGAAAAATACTGGGGTTTACCAGTGGAAGACATGGGTTTGACCAGTAAAGAACTGGTGGCAGACATTACTGAGGGAGCTCTGGTGGCTATACACCTGTTGAAATGCATAGGTAGGGCCAGCATGATTTGACAGCCAAGAAGGAATTAGTCATTAATCGCTAATGACTGAGGAGTGTCTAACCCATCTAGAAAAAGTGACAATGTGCTCTTTGCGAGATTTACGTAACAGACCAAAGCATAACAAACCAAGCATACAAAACATGCAAAGTGAGCCACTGACCATCTTGGTGTATTCCTTTCCTTTCACTCCTAGAAAAGGGCAGTCTTAAAAGTGGGGGTGTTACCAGATTAGGTGTAAAGAAAGAAACATGCATCTTGCAGTTCCTTTTACTGACAGGTTCTTTTAGAACACATCAAGCAGCCATGTCAGGTACTTCTATCCTCCAGCTTTCTCTTCTTTAACCTCTCCCACCACCCTCCACAGCATGGACAAATACATTCTTGGCATCCTTTGGAGAGCCATGTTCACTCCAGTAAAAGTGATGTCATCTTGACATCTCTATTGATGAGATATTAGGTCCATCCATGTGACTTATGTCTGTGTGTTGCACTGTGGTGGGTTGACTTTGGCTGGCCACCACATACCCCAGGCTGCTCTATCATTCCCCCTCCTCAACTGGACAAGGGAGAGAAAATATAACAAAAGTTCAAAAGGATCACCAGTTACTGTCATAGGCAAAACTGACTGGACTCAGAGAAATTAATTTAATTTATTGCCAATCAAATTAGAGTAGAACAATGAGAAAGACAAAGAACAAATCTAAAACCACCCCCCCCCCCCCCCCCCCCTTCTTTCCAGGCTCAGCTTCACTCCTGACTTCTCTACCTCCTTCCCCTGAGTGGCACAGGGGGATGGAGAATGGAGGTTGCAGTCAGTCCATCATGCACTGTCTCTGCTGTCCTTCCTCCTCACACCCTTCCCCTGCTCCAGTGTGGTGTCCCTTCCATGGGAGAGAGTCCTTCATGAGCTTCTCCAATGTGGGTCCTTCCCATGGGCTGCAGTTTCTCACAAACTCCTCTAGCATGCCTCATTGTGGGGTCCTCCACGGACTGCAGGTGGATATCTGCTTCACTGTTAACCTCCATGGGCTGCAGGGGCACAGCCTGCCTCACCAATGTCTTCACCATGGGCTGCAGGAGAATCTCTGCTTCAGCACCTGGAGCACCTCCTCCTCTCCTTCCCCTCCTTCTTCACTGACCTTGGTGTCTGCATAGCCTCTCACATACTCTCACTCCTCTCTTCCAGCTGCTGTTGAGCAGCAGTTTTTACCCTTTCTTAAATACATTATCACTGAGGGGCTACACTGTCACTGTTTAACTCAGCCTTGGACAGTGGCAAGTCCATCTTGGACCCAACTAGAACTGGCTCTGTCGGACATGGGGGAAGCTTCTGGCATCTTTTCACAGAAGCCACCCCTGCAGGTCCCCCACTACCAAAACTTTGCCATGCAAACCCAGTACATCCACAATCACATAACAAAGTTTGTTTCTCTCTTATATTCCTATAGTAAAACTAGAAACATCTCCCTTTCTGGTCAGCTTATTCCACCTGCAGAAGGATTTTTCTGTGTCATCAGAAGTTTCATAATCCAACAGCATGTAACAGAAATAACAGTTCCTAAATTAACACCTCTTTCTCAATTTCCAGTTTCATAGACTGAAATCTCCCTTTTCCATCCAAGTACTGTATGAGTTTTGTTTTTCCACTCTGAACTTATTTTGCTTAGCCCCTACTCTCTCAAAGACACTATGTTCTGTCTTCTGGTAAGACGACATTTTTGTGTGGTTATAGTAAGTTTTACCAGGAGTTGATGATTTTTGGAGCATTTTGGGATTATTGCATAAGCTTCTTTTATCTCCATCTTTCATTTCTTGATAAAATCTTCTCACTCCCTAAGTACAGAATGGGCATTTATAAATAAACCAAAGGTCCTATAAATGAGCCAAATAGAAAGCATTCTCTCTTGTAAAAAAAAAGTGAAGGTGAGAATAAAATCTGGATAATTCCTCCTTACATTGTTTTGAGGACTCATATCATAGATATAGAGATCTTCTGACCTCATGCAAGTGGAGCTGCATTGTAAGCCACCAATATAGACCTCCTTCTGTGCCGTGTTAATATTGCAGTCAGATGTGTGATTGCCACACAGGCAGACATGTTAATGTGCATACAGCGTGCAGGCCTTTAACCATGTCAGCTCTGCAAAAGGGCATTAGTAATGCAGAGACCTGTAAGTGTGTTCAAAGAAGATGCCACCTAGAATTGTAGATGTAGAAAGTTCTCTAGGAGGGTACTACCACCACAGAGCAACCCAAGAGAATACACTTCACAAAGGCTGAAAAACAGCTTTTATCATTCTAAGACTATTCAAATTTGCTTGCTCAAATATGTATACTCTTTACTGTTTCACTCTCCACTTCTTCCACTGTTAGGACTGCCTACAATCAGCAGTCTGGCCTCTCCAGCATGCATATCCTCTACCCCTCCACCTCCCTGTACAATGCCCTTATTATGCAGTTAATTTGAAACCTGGCCTTGTGGCCTCTGTCCTCTTGCTGGCCCCATGACTTACTGCTCCTGCTGGCCCTGAGGCCTACGGCCCTTCACAGCTTTCCTAGTGTGAAATGAAATACTGCAGCAGTTCCATCTGCTCTGTGCAGCAAAAAGTTAACCAGACATTTACTAGTTGCAGTCTTCAGAAGTTAGAGAGGCTCTGTGCACGGCACACATGGGAAGAAAGAGGGGAAAGACACATACAGAAAAATTTGAAGTTAAATTGCACTGAAAAAATTAAATCAAATTTACAAGATATTACTTACGTTGTCAAGAGCAGAAAAAGTTAAGGTAGGTAAGCTCAATTTGTCTTATCTCGATGTGTAGTGACAAGAACAGGTTACTGTGAATCTGTTCTTGGTGTGGACTTAACTAATCTATAGTAATTACCCGTGAGAATACCCTTACCCAATGATGAGTATAAGATAATTACAAGGGGGTTTCCCCCTTCATTTTTTTAAAACAAAACAAATTTCTACTGCACTTTTACCCTAACTTCTGGCATAAATACATACGCTTGCCTTGTACTTTAGAGATTTTTTCAGTAAATACCAAAGCAGATATCCATGGCTTCCTTCAAATTCTTTCTTAAAACTCTTTTTGTCTGTGATAGCTGGAAACACTTGATAGCAGATAGGTAGATGCAGACCACTGATAGGCTTGTCACTATTGTGTCCTTGTTACCTCGTGCTTCTTGTGTCAGCCCATAAACCCTCATGCTTCCTTTTTTATCATGAGCCTGCCAGTTCTCTGAACAAGAACTGTCTTCTGGTAATAGATAAGACTGTTCCCTGTCTATGGCAAGATTAAAATTTTATGGCAAAGGAGAAAATGGAAGAAGAGCCTTTGTCCTAAAATGCCATACACAAATTACCACAGACAAACAGTAATCCTGAAGCCAGGATTTCATCCCATAGCTTCAACACATCGAGAAGAACCATAGGTTGTTGTGCGTGTGACAGGAATATTGCCTATACTATGCTTTTGCAGGTAAAAACATCTCACCACCTAATCGTTCCACTTTTCCAATACAGTGATTTTTAACATGGATATGTATTCCCATGGATTTGTGACAACTTCTATAGGATTTCTGAAGGACAACCAAAAAAATGAAAGTTTGCTGTCCTCAGACTTAATTTTACTATATAGAAGTGGATATTGCAAAGCAGAGGCCTGCAATGTGGGAAAGAGTGAAAATCATTGCTCTTCCTGAACACATTCTTAATGTCAAAGAGTTAGAAAACAGCATACACTTTCTTTCATCCTCAGATATCTACATGCGTATATTACCACAAAACATAATTTTGGTAATTGTTCTGATAAATTCTTAGCACTTTATTTTTCAGGTGTTTTCTCACTTGAAAAGCAGTGATCTCACCTACTGGACAGTCACATTTTCAGAAAGAAATTATTTTCTGCTTTTTTATTCACAAAATTCACAGCAAAAATTGCTTCAAAAATTCACTTGCCACTCTCCCTACATACCACTTGTTTCTGTATGCTGATTCCCCTGTGGCTGGGGAGGGTGAGTCTGTACATCCTGATGAACAGGACAGCAGTGGCACCGGCACTCACTGCTGTGTGACCATGACTACACTCTCCCACTCCAGAAGAAGTGTCTGTGTGAGAAGAGCAGCTGCTGCAGCATGTTTCTGAAGTGAATGTATGCAAATTTCAAGTCTTCATTTCTTGCAGTCACTATCAAATAACATTGTCTGTGAGGAAGAAGAGGAAGAAGAGGGAGGACTTGCTGGGAAGATGGTAGGGAGAACTTCTAAAGTTCTGTCTGGAAATCTGGGGAATCTCCCTCAACAGCACTCTAAAGACGAAGCACTTAGATGACAACAGGTAGGGAAGACTGTTTTGCAGAAGTAAAAGTCCCAATAAAGGCCAGAAAATCACCAATGGTCATGAAGAAACCCACCTCAGCTCTAATAATGGACAGGGAGTGGTAAGGTTGCAGAGATAAGCATTTAAGACCTTGGTGGGGGTGTAAGAGGGACAGAGAGGCTGTCTGACAACCTAGGAGGTTTTTCTACATCTTTTTCTTTCTTCTCCATCTAATAGCAGCAAGTCCTCTCTCAGAAACATGATGTGGTGAGTTGACAGTTCCTGGATGCCAGGTGCCCACCAAAGCTGCTCTATCACTTCCCTCCTCAGCTGGATAGGGGAGGGAAAATATAACAAAAGTCTCATGGATTGAGATAGAACAGGGAGATCACTCAGCAATTACCATCACAGGTAAAACACTCAACTTGGGTAAATTAGTTTAATTTATTACCAGTCAAATCAGAGTAAGATAATGAGAAATAAAACCAAATCTTCTAACACCTTCCCCCCACCCCTCCCTTCTTCCTGAGCTTTTTATTCCTGATTTTCTCTACCTCCTCACCGCAGCAGCTCAGGAAGACATGGGTCCCTCTCATGGGGTGTGGTCCTTCAGGAACAGACTGCTCCAGACTGGGTCCCCATGGGGTCACAAGTCCTGCCAGCAAACCTGCTCCAACGTGGGCTCCTCTCCATGGGGCCACAGGTCCTGCCAGGAGCCTGCTGCAATAAGCCCTCCACAGGGTCACAGCCTCCTTTGGACACATTCACCTGCTCTGGTGTGGGGTCCTCCACAGGCTGCAGATGGATATCTGCTTCACTGTTAACCTCCATGGGCTGCAGAGGCACAGCCTGCCTCACCATGGTCTTCACCACGGGCTGCAGGGGAACCTCTGCTTTGGTGCCTGGAGCACCTCCTTTCCAGACACAGTGCCTGTTACTCTTACCATCACTCCCAAAGAGCTCTTCTCTGACATTTCCTAAGTTTGCTGACGTCTGCTTTTTCTGAGGTCCACTGATCATTCTGTTGCTACTATACCTTCTGCTTGCAAGAATCACTCCCCAGTTTTTAAGACCTTTCTGCCATACTGCAGAGCAGCTGCTTTTGGCATCACATTACTTATGACATCTTTGCAAGCCATTTGCTAAGTCAGCTTAGCAGGTCTGGAAGTGTCTGAAACAAAACAATGGAGGAATACTTCAGCCTGGGATGCCCTGTGAAATTTCCCAAGTCTTCACAGGTAGGTAGAGGCTGTGGGCTCAGTAATCCAGTCTTGAAGGTGACAACCTGAGTTCCAGTCATGTTCCATTCTCTTCAAATTACACACATCCTTTGACATTTCCAAATATCAATCTGAGATTTTTACCCCACAAAAATCAAACATTCAGGAGGATGAGCAAACATAAATATAGAATGAAATGAGACTGTTGGGTAAGTGACTCTGAACCTTAGAATGCTGTAATACCTGTAAATTTATTTCAGGTCTTTGTATTTTAAGGACAAACTCTTAAGAAAGCTTTGAATAGAACCTCCTCACCTGGGAAAAGACAGATCTCACCACCTGCCAAGGAGGATTTTTCAGCTTTCTGAGAGCAGTGATCTACAAGAAACTGTTCTGCTTTGGAGCATTTGTGATTAGGAACTCTAAACCTCAATTTATCTACAGACAAAGGAATTGAAGTTTTTCTTTTTAAGATAAGGATAATCTTTAGGGATATTTGTTCTGTAGTCAATATTCATGGCAAGCTAAACAAAATCAACTTCTTTCTTGATTACTAGAAGCAAGTAGAGATTTACTACCCCTGTTTAGCATTCTACTTGTTCAGAGTGAATAATAGTAATTAAGTACTTATGTACATTCCTGCAGGATCAGGAGCTATATTTGTTTTAATTATTTATGTTATACTCTTTGCACAAACAGCAGTTATATTATCCAGATAGAAAAGTAATGGTTCTTCAGTAAGAATTTTTTTTTTTTGCTGAGAAATGTTATTTTTTGCACATTTGTCAATTTGACTTTAATTCATACTATCCATTACAAAACAGGCAAAATACTTCCGTGGAAGATATTAGCCAGATAAATTCCAAATAGGACCCAAAGCAAGAAGGACATGATGCTCTGTAGAGCTCACTGACAAAAATGTGCACATAACTTTTTAAAAGTTGTAAGTGCATATTTGTTGAAACTGAAATATTTAATGGTAATACTTTGATGATTTTAATAATTTTTTAGGCAGAACCCATACATTTTTTTCCCCCCACAATATCATGATAAAGTAAAAACAAGGTTTTATTTTCCTAGAGCTTTTATTTAATTGATATTTACTGTATGTATTGTTAGGTTATATGATAAAAGGCACATCTCCACCCACACACAGGAGTATAGAGGCACAGTACCAGGCAGGGGAGCCCTAGTAACCCCATCAGAGAAAGAGAGACCTTGCCCCATCTCCTCCCAGGGTTGTTCCAGGAGGGTTGTCAGACCCATGGGCTGGGGCTGACACTATCACAGTGAGTCAACATACAGGGTCTCTGGGGCACCATTCAGGCTGAGGGCGTTAGTGCCTAAGGCTACACAGTTTATGGGATTGTACTGGTTTTGACTGGGATAGAGTTGAATTTCTTCATAGTAGCTTGTATGGGGCTATGTTTTGCATTTGTGCTGAAAACGCTGTTGATAACACAGGGATGTTTTTGTCATTGCTGAGCAGTGCTCACACAGTATCAAGACCTTTTCTACTGCTCACACAGGCCTGCCAGTGAGTAGAGTGGGCGTGCACAAGAAGTTGGGAGGGGACACAGCCAGGACAGCTGACCCCGACTAATCACAGGGATATCCCAGACCATATGGTGTCAGCAATAAAAAGCTGGGGGAAGAAGGAAGGAGTGGGGGGATATTCAGGGTTATGCATTTGTCTTTCCAAGTCACCATTACGCATGATGGAGCCCTGTTTTCCTGGAGATGGCTGAACATCTCCCTGCTGATAGAAAGTGGTGAATGAATTAATTATTTTGCTTTGTTTGTGTCTGTGACTTTTGCTTTACCTATTAAACTGTCTTTATCTCAGCCCATGAGTTTTGTCACTTTTATTCTTCCAATTCTCTCCCCCACCCCATGTGAGGGGAGGAAGGGAAGGCAGCGAGCAAACAGCTGTGTGGGTCTCAGCTGCCTGCCAGGGTTAATCCACAAGAGGGATACAGGGAAGACCATTTGAGGGTTGTTTAGCACTTATTGAAGGACGTTTAGGGAAGAAATGAAACATGGGGAAAGCAAGGGAGGTTTGGGGAGGAACAAGTGTGGGTATTAGTGATAAAGGGATAAAAGGGTTGGTGACGTGTAAACATGTTGCTGCTCAACATGCTTTTTTGGCTGTGCCCTGTGCCTGGTCACCACAGTCTGTCCTATCTTCTCACTAAAATCAATTTCTAAGTGATTTCCTGGGTAAAGGACCCTCTATTCTGCATGCACATGTGGGCATGTGTATCTGTGTGACAGAAACTGGATCAGGGACCACATGTCACAGGGTCCACCCACCCATGGTACGAGTGACTGGCATGAGTGCAGGCATATGAGCAAGTATACGAGCACTAGCAAAGATCATGTTGGACTAGGTGGCAAGCAGGGGTGACATGGTAGCCAGGGGTGCATGCATCTCATGAGTGAGCCCACAAAAGGAGCTGGCTACTGGAGGGATCAGGGGTCCAGGCCAGACTGTGGGGACTGGGTCATTTAAGAGACCTGTTTGCATCTGTATGTTTGTGTGTCTGTGTGAGGCAACTGGAGACAAGAGGATCCAGGTTACACTTACTGGGGAATCCATAGTGTGCTTAATCTGTGAGTGAGGCTGCAGGCACTGAAGGCTTGTGTGACACGTGCTATCAACTGTGGAAACTGAAGATCCAGGACCAGCTAATGAGGGTCTCAGCCAGTTACTGGAGCAAACCATATGTTGTTTGTACTTATAGGCAAACAAAATTTATTTGGGAATTGTGGAGAGAGGTGATGAGTGAATGGAGGGCAGTGACGAGTGAGTGGAGAATGGTGACAAGTGGCATTCCTCAACGGTCAGTCTTGAGACAAGTACTGTTCAACATCTTTGTCAGTGACATGGGCAGTGGGATCGAGTGGACCCTCAGCAAGTTTGCCAGTGACACCAAGCTGTGTGGTGCGGTCGACATGCTGGAGGGAAGGGATGTGCCATCCAGAGGGACCTGGGCAGGCTTGACAGATGGGCCCATGCAAATCTCATGAAGTTCAACAAGGCCAAGTGCAAGGTCCTGCATATGGATTGGGGCAATCCCAAGTACAAATACAGGCTGGGCGATGAGTGGGTTGAGAGCAGCCCTGTGGAGAAGGGGGTAGTAGTGGATGGAAAACTGACTATGAGCCAGCAATGTGCACTTGCAGGCCAGAAAGCCAACCATATTCTGGGGTGCCTCAAGAAGAGTGTGGCCAGCAGGTCGAGGGAGGTGATTCTTCTCCTCTACTCCACTCTCTTGAGACCCCACCTGGACTACTGTGTCCAGCTCTGGGGCCCCCAATGTAAGAAGGACATAGACCTGCTCAAGTGGGTCCAGAGGAGGGTCACAAAGATGATCAAGGGCCTGGAGCACCTCCCCTATGAGGACAGGCTGAGATAGTTGGGATTGTTCAGCCTGGAGAAAAAAAGGCTCTGGGGAGACCTTATAGCAGCCTTCCAGTACCTAAAAGGGGCTACAGGAAAGATGGGGAGGGCCTTTTTATCAGGGTGTGTAGTGATAGGATGAGGGGTAATGGTTTTAAACTGAAAGAGAGTGGATTTACATTAGATATAAGGAAAAATTCTTGAATGTATGTGAGGGTGGCGAGACACTGCATTAAGCTGCCCAGAGAAGTTGTGGCTGCCCCCTCCCTGGCAGTGTTCAAGGCCAGGTTGAACAGGGCTTTGAGCAACCTGGTCTAGTGGAAGGTGTCCCTGCCCATGGCAGGGAGGTTGGAACTAGATGATCTTTAAGGTCCCTTCCAACCCAAACTATGATTCTATCATACTATGATTCTATCATTCTATGATTCTATGATTCTATGATATTATACGTTTCCCACCAACAGACATTCATCCTGATGAGCCAGAGGAGGGAACAGGACAAGACCATTGGTGCAGCTTGTGTCTTTGTGAGTGGAGCATTTTCTGTCCATTTTCATCAGTGTAGCCACTTAGGTGTATTGTATATGTGTATCTCTGTGTGTGTCTATTGGGACTACATGCTCAGCCTCACTCCTGGTTGGACGTGGGAGAATGGAGCTGTGATGACTTCACCTCTGTTAGATTACCAGATGTATTCTTTCTGTTACAAGGTTTTGACATTGTATGAACATTGTTTTCATCTCGTTGCAACCAAAGAGTTTTTAATTTGTTTATAATAATAAAATCTTACCTCAGTCTTGAAATGCTTTAATTCAGAGACAGTTTTGCTTCTCATTCCAATTCAGAAGAAAAAGAATCCCAAATATGGAATTTTTAATGGGGAAAAATAATTCCTCATCACTTGTATCTCTGAGAGGCTCTGGCAATTCCAGAAAGGCTAAACAAATTACTAGAAATTTTGCATTTGTATATGCAAAATTGTTGTTAAGCTATACTTGAAATCAAAAGAATTGCCACAGATTGAACTGCACTAACAACCCCACTGTACAGTTATGAAGTAGTGGCGTCCAAATACCTGATCATTTCAAAAGGTCCAGGATGACCTGAGGAGAATATCCTTATTTTGCCTCAGTCAGTTATGCTGCAATTGAAATGTTGTTGTCCTAGTTCCAGTGCAGTTAAGACTCAGCTCATTAGTCCCAGCAAAAATTTCTTCTCTTACAACAACCCTTGTGTACTATAATGAATGAGGAGCAGACTGTTCTGATATTGTATTTCTGTTGAATGGGGAACAATACACAGTAGGATGTCCAATATCCTCCTGCTGCTGCTGGAGCTGGAGGGTCAGGCCACTGTGAACACAAGTATCAGTTTAGGACAAGAAGCTTCTAACATCCTATCTGGCTGGAATTGTAGGGCAGAATTTAGATAGGCAGAATTCAGTCATCTAAACTGATATCAGAGTAGACCAGTAAGAAAAATAGAGCTGCCTTTTTTATTTTTCTCCCCAGGGAAGAGCTGGAGACATCCAAAAAGCTTTTGAAAAGATTACCAAAAAAAGTTGAACTTTGCTTCTGCTTGTAGATTTTAGATTTTTCCAAGGCCATATTAGGTTTCTGAGATACTGCACAGATTTTAAAATTATATTCCTTATGTTGAGGGAAAGAATATTACTGGGTGGTGTTCATACATGTAGGCTTTGGAACAGGGATATACTTTTTTGGTGTGAAGTCAGTCATTTATGTGGATATTCAGACCATCTCGTTTTACATATCAAACTTAAGCACATGAAAATGAGCTCAAACTTCCCATTGTTAATGCACCTTTGTTGTAGTTTGAGCTCAGAGGGCAACTGAGCACCACACAGCTGCTCACTCACCCTGCCCCAGTCAGGGGATACTGAACACAGCACTATTCTAGCTACTTAGAAGAAAAATTATCCAAGCTGAAACCAGGACAGTCTCCCCCCTTATTCCATACTATTTACGTTATGCTCAGGTTCCACAGTTCCCAACACATTCTAAGTAATTACCATCCCTTTCCCTGGTCTTAGATGTATCCACACAGGTATCATTCCCTTAGTTTATGGCCATCCTTCCAGAATGCACAAGGAGTTCATTTAGTCCATAACTTCAGGTTCCATCTGTCCTGACAGACTTTTAAGGCAGGAGGGGTGATGTGGAGTTGGCTCAGTCGGTGGAGTGGGTGACCTTGGTCACAGCAGGGGAATGGCACGTAGTCTCTGCTACATTTGGAGCTCATAGCTGATGTATCTGGCACGGTCCACGCTCATGGTCTGCAGGCTGAAGATGTCAGTCTCAAGGAAGTTGCTGGGCACCAGTTCCTGGAATCAGTACTGGCTCTATCAAAGCTCTGTTTTTTTCTTATATTAATGTGATACCGTTAGTATAATATGTATCAACCATAGCGATGACAATATGCAATAACAGGGTTGTTTAGCAATTCACCGTCTATTTTCACCTAAAATCAAATCTCCCTGAGGCACACATGGGACTTCCTCGTCTTTCTGCATTACCCACCAAGCGCACCCTGGGCAAAAGTAATCCCACGCATGGGTTTACCTTTACCTGAGTCAGGAATAACCCAGACTGTCTTCCCCAGTATATTTTTAATGTGCACTACAGGGACTTTGTCCCCACCTACAGTAAATAGAAGTATTGACTGAGCAGGGCCGGCCTGGTTGGCAGATCCTCTAGTACTGACTAACCAGGTGACTTTTGCTAAATGCATGTTCCAGTGTTTGAAAGTTCCACCACATCAGTGTAGTTCATAGCAACCCATTGTACTGCCCAATTTTCCGAGAGGCTGGTGCACGATAGGGGATCTGATGTACCCACTCAGTGCCATCTTCTTTGGTCCAAGTGTCTATGAGACTATTTTGGAAATGAGTCCTATAATCTGACTCAATTCTTTCTGAGGTACCATGCCGCTACACGACTTGCTTTTCAAGGCCCAGGATAATGTTCCAGGTGGTGGCATATATGTTTCCAACCATCCACTGGCTGCTTCCACCATTGTGAGCAGGTAGAGTTTGCCGTGCCGAGTTTGTGGGAGTGTGATATAATCAATCTGCCAGGCCTCCCTGTATTTATATTTTAACCATTGTTCTCCATACCAAATGGGCTTTAACCATTTGGCTTGCTTGATTGCAGCACATGTCTCACATTCATGGATAGCCTGTGCAATAGCGTCCATGGTTAAGTCCATCCCTTAATCATGAGCCCATCTGTATGTTGCATCCCTTCCCTGATGGCCTGAGGAGTCATGGGCCCAGCGAGCAATCAATTTCTCACCTTTATGTTGCCAGTGCAGATCCACTCAAGCCACCTTAATCTTAGCAGCTTGATCCACCTGTTGGTTGTTCTGATGTTCTTCAGTGGCCCAACTCTTGGGTACCTGAGCATCTATGTGACGTACTTTCATAACTACATTCTCTACCCAAGCAGCAATATCTTGCCACCTCTGCGCTGCCAGTTGCTCCGTTTTCACTGCTGTAACCACCCCCACGGGGGATTTGCCGCCATCCGTGAGTCGGTGTAGAGACAGAGCACTGGCCACCTTTCTCGCTCAGCGATGTCCAAGGCCAGCTGGGTGGCTTTCACCTCTGCGAACCAACTCGATTCACCTTCTCCTTCAGCAGCTTGTGTGACCTGTCGTGAGGGGCTCCGCACAGCAGCCATCCACCTTTGACGTTTCCCTACAATGTGACAGGACCCGTCAGTAAACAGGGCACATTGCTTCTCATTATCTGGTAGTTTATTATATGGTGAGGCCTCTTCAGCACGTGTCAAGTCTTCCTCTGGTGCCATTCCAAAAATCTTTGCCTTCTGGCCAATTTGTGATCACTTCCAATATCCTTGTCAAAGCCCCCTTCCCTAGACAGGGATCCCAGCTGCCTGGCCTCCCTACCCTCTAATTCCATACTACTGGCCCCGCTATCCCAGCATTGGAGCAGGCAGACAGATAACAATGTACTCACCTGGATGGTGGCTGAAATCCTTTCACATGTCTTCCAGCTCACTCAGGGATAGGGATCAAGTGATTATCTCTGGTTCTGCCTCTTCCTCCTGTTCCCATGATGGCCCCGGTTCATTGTCATCCTTTACAATGTGAGGTGATTTTTTGGTATATTTCTTCATATGTATGGGAGCAAATGATACTGTCATGGGTTGGTTCTCTCATTCAGCTGCAGTGCCTATCGTCAGGGTTGGATTAGCTGCAATACCTTTTGTGGAGGTTGGAGTGGCTGCAGCACCTGTCATGGGGATTGAAGTGGCTGCAGTGCTGGGTGCTGGGGTTGGAGCAGCTGCAGTGCCTGTTGTTTTGCTATCAAATCCAGAGACCTTCTCTTCCCCTGGAGGGTACTGAATAGTGTTGAACAGGGCTCAGCAGGCATGGGCCAGGCCCCAGCACACATTGCAGTGATCTGTGTCTTTCTGGTATTACCAGGGTGACAGCATACTTTTCCCAAATATTTTACTAGTTTTTTGGGATTCTGCACTTTTTCAGGGTTGAAGTTCCAAAACACTGTAGGTGCCCACTGTCCTAGGCACTTGCCCATGCTATCCCACATACCCTGCCACTCATAACTCTCCAGCCTGGGGGTAGATCTCCAGTTGATACTCTTAAATAGCTGTTTAACCCTGAACAAAACCAGAACCACATTCAGGAACATGCCGGCTCCTAGCAATAAGACGACCACATTAGCGTCAACATTCCAAGGATATTCAAAATTTCCAAAATTCTCAAACACCATTGCAAGTGGCCTGGAGGAGGACAGGAAGGTGTCTCCCCATGGACTGGCTCTCCGAGGAGAAGAGGTAAAGGGTGTAATTGTTAACACTTTCTGCTAGATGACCCCCAAAGTACAGAGGTGGTGACCATGCTGAGTACAAATACCGAACTAACCTCAGGACCAACAATTTTAGCTTGCCATAAATCAGTGTTACAGCAAAGAAAAAAATCTTAATCCAGCTCCCATGTGTGATAAGCAGCAGCATGGGGACTATATATGTCAAGTGAGGTGCTGCATAGCACAACTGTAATATGAAAACCATGACTCTAGAAGCCAATAGATAGACATTACGACAAGCAACTGATGAGCCGATATAATGAATGCTTTTAATAAATTCATTAGAACACACTCTGATCAGATTTGTTGTTATCTCAACCCTTTGTGCCCCATGTTGGGCACCAAAAAGGACTGTCACGGTCTGAGCTCAGAGGGCAATTGAGCACCACGCAGCTGCTCACTCACCCTCCCCAACCCAGGGAATGGGGTAAAAAATTGGAGGAGTGAAGGGAGACTCATACGTTAAGATAAAACCAGTTTAATGATTAAATAAAATAAAACAATAACAGTAATAGAAAGTACCAATGGGTAGTATACAATGTGATCGTCATCACACAGCGAGTGATACCCAGCCCGTTCCCAGCTAGTGATCCCAGAAATACCAAGATCCTGCAATCACAATCCTGGAAGCAAGAGAGAATCCCCTCCTTCCTGGCTGCCCCTCCTTTATATACTGAGCATGATGTTACATGATATAGAGTATTCCATTGGCTAATTTGGTGCTCTGGCTATGCACCCTCCCAGCTTCTTGTATACCTGTGCATGGACAGGACATGGGGAATTGGAAAGTCCTTGATCTTTTAGCAACAACTGAACACATCAGTGTATTATTAACATTCTTCTCATATCAGATTCCATACTGAATCCAAAACACAGCACTATTCTAGCTACTAAGAAGAAAAATTAACTCTGTTGCAGCCGAAACCAGGGCAACCTTTTAGAAAATAGTCCCATTAAATTTTGTGAACACAGTCCATTGCTCTTTTTAGGTGGAATCATCTCGTCTAACCTTCAGTGTCTACTGTGTAGAGGTCTATATTTTAGTTACTTCCCATACACTCCTTTTACAGTCAGTCAAGAAACCCAGGTATTATTCTGCTTTAGGATGAAGTGCCCACTTCTCTCCAATGATTGTAACAGAAGCCAGAAGTGATTAGCATAGAAGTGAATGTGTACAGACTGCCCATGGTATTTAAAAATCACAATTCACTTGTTCATACACGATTTTCAGAAGCCAACTACTCTAAATGGTATAGAGCAAGAAGAGGTAACAAAAGTCCTTCAAGAAAATTGTTTTCCTTTTTAAAAAACAGTAATAATCAGAACTGGATGTTGCCATATGACTGTTTTCTTTCAGGAGAGGATCTTTCCTCATGTCAGTTCTGGCAGGCTCCTGGGGCACCAGCAGTGAAAGACGGATTCTAGGTGAATGGAACAATGCAGAGGGGAAGGGAGAAAGACACTGTTTTTCCTGTTATTGTAAAATATTCTGAAGAAAAGTTTGTAAACAAATGTAATTTTCCTCACTAACCTCATTAAAGTCAGCCCAGTGTCATCTAGATTAGGCAGGTCTAAGGAAGAAGTTATCATCTGCATCAAACAGCTGTTTCCTAGAAACAGATATCTCAGTGTCATGTAGAGTACCTATTATATCTCAAAATACCTGAATATAAGGCTTAGCAAAAAGTATCTAAATATCTGATACAGTCAATTTCTATAGGCTAGTGAGTTTTGCTGTACTATGTTTTGAATAAAAGGAAACATTTAACCTGTCCACTCAAAGGAGGTTGATACCTATCAAGAGGTTAGTAAACACTGGTAAACTTAAACCTCACCCTCATGCTGGGCTGGCCTTCCTGGGGTTGTCGGAGACCTGGTTTGAGGTGGAGCTCTTTTGGTTCTTACTTAGCCCTGTAGAGCCTGAGCCCGAACCTCTGCTACTGCCCATACACCCAAGTCCTTTGTCATCCCCTCTTAGGGGAATTTCCTGAAACAGCTCTCTGGTCCCTCTCTTCTAATCAAATCTAGCCAAGTTTCTTCACCTTTACACTGGAGCTCACACTGTGCCCTCCAACCAGAGCTCACTCTCTGCCTTTCCCAAGCTGCACTTGCCATTGCTCTCCTCCTACTGCCCCTAAAGCAGTTTAACTGGCAGAGAGGAAGGATCCTGCAATGTAAATCTGACCGGTTTCACAACTGAAATTGTTAATCAATGCCTTCAAAAGGCAATGGTGGTCCATTATGGCCCTCTACACAAAAACCAAAAGAAACACACAGGGAATTGTGAACACCCTCCGGGATTATATAGATCACCTTACAGTGTACATAAGTAATGATGTAGGGAGGGAGAGAGAAATTAAAAGTGCCACAGAAAGGAGGAAATTACATTTTCACATTTCTCCTGCTGATTGCTCCTTTTCATCCTCAGCAGGTGCTGCAGGTACAGGCCTGTTCAGCTCATTTCTCATTTGGCAGCCTTGTGACTTCACAGTCTGTGGGTCACCCATCAAACAGAAAGCACTCTTCTCCATTTATACCACCAGCTTTATCAGTGTACTTAAGCATGTGGTACACAGCACCTTCCTCTGGGACTGCCTTTCAATACTCAAGAGACAACAAGCCCGGTTGCTTGCCTTTTGTCACCAAGATGATCTTTTTTTTTTTTTTTTTGTGCACCGGTCTGAAGAGCAATCACCTTTCACCCAACTCCATTGCCTCGGGACAGAAGGGAGTTCCAGGGAGAGGTCTTGGCTGTGTAAGTGCTCAGTTCCCTTAGATAAACTATCTTTGGTTAGTGCCTACAAGAAAGATGTAACTTCAACCTTCAGTGTGCTTTTCTCCCTGCGTCCCCCATCTCAGAGCAAGTCATACATACATACATGCAAGAGAATTCATGAAGCCAAGAGCATTCAGAGACCTTAATGGCCAGAATCATTCACCACACCCCTCTGCTTGCTCACCCTCTAGGAATCTCTAATGTACTTCTCTCCATGCACCATCACTCACGCTGAAAGGTCCCTAACTGGGTCCCTAATTGAGAAGAGACAGTCCCAGTGGTTGCTAATGAAAAATGATGGAAGAATTTACAAATAACAGGCAACACATGATAACACTCATTAGCTCCCTGAATATCTTGATGTACGTTGAGGTGACTAGTGTACTCATTTCAGGTTTCCTTATGTGTGACCTGGACACACTGCAATTAGAATACTTGGGTAGGAGAACGACAAATGCTGCATGGGAAGACATACAGAACACACACAAAGGGACCATTTTGCCACCTGGGTGCCGGGACACAGAGGTCACACAGGTCACTTTCTGCTATTTAATAACTGCTCTGCAGCCAGGCAGCCGCTGCAATTTCTCTCTTCATAATAAATGTTCATGCAGCAGTTTGAGTAGGCGGAGAAAACACATATTAAGGCTGTATTTATGGCAAGAAATACTTTGTTAAAATCCTAAATCTGTTCCTAAGAGGAAGTATACATAGTTTCCAGTTTACCTTCAGCCAAGACTCCAAACTACAAGAAGTTATAATCTCTTGTTACTTGTTAGGTATTTTTGCTATTTGATGTAATTAATACTCTAAAGTTTTAGCTTAGATAGAACCTGTTGTAGCTGTAATAGAAAGCTGCTAAGAGAAGAAATGTGCCTCTCAATGTTGGATGGTTCAGCAGTGCAATACATTGACTATGGAACTGTGCTAGGCTGTGACATGAACAGCACACACAAGGAAGAAATAAGGGAATGCTAAGTATTCTGCTACACCAGGGCAATCCTGGGAGATCTCTATGGAGCGACATCAGCTGTTAATGAGGTTGTTTGGCCTTGGCTAGCCACCAGGTGCCCACCAAACTGCTCTATCACTCCCCCTCCTCAGCTGGACAGGGGAGAGAAAATATGACAAAAGGCTCGTGGGTGGAGATCAGGACAGGGAGATCACTCCCCAGTTACTGTCATGGGCAAACCAGACTCATCTTGGGGAAAGTAATTTAACTGATTACCAATCAAATCAGAGTAGGAAAACGAGAAATAAGAACAAATCTTGAAACACCTTCCCCCCACCCCTCACTTCTTCCTGGGCTCAACTTCACTCCTGACTTCTCTACCTCCTTCCCCTGTGCAGTGCAGGGAGATGGGGAATGGGGGTTGTGGTCAGTTCATCAGACATTGCCTCTGCTGCTCCTTCCTCCTCACACTCTTCCACTGCTTCAGCATAGAGTTCCACCCATGAACTGCAGATCTTCATGAACTGCTCCATCATGGATCCTTTCCACGGTGTACAGTCCTTCAGGAACAGACTGCTCCAGACTGGGTCCCCATGGGGTCACAAGTCCTGCCAGCAAACCTGCTCCAGTGTGGGCTCCTCTCCATGGGGCCACAGGTCCTGCCAGGAACCTGCTGCAGCGCGGGCTCTCCACAGGGTCACAGCCTCCTTTGGGGACATCCACCTGCTCCGGCGTGGGGTCCTCCACAGGCTGCAGCTGGATATCTGCTCCACCTTGGACCTCCACGAGCACAGCCTGCCTCATTGTGCTCTGCACATGGGCTGCAGGGGAATCTCTGCTCCAGTGCCTGGAGCACCTCCTTCCCCTCCTTCTTCAGTGACCCTAATGTCCGCAGAGTTGTTTCTCTTACATATTCTCACTCCTCTCTGCAGCTGCTGTTACACAGCAGATTTTTCCCCTTCTTAACTATGTTATCCCAGAGACACTACCACCATTGCTGCTGAGCTTGGCCTTGGCAGTGACAGGTCTGTCTTGGAGCCAGATGGAATTGGCTCTATTGGACATGGGGGGAAGCTTCTGGCATCTTCTCACAGAAGCCACCCCAGCAGTCCCTCCACTACCAAAGCCTTCACATGCAAACCCAATATACTTTGA
Organism: Strix uralensis; assembly: GCF_047716275.1. NCBI lineage: Eukaryota > Metazoa > Chordata > Aves > Strigiformes > Strigidae > Strix > Strix uralensis. Next base: position 27,035,015 of record NC_134012.1, on the reverse strand, counting down.
TCTTTCCCTTCCTCTCTTCTCTTCTCTTCTCTTCTCTTCTCTTCTCTTCTCTTCTCTTCTCTTCTCTTCTCTTCTCTTCTCTTCTCTTCCCTTCCCTTCCCTTCCCTTCCCTTCCCTTCCCTTCCCTTCCCTTCCCTTCCCTTCCCTTCCCTTCCCTTCCCTTCCCTTCCCTTCCCTTCCCTTCCCTTCCCTTCCCTTCCCTTCCCTTCCCTTCCCTTCCCTTCCCCTCCCCTCCCCTCCCCTCCCCTCCCCTCCCTCTCTTCCCCTCTCTTCTCTCATTTGAGAAAAATCAGCATTCAGATGAAGGCATTAGAGAAATTGTAAAAGTTCAGCTTGGATTGCAGGTTACTAGCCCAAAGGGTTTCAGTTAGCCTTCTGAGGCACTCTGGCATGCTCCTGTGGCAAATACAGTGTGTCCTCAACTTTTACGCTGACAAAACTGCCCTATGCATGTGTCACTTTTGGTTCACCGTTACACGGGATACACTGGAAAAAACATGCATGGTGTTCAGTTATTGCCGAAACATAGGAATACTTTAGCCCAACTACTATCTGGTAGCAGTAGAGCATATCTTAACCAAACTATCGATTTGAATGACAGTAGTTTTAAGAAAAAAAGTTCATTCAGCCAACTTAGAAAAGCAAAGCTATATGGGGCATTTCCAGGAGATGGTGCTATTCTCAAGCCTTTTGCAGCTTCTCAGGGAACAGGCTCAGAGGACAGCCTGCCTTTCCTTGGTAAATTCCAGGCTTGCATAATTTATAACTAAAATAACCACCAATTTGATTTGGTTCCTGAATTGCGAGACTGCATGTTGAAGGGCCCGAACTGCCAAATTTCCCTGAAGAGACGCCCTGTGCCATCAGCGTTCAGAAGTGACTGCTTGAGGTGGAGGAGACCTCCCATACCCACGTGAAGGGAATCACTTCTGAGTCTCTACCAGAAAGTGAGACTTAAGGGAATGAGCCTCAGGGGTTTTGTTCTTTGCTTTTCTTCTCCAGAATCAAACCCTCGTGCCTTATGTTAAACAAGAAAGTTAAGTCCAGATCTGTAATGGGAGTGGGACACTCAGTCTCACAGCACCAAAGATAAAATTACTCACCTCTGCAGAGAAATCCTCAGTTCCCCATTCAGTTCCCAAATAAATGCCTGTGGGAATTGGTATCTTCTAACTGGAAAGCACAACAGACAGGGTGTTGGTCAGGGAGCTGCTGAAAGTAGCCTGAAAGGCAATGGTGTCCAAAAGAGTGCATCTCAAAATCCTGCCCATGCTGAGTCTTCACTGCCTGTGTTGTACCATGGGTCATTCCTGTGCCTCCAGCACTGCTCCTGAGACTGGGATGCCCTTCTTTTCAATGCCAAATGTCTACTGCTCAGATGAGTTACAGGCTGCAGAAGACTCATCTCCAATTCTCGCTTTTGCCTGAGGATACTAAACCACACATCTCTCCATAAAGTGTCCTAGGCACCTACTATGGACTGTTTTTCAGGGGAGAAGCTGGTTTTGTATTTAATTTTAAATCAAGCAACAGTTGGGACAAAGCTAAAACGAAACATTAGGGAAATCAGCTGGAAATTAGAGACTCAGTTACTGAAACTGCACAGATAGGCTTTGGAGCATATGGATGCCCATTCCCAGAGAAGATCCCAAACCACCTGGCTATAGTTCTGCTCCTGCTCTCAGCCTACATCACTCTCCTTCTTACTTAGTTTTTTGCCAGCAGCATGGCTTCATGTGGAGAGCTAGATCATTTTCCCCAACCTGTACATCAAGCCAAACAACTTGTGGCTTGGTGGTTAGAGCAAAGCTGTCAGGTACATGTGGGAACTGAGGCCAAACCTCCTATCTCAAATGATGAAGACAAAGGTGTTGCCTCACCTGTTGCTCCAGCAGAAAGAGCCTGCATTTTATGTGGAAGCCAGTGCAGCAAGGTGTCTCTGGGAACACATGAGAAATGATCATTAAAAAGGCTGGGTGAGGAAACAGCAGGTTTGTGAATCCTGAGAGGTTTAGTCTTGAGGTGCAAGCTGATCCATGCAGCAGCAGGAACCAAGAGCCTCTAGATGTGCCTGGGAGAAGTCCTTCAGGCATCAGAGGAACCTGAATGTCAAAATCTCAGGTGCTGGTGGGCTCAGACAGCAGACAAGGGGGCAGCTAGACTTTGGATGGCACTGCTTAAACCTTCTGATCTCTCCGAGACTTGGTCTTCCATCTGTAAAAAGGAAAGTAATGTTTATCTTAGGGTGTTGCAAGACATGCTTGAATAATGTACCAATCCTACCAAAGTCACTGGACTGCTCAAGTAAATGAGGTGGCAGGACCAGATCAAAATTCTGGGTGTGGTGGGGAACAGAGTCCAAGGATTTTCTTTTACCAGCAGTATTCAGGCTCTGAAGGATGGGCTGTAAGTAGTTTCACCTAAAGATGAAAAGTCACAAGCATCAGTTTTGTTTAAAGAAAACTATAATTTCTAACTCCAACAGCTTTTTTTCTGCAAAAAGTCTGAGAAGTTTAATTCACGATTGCCGTTAAACCAGGTTAAATCATCGTTTTGGCCAAGGAGATTTCACCAGGCCCAAGAATTAGAACAAACTTGTGCAATACACACATGTAGTTCATGGATGTTAAGTGCCTCATGGCTGAGAATTTTTGGAGGAGATAAATAAACAGATGATTTGGTGTTCTCATGGTGACTTCTTTGTTATATTCACTACATTTTTTGCTGCTGCTTGTTTTGTATGTGTAACAGAGATTCTTGGCTTCTCTTCCCCTAATTAAAAAAATGCACTGAAGAGTTAAACATATTTTAATATAGATGCATTGCAATTAGTCTTCTTTGGTTTCTTGGTAGACAAGCCCTTCTCAACTGTTCTTGGCATTAGTTTAGAAAAGTCTCTGTACTCTGGGAGAATATTTAAGCATACACTTCAGTTTTAAAATGTACTTGAGGCCTGTTGCAATTGTGGTTAAACATTTCCCTGATTATTTCAGCTAAAGAACTGGGGTCTTCAGTTGGTTTATATTTTACTTACTGAGAAAGGTCTTGTCTGCAACAAACTGCCTTGTCTGCAACAAGAAGCTATAAACAGTGAATTAGTGAATCAATGTGATTTTAGACCAGGAAGCTGCTTTGAATTACATTTTTCAGCTTTTGGAAAATTGCATTAAGCTCTGCAAATGAGCCATTGGGGATACAAGAGTGGATTGTAAAAATCAGTTATGAATATATTAGTTGCATTGGGTAAAAAAATAGTTTCACTGCTTCGTTAAGGATGTACTGAAAAAAAGAGCACAGAAGCATCTGTTATTCTGTTCTATTGCTCCTTAAAACATGTGCAGCTATGCAAACAAAATAAGAGATCATTTTTTTGTAATTTGTTCAATATGCTTAAATTCATCCACGTAGTTGTTCCATTGACCTAAAAATAAGGACTGCATTTGGCTCTGTATCAGCAACAGAGCAGTGGATAAATGAGGAAAGCTTCTGGGTTTTTTTTCAGTGCTGTTATGGGGAAATTAAAGAATAAATGAATTTTTTTATTTATTATTGATATGGCTAGAAAAGGGAAAATATTATAGCCACCCTGCATGAAGTTCATTTTTGGTATTAAGAAGTAATAAAAAAAAATTAACTAATGTCTCTATCGAAGAACCTACAGCAAAAATGGGATTTGTATGAAAAAAAACCATTTTCAGCAGACATGTTATATATTATATGTAACATTCATATGCAAGCACTACAGCTACAGTATTGCAATGCACAACACTAAAGGGAGTAACTGCACCTGCACAAACTTCTCAGGACCCTCTGCACCCAGACAGTGTGGAGGTACTGGAAACACACAGTGCCTGCCCAAATTGTGGCCCCCCCCCACCTCTGGTTGAGCATTTTATGCAAATTTACACCAGTTTACACATTGGTCTAATAAGTGAATAGGACTTCCATTAAAACAAACAGGAATTCCACTGATGTGGAAGATCTTAAGACATCTCTTTTATGCCAGGTACTACTGTCCTTTAGGCTAGAACCTCTTTGCAAAACTGGCCCTGTTTTCAGTGAAGCTTCATAGAAGCTTCAGGTGTAAGTTCCATTGAACTTGAATATAATTAAGTTCCTTTGAAAATTCCAGCTAAGACTTTTCCATTAATAGTGGAAATAATTTGATGAGCTGCAGATTTATGTACAAGAAAATGTAACATATATATGACACACCTATTTGCAAGTTATACAACAAAGCTCCATTCAGGAAATTCTACTATACTATCACCACTATTTCCCTAACCCTATTGTAATTTGAATACTTCTGCACCTGAATGGAACCAGGGCCAGCCCAGCTCTTTCAAAAAATCTGTATTTTTAATGGTTAATCATTACTTTGTCCTGACAGCATCCTGCTTATTAGCTCCATATGTCAGGGTTTGCACATAAAGACTCAAAGTCAGGCCCAGAGATACTGACTAGCTAAATAACAGCAAAATATAATAGAAACAGAAAAATTTGGAAGGGACTGTTAAGAGTTACCTAGTCCAACCCCTGCTCAAAGCATGTCCGAGCAGATCATGATGTTCAAGGCCTTATTAAGTTTTGAGTATCTCCAAGGATGGAGACGAAAACCTCTTTTGGCAACCTGTGACTGTGCTTGACCACCCTTGCAGTGAAAATTTTTTTGTTATACCTAATAAGAGTTTCCCATACCTAACTTGTGTTTGTTACCTCTTGTCCCATCACTGTGCACCTCCAAGAAATATTTGTCTTTGTCTTCTCCATAGTGTCTCATTGGGAGCTGAAGAGAGGAAAAATGTGTCCTCTTTGCCTACTCTTCTTCAGGCTGAACAGATCTAAATGTCTCACCCCCTCCTCATATGCTACGTGCTCCAGCCTCAGGCAAACAGGTGAAAACTGCAAAACTGTTTCCATTTTCCATGTTTGCTCTGTTTGTTCCCTCTGCTGTGCTGCTGGCCAGATTCTTCACATGCCTTCACATACCAGACACCTTTCTGCCTTTCCACCTACACACTCTCATTCCCCAAAGCACAGCTTACTCTAATCAAATCAGTTATAAGGAGAAAAACAAGCATACCCTCCTCTTCTTGTTTCAAATTTTGGACCCAGGCAAACATACCCAGTATAGAGTTACCATGCCAGCGTGTGGGACGAGCATGAATCCAGCACTGAGTCTAAGCTAACAGGTCCTTTCATGGCCTGGAACGAGGTGCACTCCCAGTCAGTCTTCCTCAGCACAGGTCAGTCCTCACCAAGGTGGAGTCACCCCTTCCCCAAATCCCACTGCTCCATAGGCATGGACACCAGCGTTCTTCTGTGCTGGCCAGCAGTGAAATGCAGTGTGATGCCAGGAGACAAAAGACTCATGAAAAACACCAAATATTGTCAGGCTTGGATTGAAATGCTGAGGTTTGGCAACAGTGACTATACTTGAAGCTTCTCAGAGCAGAGCTCATGAGACCCATACTGCTAACTCCAAGCTCTGGTCCATAAACTTAATACAAAAAGCTGCCTTATCAGACTATTCTTCTCATCAGGTGAAGTTTCAACACAGTATATTTCAAGTCGTGTAAATTATTCCCCAACTGGAGGAAGTGTAGCAGAGCATTACGGACGCTCTCTGGAGGCCAGAACCCTGCTATGCATTTGAGGACCCTCAAAGCATGCTTATGCAGAAGTAACAGAAAAAGTCTTTAAGCAGTGGAGTATTCTTTATTCTTTTAATTAACTGATGGATATATAACATGCTGAGACAGGAGGACCAGCCCACGCTCCTTGTGGATTCTCTCTATAGTGAGTCTTGGTCATTCTACACGAGCAGTCTGAAATGAGTTTTAATGCATGAACTACATTTCAACAATCACTTCTGTTCTGCATCCACTTTACAGACTTCACACATTATCCCCATCTTTAGACTGCTTGAAGCCAGGCAGAGCCTTCCTCTCACTGTGGCAGCAGGGAGACTAGCTGTATGTATTGGGACCAATCATGACACAAGGCTTACTCATAAAGCTCCTTTTAATCTCATCTCATGAAGTTATTGCAGTCTTCATGTCACACGTCAGGCAATGCTGCCATATGTTCAGCTCTGCTGGTGCAAAAATGGCTTTAAACCAGCCGGTAATGGGGTCTGGGTGCACAATCTTGGTTTGACATGAGGATGCAGAAGAGAGGGAGTCTCTCTGTGCCACTCCTGCCCTCTCAAAATATTGTCTGGTGTATCCCACTCTATCAACAAGTTAAGCAAATTCAGCATAGTATCAAAATGTCACTAATTGCTTCAATAAAAACTGTATCTGCTTTCTCTAGGTGTTTCCAGGTTTCATTGCATTTATCTCACTGTAGACTTGTGTGAAAGGGCATCACCCAGCCTCTGGCATGTTCCTGAAAGTTAAAGCTACACAAATACAATTGTTGTTTATTTCATAAGGCTTTTATCAGGAGGTCAGGTTTTATGCTGGAAAATATTTAACTGGGTTCTTTAGGTTTGTGTGAGTTCTCTGGTGTAAATCAAACTGCAAGCCAGTTTATAATTTCTGGTAGGGTGACAGAAATAGTAATGGACATACTAACTCAGGAAATTAACTACCCACTAGGGGACAGCAGAAATCCTACTGTTATGATGCATAATAAATAATATTCAGCTATAACACAGCTAATAGAAGTCAAACCCAAATATATTGTGATATGTGCCTGGACTGAGATGTCTCTCAGTTTTCAGTGGGGAGCAGCCCATCAAATTTAGTTAGTCAGGTGGTATGACTAAGAATTGTTCAAGATATTGGAATAAAAATGCAAAAATTAATGTTACAGATATTTACAAAAATAACTTGCAGTCTGTGTTTAATTCTATCAGAGACAAAATCCTTCCTTCCATACCACCCCAACAGACAGAGACAAATTAGTCAGGTGTGTAAATCCCTGGACAAGGGATCTAGGGTTGGATTTGCTGAAAATAAATTAACAGTATCCAAAGAGACTGAAAATCATGAATAGCTTTAAACAGAATAATCTGAAGATGTTTGTGGACAAAAGGGTTTTTAGAAGAATCACTCTTCTAATTATTCAATTAAGTATCATGCTGTTGTTAGTGAAATACACAGGAGGTAATAATTTCCTGATAAAAATTTCTGACAAGTTCAGCTGATTCTCTGTTCCAGATTGAGATGTACTTTTCTCCATCAGAGCAGAAAACCTAAAAAGTTCACACATTGACAAATGCAGCTAAAAGAGTTGCAATGCAAGTGCTGTCAGAGGGTGGTGTTACACTCCTAGCTCTCATTCTCCAGCTAATACAAAGCTGCCCGCCCTTTGCTGCACAGATCCCTTCCTCCAGGAAGAAATTGGTCCAGAGCTGTTCAAAGCTCTTTCCAAAGACATGCTTTGACCAGGGTTTGCATTAATTGGTGAAATGTTTCATTGCTCTCTAATGGATGTTTAAACAATGATGCCTTTGCTAATGCATTTTCCAACTGCGTACTAAGATCAATGCCAGGACACTACCACAAACTTAGTCTGAAACCAACTGATGATAAATAATCTACTGCTGCTCCCGTTATCAGATGTTGGCTTGCAACCTAATAGCTTATACAGTTTCCCATTAAACTTGCTAGCCATTCATTTAGTCCCCAGAGAAGAGGTACTGTGCAAAATGAAGGAACAGGGATGGTCTGGTCTGGGCAGTTTCTCTTGTATCAAGGAAGCTGAACTGGTTGGTCTGACCAGGGGGCTCTTGATGAACAGCACTGTGGTGGACACCCACCAGGCAGCATTCAACATGTCAGTGAGGCAGAGTGAATAAACACAAAGCACTATTGCCTACCAACAGGTTCAAGAGTAAAAGCCTATCTGGGCCCTCCTAGTCAAAAGAAGAGCAGCTTAAAAAAATTGTGATATAAAACAACAACAAAAAGGAATACTTATGCCTGCTTTCCTGTCTGGGGGCCTTCAGCCTCTGGCATGTCAAGTCCTCCCTGACAAGTGAGGAGGTTCCACACAGCTGCCACATTTGGGGCTTTAGGACAGCACCAAATGCTCACTTTTGCCATCAGTTTAACTGTAAATTAATGACACTGCAAAAATTCTTTGAAAACCCTAAGGTGCCTTTTTGTGCAGAGTACATGTTGATATGTAATCTAAATGCAATCTTAAGTTTTACATGGAATGTGTTAAAAAAAAGATTACTTTTTCTTATAACCATAGTTGTATGGTATAAGCTTAACCTTACAAGGCAGATGCTAATAAACAGGGAATATCTGCTGGAACCCCCCTATGACACTGTGATACTGAGGACATTTTTGAAGGCAGGGAATTTACAGGTGCAAGAAATGCAGCTCAGGTATTTTCCTGGCCACCTCCCTTGCTCCAGTCCCAGCAGCTCCCCAGCAATTATTCTCTGTAAATCCCCCACACCCGCCTGAGAGCTGCTGCTGCTGAAAACAAGACTTATCTCAGTGAAATGTTTGATCCTGAAAATGACACTTCAGTGCCACACTTTAAGAGGCCCAAGGTGATACTAAAAACAGGGGTAGGGAATGGAAATGCTGAAGGCAATAGAAATACTGAAAACTTTTAGGAGCACAACCATACACCAAATAAGGTTTGCTAGTGTAGAGATATTGATAGGCTCTGCTACTGTAGAAAATTTATATGACAAAATATAAAAGATTACCTGCATCAGTATTGTTTCTGAATAACAGAAATTGTACTGGCAAGACTTTTATTGCCCCAACAGAATCCATGCAACTTGCTTTCATTGGAATAAACATGTCTAAATACAAAGTAAAATAATCCCCCTAGCCAACATTTCAATCTGGTGAAAGTCTGGACTTTTCATGTATAGTTCCCCACAAACAGAGAATGTTCCTAAATTCCTTTGTGCTTTTGAAAGCTTCCACTTCATATAGCCTGTGTGCCTCAATGTCCCCTTAGCATCCTCTACATGTTAAATTCATCCAAGGTTTAAAAGAGGTACAGTTCTATGAAGTTCTTACACATTTCCCAGAAATTAACAGGATTGAAAAAAACACTGGCCAATCAGTCATGTATGTAGGTACCACATATTTGTGCAGCAGTATTCAAACTAGCCATAGGCAAATCAGAAGGGAACATGAGAATAAAATGAAGGAGTTACAGTGGGGTGCAGTGGAAAGAGGGGAAGAAGCTGAAGATGCTCTGGGAGGAACTGAAGGTGCTAGAATTGGTGAGAAGGTCTAGGAGCATGAGAAGGACCTAACGCTGCCCTGGGGGTAGGGTTCCAGGGATGTGAGGAGAGCTGGAGAAGGAAAGGGACAGAAGTCTGGAGGAAACCTGTCCTCTCTAATTCCTCTACTCACGGAATCACTTTATACAAATACAACTATTTGAAAAGTTGTTAGACCATCCTTAGAGAGACGAATTTTACAGGATTCTCAGAGAGATTTACACAGCTGGAGATGCAAATAGATTAAATTCAACTATACAGAAATAATGTCTGCACTGTTTTTAAGTTATTTTATTTCATCCTTACAAAGGCCACAATTTACCATTGTTTATGCCACATAGATTGGTGGAAGTGAATGTTAATTCTTGTTCTTGTACTTTCTGCGTTGTCCTCCCAGTATTTCTATACAGCTGCTAAAATGTGCAGCAATATCTGATGCCATGAGAAAAGATCTGAAATGAGCTTCCTGACACTCCAGAAAATAAACACAGTAAGAAAATTCCCTACCTCTAAGAATTTTAGGCAGCTCTGTTTCATTGTATTTGGAAGAGACAATGGGAATTCAGTTGTGCAGGCTAAAAGAAAAGCACCAACACAAGAAGTTCTTCTCTAGTTCCACACAACTTAACCCTAAAGGCACAGTCAGCAGCTGCATACATTATATATACATGGGACGGGGTTACAAGAAGGGTACCAGAGACATCTAAAGGAAGTGAGGGGACTATATACGCACTGAGGTATTGGGAGGCAAGGAGTATACATGGCAGAAGAGGAATGGAGACAGTGGGATGAGAAGGGGATCAGAGTCATAAGGAAATCCTGGCTGTGCTTCTCCTATGGAACATGAGGCCTCAGGCTATCCTAGACTACCCTGCCAAATTAAGACAGTGATGAACATGTTGGGATGGTGCTAGCATCTTCCTTGTTTTTTCAGATATTTATGCTTAGAACTTTTCCTCTAAGACAAGAGGAAAATGCCTAGAAGACAGAGCCTAGAGGAAATGTCTAATGTTTGGTTGTCTTTTGACATCTGAACACTACTGAATTTTGAACTGCTCATGATTAATTTACCTTCAGCTGTGAACATCATGATCTATATTTAAGATGCTCTAAAAAGTTCCTAACAACCAGTCTCATTTGAGAAATGAAGCATCATTCTTTTTTTATGGTGCTTAAGACTTTACTGTGTATGCTGTGAGTCAACCATTAAGCCTTGGTCTTAAAGCATCAATGATGAGAATGACCTTTGTTGTGATAAAAGCCCCAATCCTAAATGTAATGACTGTACAAATAAACTTCATCCTATCCGGAGCTAATGTGAACTCTCAGCTTTCTTTCAAGTTAACATTGGGGTTACCTAGTTCATGTATTAACTATATATTTATAGGAAGCACAGTATGAACGATACTAGAAAAGTACTTAAAGTATTAGAAAAATACTTAAATCATTAAGTGGAATACGTCAAGAGATTTTAGCTTTAAAGAAACCCCAGATATACTTTCCTTTAGGCTTTGATTTGACTTACACAAAAGCAAATAAACAGAGAGAAAATCTCTCCTATGCACTATGGCACAAACTATGAGATACAGTCAACCATATCACAATGGTTCATGCATTCCTAACTCTTCCTATATTATCTTTTGTATCTGCTTCCAAAATCTAATTCCAAATTTCCTGCCTACTCATCTAATGCCTGTAAACCATCCAAACTCTCAACAGATCAACTCTTTAAACAAATTCATCTTTGTCTCTTACCTTCATGGCAAAATTTATGTCAGGTGACCATACCAGAGAAAATTTTGTGCAAGACCCAAGAAAAAGGAAACTGCTTTTAATTCTCATTTTCAAACTCTTAGTGGAAACTTAGATCAAATTCACAGATTCAAAAATTACTATGATATGATGTCTTCTACAATATAAGATTCCACAAGTAACTAGCAAACCAAAAATTCCTCGCTCAATTATAGCATACTTTTTGAAAACATTTCCCATCTCAGTGTGAAGCCCCCAAACAGGGATAAAAAATTGCCTCAGGAGAGAAAAAGATTACATTATGTTGTTCAAATAGTTAATTGTTCTCACTGGTAAGAGCAAGCTGGCAACCCCCCACTTCTCCCCCCACACCTAGAATTTCTTTGACCTCCACTTTCAGCCCTTGTTATGAGTTTGCTGTTAAACCCTTACCCTGATCTGATCGTTAGACAAATTTGATTACACCAATCTATTTTCTATCATGTGACTTGTATTATATAGCTTTACTACATTTTTTTACTAAAAAACAGAGTCCTCCTTATGAAGAGAGAGTTCATTTCCCTAGAAACCTGGCATGGGATCTTTAAAGACTTGTAACTCATCTTCTGCCTCTCTGCAGTTTCAAAGTCAATTTTTTAATGTCCTCAAAACTTGAGTCATTACTCAACAGAGGTCAGCCTGTCCCAGTGTCTAAATAATAGTTCTTGTAAAATAGGGAAAATGTTCATTTCTAAGAACTAAAAAAGGAATGTCTCTGTTAAATATTTTGCAGTAATTGTGTATTATCTCTATTTCAAATGGACCTGAAGTTTATTATGACTTACCTCATTATGAAGCTTATTTGATTGAATTGTGGACAAAAGGTCACTGGATTTATTCAGGCTCAGAAAGCACAGCTAGTTACTCTCTGTGTTCAAGAACAACTTCTGGACATATTTTTATGAAAAGAAATTGTATGAATGAAAAGAGTTTAGAAAACAAACAGAGAGGAGAATATAGCTCCAAATCAAATAAAAGCTTCATGCAGCTTTAAACTGATGGCAGATGGTTTGGGCCAGGCAACTTTTGTCTTTGCTACATCAGATACAATAATTTTGGGTCAGCTGTTCTGACACAAACTCCTTGTCACGTCCCGCTCAGACGAGGGAGACAAGTGACTCAGATTTGCAAATCCCCAATGGAGCGGACAACAAGTCTCCAAGTCCAAGCAGTTATTAACTACTTACAATGAACTAATTGAACACATGATAACTGGCTAAGTATATAGCAAGTTGTGGCAAGCAATACACTATGCCTTGCATTTCTTAATGGGAAAGGGAAAAGAGAGAGATAGAGGGAATGGGGAAATACAGATCACCGGTCTGGGTTTCTGTGCTGATCCCGCTGGCGAGGGTTCCAGGAGGCACAGGAGGCATCCATCTTTTTCACTTCTGCACTCTCCAGGGGCCCCCCCCTTTCTTTCCCCCCCTTGATTTATACACACTTTCCTTGGGTCTGTCCCCTAGGTTGACCCACGTATCTACATATCCCATGTACGGGGAGGGGTAAGGTGTTTCATGGGATGATGTAATTAGCATGATCATGTTAGCCCTCGTTAGCATATTGAGGGGTGTTAACTTTAATATGCATTTCGTGGATAATGAAGCAAAGGTCATTCACCGGACAGATGGCCCTTGAAGTTTTGGCCAGGTGCACCAGAGCACAGCCATCCTGTCTCCACAGGGCTCCCTCCTCCAGCTGCATCTTGTGTTATTCGGGCAGCCTAATCAGCTTCGACCTCCACAGAATGCACCCTGTGACTCATAGTTTTGTCTTGCGAGTGTTTGAGGCATTTCTTCGATCAGCCTCAAGTTTTGCTTTCTCAGGATGTTTTCACAGTTTCTCACAGGCCTGGTTTCTCATCTCTCACACTCCTCAATGTTGCCAGCAGTTGTGTGATTATCTCACCTGCAGATTGCCAGGAGATAAATTCTAAACCAAGAAGTTGTATTTCTCCATCTAACAGGATATACAATAGCCACTCTGAGCCCTACTCACAATGCACGTTGACCTGACCATAACACATGTACTCATAGGGAAGAGACAGGTAACTTTTTCTTTTCTGTTGCAAGAGAGGCTGACTTTGGGGAATTCACATATAAGAGCATTCAAAGAAATATGGTCCTCATCAGTCATGTAATTTCTTGAATAATTAACAGGGTTAGTGGGTCGGCACTGAATGAATTCCTGAGATGCAATCTGCAGTAATGCAGCTGCAAAGGGTCTAGGAGTATTCAGAGGTTTCTGCATGCAACCAATTGATGTAGCTTCTCCCTCTCAGTGGCACAGTTGCTGACCTTCTAACACAACTGCCAGGAAGTAAATTCCTTCTACGCTGGTGATTTACAGTTTACAGGAGTAAGTTGAAAAGCCAGCTGAAAGATTTAGAAACAGAAACCTTACTGACTTCCAGAAGACCTTATGTTCTGATCATAAACTCACCACATGCTTCTGAAAGTCTCCCAGCATGCAGTTTCTCCATGTCTGAAATAGTGAACCAATGCACTTAGTCCAGAATAGTGTTGACATCAGAAAAAGTCAGTCAACAGTGAGGCCCTGAGCATATTTAAGTACTTAGTTCACAGCTCCTGATACCCACATCCTTGTCCCTGACCTGTCTTTGAATGCTAGCTGTCTACCGTTTCCTCCCAACTTATGGAAGAACACTGAAATACTGGATTCTAAAAATATCTGTCCCTTAGTTCATTCTGTCTGGCTATCACATCTATGGATGTGCTTCCCAGGAGGGGTATGTCACTTCTGTCAGCAGAGAACATTGACCTATGAATTGGGAAGGAGGGGTACAAGGGCCCTCCTCTCTCCTCAGGGAGACCACAGGAGAACATAAGACAGGAGGCTGTCAGGGCCATCAAGACAGTCCCCCACAAGCCTGGGCAAATTTATGAGGCTATTCATTCAGAAGGACTACACCTACCAGACTATATCCATTCCCAGAAAGTCCCAAACACTGCCTAACACTCCTCAAAGATGATCCACAAGGAACAGAAGCATAGAAGTGAAAATTTGGCAGGGTTTAATCTCACATTGAGATCTTGGTTTAATGTTAATAAAGCTGCACAGAAATTATTACTGGCAACTTTGTACTCCTAGTCTCAAAACATTTCACTTGTGCACCAATATAGTACTTCTGCAAAGTGGGTAATATGTTTATTCTTAAAATTAAATGTTGAGACACTGATATGTGTATTGGGTTTGTATGTGGCAGATTTTAGTATCAGGGGAGGGGCTACAGATGTGGCTCCTGTGAGAAGCTGCTAGAAGCTTCCCCAGCTCCAAGTCAGACTTGCCTCTCGCCAAGGCCAAGCCAATCAGTGATGGTGGTTGTACCTCTGTAATAACATATTTAAGAAGGGGAATCTGAGAAGAGGAGGAGGAGTGAGGGAAATAATATGCAAACACTGAGTCTGCCTGAAGAAAGGAGGAGGAGGGGAGGTGCACCAGAGCAGAGATTCTCCTGCAGCCCGTGGTGAAGACCATGGTGAGGCAGGCTGTGCCCCTGCAGCCCATGTACATCAACAGTGGAGCAGATATCCACCTGCAGCCCATGGAGGACCCCACACTGAAGCAGGTGGCTGCGCTCAAAAAAGGCCAGGACTCTGAGGGAAACCCATGCTGATGCAGTCTGTTACTGGGAGGACTGCAGCCTGCGGAAGGGACCCACGTTGGAGCAGTTCATGAAGAGCTGCAGCCCTGTGGGAATGACTCACATTGGAGAACTTTGTGGAGGACTGTCTCCCATGGGAGGGACTCCATGCTGAATCAGGAGAAGAGTGTGAGGAATCCCCCCCTTAAGGAGTAAGGAGTGGCAGAAACAATGAGTAATGAACTGCCCGCAACCCCCATTCCCCATCCCCCTGCACTGCTGCAGGGAGAGGAGAGAGAGAGATTGGGAGCAAAGCTGAGGAAGAAGGGAAAGGTAATTTTAAGATTTGGTTGTATTTCTTGTTATCCTACTCTGATGTGACTGGTAAATTAGTGGTGATGGTGGTGGTGGTGTTCAAATTAAATTGATGTTCTTTCTTCTCAAACTGAGTCTGGTTTTTGCCTGTGACCATAACTGGTGGATCACCGCTCCCTGTCCTTGTCTTGATCCCTGAGCCTTTTGTTATATTTTTTCCTCCCCACCCCACCCGAGGTAAGGAGTGAGTGAGTGACCACATGGTACTCAATTGCCCTCTGGGCTTAAACCATGACATGCTAAGTCATTTGCCTATGACAAATCATGCCATGATTCACAGAATCACAGCACAGCATGGTTGAGGTTGGAAGGGACCTCTGGAGGTCATCTTGTCCAACTCTTCTGCTCAAGCAGGGCCACCTAGACCCAGTTGCTGAGGACCATGTCCAGATAACTTCTCAGTATCTCCAAGGATGGAGATTCCACAAACTTTCTGGGCAACCTGTGCCAGTGCTCAGTCATCCTCACAGTAAAAATGTGTTTCCTAACATTCAGACAGAATCTCCTGTGTTTCAATATGTGAATACTCCCTTGGTGAATCTATACTGACTACTCCTGATGACTTTCTTGTCCTTCACATGTCAGGAAATGGTTTCCAGGACTACTTGTTCCATCACCTTCCTAGGAATCAAGGGGAGACTGACCAGCTTGTAGCTTCTATTCCTAGTGATGTTGTATACCCTCAGTAACTTCAACAGGCTTTAGTTCACATTGCACAGGAGTTGAGAATAGACCCAGGAGCCTTGACTTTTAGTGTTACACACCAAATGCACCTCTTACTATTGTTATGGTCTGCACTGAGCCAGTAGTTTCTTTCTGGACACAGGACAAGTAGAGTTCGTTGTTTGGACAGTCAAGTAGTGAAGTGCCTCTCTGTATCACTTTCGAGGAAACGAGCAGCAAAAAGGATGTACTAAAATAGCGTTACTATGAAAAGGCACAGGACCGCAAGCTTGCCGCAGTACATGGTTCAGAGGGCTTTCCATAACTCTCTGGCTAATACTTAAACAGATGTTTCTCTCCAAAGCACGAAAACATGCTCTCTGCAGTTGGCTGGCTTTCTGATTTTTTTGGTCTGATTGCACATTATCTTTCACTTGCATTCCCTCCTCTTTTTTCATAACCCTACAGTGAGCAGACACACTCTACCCCTCTTATCCCTTTTCCAGGCCTCCTGATATTCAGCCTCCTCTATTAAAACCTCATCTAACTTCATTATTTTTTAAATATAAAAGGGAAAAAGCTATTCCCTTTCCATTGCACTAATTTATTTCTTGACTACATGTATCATTCAAAACTGTAGTCCAGCTGTATGAGAGAAAGATGAAAATTCAATTTGCATATCCCATCTACAACTCTTTCTGGGTTATGTGGCAGGGAAGAGATTCCAAATATAGAAATTAAATAGCTTCCATAGTTAATCTAGATTAAATTAAAATTTTAATATTGAAATTAAATATCTAATGCAGCATTTAATCAGTATACTAATGGGATCATGTTTCAAAATATGAAACAGAACATTCAATATTTTCCACCCCAGAGTCTGACTCTTAGGATCTGCATCAATTTTTTGTTAGGAGCCTATAATTCCCTTCATACGCCTTACGAGACAAAACAGTTCTAAATTACAGGAAAGCTTGGCCACAGTCCAGCTGAAGATCTACTGCTGTGTCTCTTTTGGCATTTACAGCTCCTGGCATAGGATCCCACTGGCTGAAAATCAGCTAGGGAGACACTGCAAAAGCAAAACCACGGCCAGGCCAGCATCAGGTTGCCACATGGCACAAGCTGCTCCATTCTGATTTAAATCCAAATCTCCCCAGAACAGCTGTGCTCTGTTGAGGGGCCTTACTCTTTGCTTGGATGATGGCAATGACATGTTCTTCCACAGATCTCTGCTGCAAACAGCAGAGTGAATAACAGAAGGCCTTATACCACCCCAAGATGTGCTAGAAGCACAGTGACTCTCAGCTAGGGAGCTGCCCTTTTTGTCCCCTCCCCTGCATGCTGCTGTTTCTTCTTCTTCACCTCAGACATCTCCACCCTTTGAGCATCCCCTCATCTCATCAGGATCTGGAGACTCTCAGGTCCCCTTAGCCCTGCTTGCTCTACAGACAGTGACAACACAGTCCTGAGGCAGCTGGGCATAGCAGGAGGCTCTGGTGAGTCTGTCACTGCTGGGTCCAGGGGGCTTGAAGTAGCAACCCTCCTAAAGGTCTCATGGACTCCTCTCCATCAACACTCTACAAGTATTGATACACAAATCTGGAAACCTCACATTGTTTCCATACATCATTCCTGAACATCCTTCAGGGCTTCTGCTCACTGCAGTTCAGATAATGGACACATTTGGGTTCCCAAGCAAACTGCGTTCCTGAAGGTACCAAAGCTCCCAGATTATCTTGTCATAGTATTGCTAATACCAAAGGCTTGCAAAGCTTTCTCTGAAGTATATTCCTGCACTCAGATGTTTTAATAATTTATAAAGTCAGCAAATCACAGTGTTGGCACAAAGATGCTTTAATATTAAGCTGCTGTAAATCTGGACCAGATACATGCTGCTGAGCCCAATGAAAGGCAAATAGCAATAACATAACAAGACAGCTGAAATATTCAGTACATTTGGAAAGACGCTTGGAAACCCAAATATTTAACAATATATGTGTCCCTTCTGCAGATGGTTAAGGAGGATTTGATTTGGTGGCACAAAAGTAAGCTACTAATAAGGTCAAAAGCATCTATGTATTTACGGTACATAGCACAGTGTTATGTAAGAGAGCAAACCCCTCAAGAGAACCATATGCATTTCCTTCAGAACATGCTATTTTTGTAATTGTAAAGTAATTCCTCTCATCTACTTTTAGTCATGTCAGGCACATGACCCAGGAGACAGAAATAAGAGGAAAAAAAATCCAGCTGAATAATCTCACATAATCTTTCCCACAGAGGGAAAATGGCAGTCACAAGCTGTCACCTCTGGGGTAGAACACAGCAGCTTTCAGCAGCACACAGAAACATTACATGCATGCTTTAGAACAGGGAGTAGACCTATATAACATAAGAGACACGAAGCAGAAAGCAGTGCCACATCTATGTGCATAGTCGGTATGAGCATGCTTCATTACCACTGACAGAAGTAGTTTTTGAGCATGTTGATTTTCTCTTCATTTTAGTGGAACATAAAGTATGTGAATAATGAAAACATAGAGTTCATGCATAAAGAAAAATGGCATTCAAACAAATGGAAAAATGGTGGGTCCCAGACCAAAAAAGTTATAGCTAAATAATAAAAACAAAGTCTGGTAATATGAAACACAGCTCACTGCAGAGTTAGAGTTATTTAAAAATTCCCACAATTGGAAAGTGAGGCAAATCACAGTTCAAGAATCACAAGCACTATCTTTGTCTACTTTTGTTTACACTAAAAAGCAGGCGTGGTGACATCTCCCATCCACGTTTCTAAGATAAGAGCAAAAGGCATTACATACAGACCACAAAGCTTTATCCGTATCTCCAGTTATGACTTTGTACCAACCCTTCTCTAGTTTCCTTTGCTAGCCCCCTCATAAAATTAATACTGCCTTCCAGACACTGGATTCACCTTTCTCTCTACCCAATCTCTCCTAGAGGGTTATCCAGCCACTAGTGTTCCACCAACAAAACTAAACAGTAACTTAACCCTTCTTGTTTCTGATGGCTTGGCTTTAAAAAAAAAAAAGCCGGTTGACTTTGACCTCCTAAAATGTGCATTTGAGGTTTCGTATTTGGAATGTGAAATTAAAAATTCTCAGCCTGGAGCTCTGACAAATGCCAGGTGAATATCAGATGAACTGAAAAAGTAGAAAGGTGTTTCATCTAGACTAGAGAGAATCTTCCAACCAATTGTGATGAGCTGCAGCACCTGAATATAAATATGCCTTTCAAAGACAAGTATATTTAAGCTCTAATACTAAAATAACTTGTGCATATTGATGGCAGCTTAGCAAAGCAGAAGGTTCCACTGGACTTTAAAGCATGCTTTGACAAAGTCCAACATTGCTTGTAAAGGCAACATTGACAATACCCTGAAATCAAATGATCATTTCTTCACTGGGACTCAGAGGTGACTCCTTATACACAAATAATAAGTGTCTATGGTTTGTCCATCTGCACTGTGTGCTGCAACCTACAAGAGGCACAGACTTAGCCTATCTTTCTGCCCCAAGCCCTGGTTTGCCTGGCATCAGCAGAGTCCCCTTCCCAAACTGACACAGTGAAGAGCTGAGGGAAGAGCCTCTGAATGTCTGCACACAGAGGGAATTACCCCACAGATCCAGTGCTGTCCCTGTCTGATCCTTGTAAATGTTGATCTCTGAAATGAGGTAGGGGACGAAGGAGGTCTGCAGCCAGGTACGTGGAGTGCCTTGCAAGCTTTGGCCGTGGTGCATCTTGCAATGCCAGTCCCATGGCTGCCCACACTTACTGCATGTCAGGACAAGGCACTCGTGGGTGTTGCTGGTGCAGGAGTGGGATCGCCAGTTGGTGCTGCAGAGCACACAGCTGCTCTTCTCTCTCATGGTGGGGCCCAAAAACCTCACAGTCCTGTCATCAAGGAGCAAATATTTCAGATGAAATCTTGGTTTCATCAATTTCATGTGTATTTTAAAGCTGATTTTAACCACTTCTGTACTCTTGCTTGCTTCTTGCCCTTGATGTCCATCAAGATCAATTAAACCCTCATTACTAAACTCAACAGGTCCACTTCACAATCCTCACAACCACCACCAAATTTCTGACTGCAAAGTGCTGTATCCTGGCTTTGTATCTGATCTTGTGTTCCTGTCTTGCCTGACCTTAGCATCTATAGCACCCTGCTACTCACAGCTAATGGGTTCCCTTTTTAGTCCAAGCGATAGATGTCTACCTTTTCAAGCTGATCTTTTCCCACAGCTGCTGTGTTTTACTGTAGGCAAGAAGTTAGTTAGAAAAGCAGGTGGGGAGCTGTCCCTTATGAGAACTATTTTTTTCATTTCATTTAGCCACAGAGATACAGAGATCAAGTAACATGCATAAAGTAACAGTAATTAAAGTTCAAGATCTGTTTCCCAGACCCCTACCCAGAGATAGTAGATGAAAAGCAGGATTTGCAGAGATACTCTGCACTGAGAAAGTTCTGTGCCCATCTCCTGGTGATGAGGGACACAGACTCCAGAGAGAAAAAGACAGCTGATAAAACATGGGTAAAGTCTTACTGTCTTTTTAGAAGTGAAGATCAATTAAGTGTGAACAAAGATGAGTATTTCCCCCCTTAGAAAAAAAATAATATGGGAAAAGCTTTCATCTACTAAATGAGCTGCTTCTTAACAAACTACAGTGGTTGCTCACCATATTAAACTTGACTCCTGTTTTTTCTTTTAGCAATAGTTAATGAAAATGATTGTTTGATCAGATTGTTGGACCCAGTGGACCAAGACGGTTAGAGATAAAAACCCCAAACAGGCTTGGTGTTGGCTGCCCAGTTTTGCTAAAGATGCTAGTCCAGGAGAGTCCTGAGCTTTGTTCTGTTCTACTGAGCTGCCTGGGATGTCTAGATTACATCAGGATTAATGAGCTTTGTTAGTCAATCCCAAAACACACCACATAAAAACCACAGGTTTACAGGGCAGCCTCTCCTTCAGGGCTGTGGAAGACCTGGAGGAAGCAGAGACCTGGGCAACCAACTTCTGAGGAGAGGAAATCTGATGAATGATGAAAATTCCTTCCTTTTTACATTGCTGCCCTCAGGGAGAGATACACACCTGGTTTTCTTCAGAAGGCAATAACTGAAGGTGGGGGGTGGTTTGCTTTTGTTTGGTTTTGTCTGTGTAGCTGCAGAAATGTGAAACTTGCTTCCCTAATCAAGTCACATGTTGTCTAATGCTCACATCTGCCCACAGCCTCAGCAGTAAAGTAGGAAAGCTGTATCCTTTCCCCCTGCATGCGGCCATATGGTTGACCTCATGCCTAGAAAAACTATGAGATGCCTCCAGGAGATTTTGCTGGGAGGAGTTGTTTAGAGGAGCCCTGATGCATCTCTTCATGCTCCTCTCCTCACTCTCTTGATGTAAAGGGTAGACCATGAAGCTGCTAACATGGGCAAGCACAAGCTGCCATACCACTCTTGAGGGTCCTATCATGCAACTGAGACTAGCAATTGGCCCTTAAGGGGTTTGACTCAGCAATGCACCCACGAGGTGGCTCGAAGCAGACTGATTTTCCTTGCAGGATTTGTCACCATGTACTTTTTGAGTCCATTGTTTCTTGTTAACCTCTGTAGCGTCTGGAGTCTTGAGGACTCAAATCTTCAATCACCCCATCATTTTCAAGGGTGGTCATGAAGGTGCAGGTGAACTATGCCCTACACTTAGATTTATTACATCTCTGCTCTTTGTTACAGTTAATCAGCATCCACTGGAGACTAGTTTATTAGACACGTATATTAATATCTGTGCACTGAGACGCCTAAGATTCTGCGTCAGGTTAGGGCATCTGGTGTCTTCTGGTTTTGTCAATGCATCTGTGAAGAAATTGTAATCTCCTTTTGCAGAAGGACCACAGAAAGGATGGCAAGAAGTGGTGGAAGCAACAGGAGAATCACATGGCTTGTAAGGCGATGGCACAGCTATGCTTGTTTGTCTGCTCCATGGCACCATACACAAAGAGTGTATGACTGATTCCCATCTGGCTGAGGTAGAAGCCAGCAGAAGAGCCACACCATTTAATTTTTGGCAACAAACACTGCTGCCTAAGTAAGGAGCATTATGCTCTCTGGTTAGTCCAAGGAGGTCCTTCCAGAAGCAATTCAGTGTTTTATATGGGGTGCAACCTTTTAATGTAATCTTGCTTTGTGTTAATTATTAATGTAATCTTACTTAGTTAGAGTCACAGAAATATGCTTCCCTAATTACTAAGAAAAAATACTCCAAAAAAAATTTCTGCCCTGTGCATGTTCTAATTGCTTTCTGTCCCCACCTCTTCTGAACCAATTTCCCTGCACCTTGGTTACATGCGTTTTCACTTCAATCAGTAGTGAGCAGGAAATTAATAAAAACAAAAAAGCAATGAAATATCACCCTAATGTAATTCTTCTCACCAGAAGCTATGTGATAACACTTACTACAAGAGATGTTGCTCTGCTCATTGGAGATCACCATATAATAGTATCACTTCATTGATATCAGTGCAGAAAATACTGAGAATCAGGCCAAGCCAGGTGTTTCTGTGTCTCACACTACTGTAAGAAAAGCAGCAAAGAAAGAGAAGGGCAAAACATTAGAGGTGGGGAAACCCTCCTGAGATCTATTGAGTATTAGTGTTAGACATTACAAAACTAGTACATAATCCAATGAGAAGGTACCACAGGTATTTGTAGATCACAAAGCAAGTTGTGATGATATCTGTCCACAGTGTGTTGCAGAGCTTGCAATTGTCACCTAAGGGCAGGTAAAATAAGGTTACTTGTAAATGACTTGAGAAGGAACCTAATTTGCATCCAGGCCATTTCTGTTAATAAAAACAAACTGTACCAGACTGCTGTCTCTTCTCATTCCCTTCATTCTTGGTTGTTAGTGAGCACCATCTTCTCTAAGAGTCAGTACAGCTCCATTAAGCACATTTTTGTTTAATCTGGCCACTGGCCAGAAGAGATCATCTTTCTTTTGGATCCCAGTGTAGGCTTTACTCTGCTTGACTGAAACACTTAAGTCATACCTTAATTCTAGGTATGTAGGAAAGCCATCTTCCTAAAATGAATGCCTATGTTCCCTGTAGAGAAAGTGACAAGATACAGGGACAGACCAGCCTGCCCAAGACTAGCTGTCTAAACAGGATCCAGTAATCCTGAGTGTTTTGGTTTGGTTTATTTGGCCACTGAGCCAAACATGTCCCGATTTAGTAGGTGGGGTTTATTTGTTGGCAGTGGTAGAACTGATTGCCCCATTTTGCACCACAGTGTAATATAGGGTATCTCTAAACAGTTTGAATGCAAACGTGGCCCTGTCTTCCTGGATGCAGCCATCTGCTTGGCTATGGACTTGCTTTGAGCCTTCTGTGCTAATGCCAGTAGAGTTGGATGGCAGAAAACATTGCCAAGTGCTTTGGACACTTCAGCAACACAAAATATTCATAATAATAGGCAGAGTTAGCCTTTCTGATTAAGAAAATGGCCTAGGAACTGTGAAGATTTCTCTGTCTGCCTCTGACCAGCAGTTACATGGATAAAGAAAAGTCTTAAAATTAATCCATGTTGTGTCTGAGCACAACAGAGCTATATTTCACTTTTTTTTTTTTTTCTTCAGAGAACACAAACTTGCTCAAACCATGCCTGGGAGAACCAGCGCTGCACGTTTAGCAGCACATTTTTGCCACAGAGCTGCCTCAAGGCTTGTCTGGCCACATCATCAACAAGGGCCAGGGCTGGACAAAAGTCATGCTGCTGTGCATCCAGGAAGGGAAAAAGTAGTGGAAAAGGGATTGTAGAGAGTTAGTCTTGATGTTCCTATACAATCAGTTGTGAGATTTTGGGAAGAGGTGCAATGCCACTGGGAAGATCAAGGTCTGCACACCTCAAGCTCTTACCTCGGCCAAAGCAGCACCCTCAGCACAGCTTTCAAACTATCTGGCACAGGCTAAAATGAGGCCATTGCCATTTTGCTGTCCCAAGCCATTTCTTTCTTTGTCTTGACTACAGCTAGCCCTGTTTTCTCATATGCCCAGGTCAGCGATGCAGGTGGTGCTATACAGTATGAGGTTCCAAGGTTGCAACACTTCTTCATCTGACTGATTTTGTCATTACATGTGCCTTGAGCCACAAGCTGAAGTGTGGAAACTCCTCTCTGCCCTTTCTGTCTGATTTCCGCTGACTGTGTGCTTCCTATGAAACCATGACAAATACGAATCAAAGTGATACTATATGGAGAGGTCTGCCAGCAAAGGGTCACATCCAGCAGATGGTGTCTGCTCACTTTAATGGCCTCTCACTGAATACAGTCTTTGAGTGAGACGGATTTTGTTGTACTTGTTCACAGAATCACAGAATCACCTAGGTTGGAAAGGACCTTGAAGATCATCTAGTCTAACTGTTAACCTAACACTGACAGTTCCCAACTACACCATATCCCTCAGTGCTATGTCAACCCGCCTCTTGAACACCTCCAGGGATGGGGACTCCAAGACCTCCCTGGGCAGCCCATTCCAACGCCTAACAACCCCTTCTGTAAAGAAATACTTCCTAATATCTAGTTTAAACCTTCCCTGGTGCAACTTGAGGCCATTACCTCTTGTCCTATCACTTATTACTTGGTTAAAGAGAGTCATCCCCAGTTCTCTGCAACCTCCTTTCAGGTAGTTGTAGAGGGCGATGTTCCTTTCACCAATTACTGTTAGTATGACAGCTTTCAGAAATCAGACAGGACCTCAGGGAAGCAGCTAAATGCAGAACTCCTTTGAGCATGTAGCACACTGCAACTGCAGCCCTTAACAAAAAACTCAGTATATTCTAGCATTACAAGTAATTAGTATTTTCTCCGTTGACAATTGCCTAAGAGTGATTATGGTAATGAACTTTGTTCCTGATAAAGAGTCAAAATGTATTTCAGAAGTTTATGCATATGCAATCAGACAGATAGGCAAGTTCTGGAGGCTGTAAATTTATATATCCTAATTTTCTACTTCCATGCCTTGTTTCAGTACTCTCTTGAGTCTTGCAAACAGCTGGCATAAACTCTAACATCAAACAATGCACCAAGACTGATGCTCCTAATCCTTGAGATAGCTGGTGATTTTTTCTGTAGAGATCCAAAAGGACTATGGAAAACTTGTTTCCTATGGAGCATTCACAGACAGGTCTATGAAACATTTGCCTGGAAAACCGTTTGTCTGACCTACTCACAGTGGGCCGATTGCAACCTATAGTTACATCTCCATGGACAGTGTTGCTCACATTCATACAGAGGCTAAGTGTCATGTTCTGTCAAATACACAGCCTGGGCTTTTAATAGGACACAAGCCACAAATGCCTCAGTGATAATCTAATCTATAGGTTTTCCCTTTCTACATTTTCTCATATGTAGCAGCATTATAATCAGATAGTTTCTTCTTGATGCTGCTTATTTCCTAGTATTACTACTACGCATATACACACATGCACACACTCCAAACAACAAATCTGTTCAAAGCACTGAAAAGAATATTTTGTGATCTTCCACTTTCTGGTACATGTAAGGAGATGATGAATTTTCCAATATATTTTGTACGTATTTATGTATCAATGAACTGACATTCCAACAGCTGCATTTTGTGCTCCTCCTACCCTTTTCTGAAAAGTTAACTTCTTTTGGCCAGGTTCTTATCTTCAACACTATGAAAACAGCAGATCCAACAGGGTGAAAAGAGCTACTGTAGATTTCTTTGCTGTAAAATACAATCTGAATCACCCATTTCTCTTCAGCTAATTCACATATAAAGCCTGCTCACATCCACAAGACCCACGAGACTTTATATTAAACTATTGTTGGATGAGTGACAGGAACAAACATTGTGGCAGGAAAGCATTTGCTAGGAAAAGAGGATATAGTCAGCAACAAGTAATGACAACCTTTTGAAAGTTCTGGGAGATTTACTTTTATCATCTGAGGAGACAATGAGGACTTCATGGAAGAACTGTTTTATTTTAAATACATGAGGAAGGATGTCTCTGCTATCTGGGACACAGTGAAAGCAGATGTGAAGAGAGAAGGGGAAGAAATAAATGAGTGGTTTTGACACATTAGAGCAAAAAGGAGCAGGGGCAAAGCACTGTGGATATGGGTCATGCAGGAGCACAAAGGAGCAGATTCCAAATGCTGATCTCCCACTGTCAGAAAGCCTCCTCACATTTTATGCAGCAATGTTATTTCCATGTCCTAGCCCTGGCACAGCAATAATTTTGAATCCTGAAAGGATTTATGGGAGAACAGTAAAAGTCCTGAGCACTCTCTGCTGGGCCAGGCTGTGCTGAACTGGAATAACCCAGAAGGACATGAAGTGATATGCTCTATCTAGTGACTGGGCCAAATACTGCTGTTACAGTCAGCATAATGTGACCGAACTCACACCCTTCATTCTTCTCTTTTTAACACATGCTTTCAAAATTCCCAGGGAAAGCACTGGGAAGCATCAAAGGGAGATCCAAAAGATAAAATGTAAGCAATGTCCTAATAAAGCCAGTAGGAGTAGGGAAAAAACAGAAAGGGCAAGTTCATTCATATCTGACCAAACTACCATAAAAGGCTCTAATGGCCACGTCAAAAAAATGGGAAGAAATTGGCCAAAGTAATTAATATGCACTTTGTACTCATGAAAGCATCTACCTAAGTACAGAGTGCAACAAGACAGGACTTAAGCAGAGGCCAAAGAGAAAGACACAAATTGTACCTGCTGCTTGCAGTATTTTCTTTTTGAAAGGTACACTAAATTCCACCTTCAGTGAGTGACTGGATGCAAAAAGTCCTGCTGCAGAAATGTAACTTGCTTTGAACCCAGTGTTGGCTAGAGCAGAAACCTGAAGATGCCCTTACAGTAGTTGGCACAGAAGAGCCTCTGATACCCTGCTCACCACATACCTGCAACAGCTTGCCAGAGCTCACCAGGCCAAGGGGAGAAGCAGAAGTTTCTGCTATGCAAAAAAGCTTGTTCACTGAAAGTTTCCTGTTTTCCCCAAAACTGTTAGAGCTCCCTTCCTAGCCAGCTTCCTCAGAAAGCATGCTCAGTAATACAGAAGCAATGCTATTTAAAAAAGTCACTAGAAGGAAATAGGTGAGGCAGCTGGTCACAGAGTGCAGTCCTTGCAGCCTCCCTCATTTTCTCCACCCAGAGTGTATCAGACTTGCTCCACCATTTGAGGGAGACTCTGAAAAAAAGCCAGATTTTGTGAATTTCCTTTTTTTCTTTGGAGGCTGTTAATTCTGAAAGTGCAAGGGGGTTTTCCGCTGGGGGATTTGTTTGAAAATGTACCTGACATTTATATTAATTTTTTCCTCCTCAGTCTGCATCTCAAACTCCTGTCCTTATCTCTTTCCTCAGATTTTACCCTTTGAGCTTGTGGCATCCCTGGGGCTTGTCCAGGGGCTCAAGCAGCCTTCCACTTCTCAGCATGCAGCCTGTGACCCTGTCACTCACAGCTCAGAAGCAACCCCACTGCCTTCACAGCCCAAAGGATACAGTTTTCAATCATGTGCATCCACCTGAACATGGCTTCAAAAAAAACCATTTTGGCTGTCAAGACAGAGTCTCTTCACCATCCTTAAGTCTCTTTAGTGTTATACACACAGCTGAGAGCAGAGAGCACTCCTAGCAACGCAGGCTCAGGATTTTCTGTGATTTTGCTGTTCAGTTTCTAAGTTTTTTTATCAACTTCTCATGTGCATAACACTTACATGGCTGCAATAAAATTAACTCACCAAATTCATATCAAAGCCCTTTTGCTTCCTCTTTTCTAATTTTTCTACTGTCTTAAAGAGCACTCTTCACCCTATAAAACAGTTTAGTACCTTGCCTAGTGCTGCTGTGAGCTCCAAGCAAAAGTCACACTCATCTGGAAAGACAAACACTGGCCAAGCAGAGAAGACTGTGTCCTGCAGTATTGTGTTTACTGCTGATGTGATTTTGAGCACTTTCATCTATTTAGAGAATCAAAAGGGCAGTATTTGAAGCTGTGAGCAATCAGCAACACATTAAAGAAGCTGAGCAACCTGAAATCTCATGGGGAATATGCAGAAGCATCGCCTTCATTCTGCAGGTTTGCAATGTCTAAGCCATCCTCCCTGTGCTCCTTGGAGGAACAGCACCACAATGGCACTTTTTCGAGGATCCACCACTAGAAGCAGATACATCCCTCCAGAGGACAGCATCCTTAACATGAACATCACCCTGACTGTCTTTCCTGCTGTGGCTCCTACAGAACATTGTCTCTATTTAGAGCCAAATTTGACAGATGAAGGAGATAAAACACAGCCAAAAAAAGAAGTACTTTGATCACTGACAAAACAAACACATTGAGCATTGTTACTCTGTCCCAGACAACAGTAACATTTCTGTGAATATTAGGAAAAAAATGCCTTTAGCTTTTACAGTAGGACAGTCTGCTACTTATTCTATAGGATTTTTTCAGCCACCCATCAGAAAGACCGCTTCCTGCCAGACACACGAGGATTTTTCTGTATGAAGTTGCCCATAGAAGTTTTGGTCTCACGATGTTCTCAGGCACCTTGCAGACCCTCAGCCACTTTCACTGGGGAGAAATGAATGAGTGCTCACTGAAACATGATCTTCTGTTCCGCTTTCCAAAAGCAAACACAACAGTTCGGTACAAGGGAGGAAGCCCTTGCCATCAAATCAGGTTTCTGGGTAGGAGCAAACATGACTCATTGCTAAGGCTTACAAGAGACAAAACCACAGGCTGCTGGACACCAATTTATTTATGAAAATCCAGATTGACTCAACTATAGAGTGGATGATATGGCTTCCTCAATTTCTACAGAGACATCAGTCATTCTCTGACAAGTTGCTGGTGTGCATGCAAACCTGATAGCATTGCCCTTTTCTTCAGCTTTATCCTACTCCTACCCTTTTCTATTACCAGTTTTGCTAACTTTGCTACCTTTGGCTGTCCTGGTCCTTCCAAGAACAACTCCGTTCTGAGTTTCCAGCCATTTCCTTCCGGACAGTGGCTTGCTTGAATCTTGCTCATCTCTCCCAGCTATAATTATTCTTCATAGTCCCCTGGTTACCCAGTTTAGCACGGTCTTACTTCCCATCATTTGAATTGCTTTTAATGGGCCAGTGTTAATGGGTCATGGTTAGCTGGTCCAGGCAGCATCTTTCTGGTGCTTTGACTGGTCAGCAGTGATCATACTTTCTATTTGGTACATGACACAGCATATCACTGCCAGATTGCTTTTAAGAGCTATCTCTGTGAAAAACATGAAGTATCATTCATCCTCAATCAGTGAATTGGTTTCTCTGTTGGGGAAGAGGAAGGGAGTTGTTGCAAATGTATGGAGTTAAATTCTCATGTCATTTGACATAAATCTTCGAAGTGATTATAAATGTGTATGACTAGCTGGCCTATATTACAGTACTCTGTTCTAATTTTAACGTAATTTTTCATTAAATTAATCATACATTTCTGGTTCATTTGTTAGCAGTCCTAATTACTGTGGGTTGGATTACGCAGAATGGGAAGATTTTCCTAGGTCACTAGTTATTTCTGCAAATAAAAGTGTCTTGAAAACACTCTACGCAATATCTTAAAAAGCATTTGTATGAAACAAATGGATATTAAAAGCTGGAGATTAATGTTTGTTCATGCAACAGCTAATGCAGATGGGATCACATCTTGCTCCCAGCTTCCAGGGCCTGCCTACACACTATCACAGTGATTTTCCCACTGACTAAGGCAGACTGCAGAAGTCTCACTCTCCTGAAACCATTGTATCCTGGACTGTGAGTCTCGTACTATACCACTGTTTGAACCAAATGTGTCCTAGGGATAACCAAATACCACAACAATAGTGGTTGGGACCTCAGTAGGTTGCATCTCTTTCCTGTGAGGTGTTGCACATCTCTCCTACTAAAGAAAATGCAGCAGAGCTTTTCAGATGAGAAAATCAAGGCTATTAACACTTATGCTCATTAAGGACCCCATATCTTTTTCCCATGGGAGTGCATGTTAAGCACCAGAGACTAGAAAATTCAGACAGGTTGAGTTCAATGCTCTGTGGTGGAAAAGGAGAAAACAAACTTTATATAAATCATAATTTTCTCCCTGTGGTTATAATTTTTATGCTTTTCTTAGGGGATGACACATCGTTACTGTGGTTAAGGAAATCTGCTGTGGCGTGAGTGGGTTACTCAGATCTTCTGTAGGCGACAGAAGTGCAAAGGCTCAAGTCCATGGAGACAGAGGAAGGGACTTTTCACCAGAGCTGAAAAGATCTGCCAGGCAGCAGACTGAGCTCTCCCAGTGCCTGGCCTGGCCAGGGCAAACCCACAGTGAGCTAGACACACAGCAGCATGGCCCAGGATATGGCACAACAAATCTCTCCAAATTTGAGCAGCCTGGCCAAGCACAGACATCCTTTTCCTCCAGTTGACAACACCCATAAATACAGCTCCAAGCAGCTGGATGAATGGTTGATATACACGTTGATATTTCAGGTGAGCCATAAAGTTTTCCTCAAAGCAGACCTGATGACTGATCTGAGCAGTTAGATCATACACCACACAAGGAAACCACAGCTCAAATGGTAGAATTTCGATTTTGCTTAAAAAGAGTCGCCAAAAGGACAACTTCATATCACTAAGGTGGCTGACACGCACGTGACTACCTTACGCCCCCACACCCATATTCTGGAGAAGGTGCTACATCAAGAACTGTTTTCCCCTTCACCACAAACTTTGCAGTTACAAACCTTCATGAATCATTGTGAAAGCCATGCAGGTGCTTTGTGCAAGTCGCACGCTTACCGCTCAGAAGTGGTGCCTTAGGTGTCCAATCCCACAGTTTTTCATCCTTTATGAAGCACTGCCACTCACAAAAGCAAAGACAGCCATTTTGTTAAAAGGAAAGCTGTACTTCTGCATTGCTTCTGTCACTGGCTGACTCACTGTTTTGAAGGTCACTGTCTGAAGAGATGACTAGATGAGATTTAGTTATCAAAGCTCCTCCCAGAGCTCTCATGAACCTTCAACAAAGAATAAAATCATCCCTACAATACAGACTACATAAGTGACCTTCACTATTTGTCTTCTTTGCAATAAGGCTGAGTCTAAAACCATCTTTCAGCAGCTCTTTTAGGTCATTACCGTGCCCTTCAGGAAGGTATGGTAAGTACCTTTTTCTCAAGTGGCTCTATAGAAAATATGACACATTGTTTTTCAGTGAGTTTTCCTAATAGTTTTTCATATCAGGGCTGTCTAAGATGAAAAGTGAAGTGGAGCATTAGGCTCGGTAAATCAGTAAAATGCTCCATGATGCATTTGTCCTACTGTTGCTACAGAAGCCAGCAAACTAACTGAACTATATATATTTTTTTTTTTTCCTTACTACAAATTCTACTGTTTGCAGCTTGTGGTTATGCAAACTGTCCTGAATGCTGTGTGTCACAGATAACCCATCATGTGAAATTCTCAGGAGCGTTATACACAGAGCTCAAGTCAGCAATTTTCAGGAATTAAAACTTTCTGATATTTTTCACTTCTCCTTACTGTTTATCTGTATCACTTTGCCTGCACTTGGCACAGTAATTTTCCCAAGATTCATTTTCAGCCCAGTTGCACTGCTTCCTGGCCCAGTGACCAGTGTCACTGCCTGAACTCAGATGGCTGCGTACTTTGCAGCAGCTAACTTTGCAGCATGATAGACCACTTATTATCAGCAAACACAAAACACACATTTTATTAAACAGTAAAAAATCCCTTCAGTAAGATACATGTTATCTTAACTTGAAAAAGAGCGCTATATTCCTGTTCAAGATTTCTAGGCACGTTGTTTCTTACATGATAAAAAGCAGTACTGCCCACAGACATTAGCTGGGAAATTACAAGAGCTCAAGGAACTGTGGTGGTGCAATTCTTACACCCCCCCACCCACATCACCCGAGCTACACACCAATCTGTGGAGATAAGGACTGACAATATTAATGAGACTGGCGCCTGTCCCTCCCGATTGCTCGGAAATGGTTAAAATGGCCCATCAACTCCTAAGGGCCTGGCACACCTGTGCCTGGGATGCAGTCAAATGGGAACAATAACAGAGTCACACATTAATCAAATTCTTTTGTAACTGCTGGAAGGCACCAGAAGGTATTTGACAAAAGTCAATTATCTTGGACCCTATAAATGGCGACCACCAGGGAGACCCTTTGAGCTCTCCTGGATCGCAGCGGGCCTGTGACCAGCATCTCCCCTGAGCTGGGACGCCTCTCAGGTATCAAACCCTTCAGGTGTCGTCTGCTCCAGATGGAAGGCCAGGGTGAAGTCCCCCGCTTGAGTCTCAATTATCGCCCGTTGAGGAATGCCAAGGCATTGTGAGTATTTGCTCTAAACTCGAGAGGGAAATTTTCTTTGAGCTAGCTTCTCTTTATTCTGGGGGGGGGGGTGGGTGGGGGGGTGGTACGTACCCTTGTTTCTGTGTGTGTATGTCCGTTCTGTGTTCATTCTACTGAATCCAAACACCTTTGTTTCTGTATGTCTGTTTTGTTATGTGCATGCATGTATATATATAGGTACCGTTAAGTAAGTTAGTGTGAATCTTGTCATTTTAGAATCTGAATAAGTCGCTTTTCTTTCTTTTAGTATCTCTGAATTATTTTATAATAATAAATTGCTGTTAGTTATTAATAAACCTAGATTTCTTACTAAATATTACCATGTCAATACTTTCATCTGTGACAGGAACCTACCCCAATATGGATATAACATGACAAAATGATTTGCTACAGGGAGAGAAAACATGCAAATGATGGCTGTGTTGAAACAGAATGAAGATACCATCAAATGTAAAAAGAAGGAAAACAGATCTTTAAAACCAAGAGGAAAGATTATAATGAATACTAGGGAAATTCCCTTTAGGGTGGAAATCTTACTAAATTATAAAGCTTCAACAAAGGTTTGGTTATATGGAGATGTGAACTTTTACATTCAAAGAGAAAAATACAATCACGGTGCCAAACCAGTTATTATCTTAATTAATAATATATGTTACTTTATATCAGGTAACTGTATATGATCACATCATCTTAGCAATATAACAATTATGTTTGCTGGGAAGCTGGTACTCAAGCTGCTGCTTCCTACCACTTGTGGAAAGCCCAGGCTCAGGTCTATCGTTCACCTCTGACACTTTCTGGTCATCATTTGTAAGTCTAACCTTAAATTGATCTAGTCTCCCTGTAAGGTTTATTCATATCTGCTACTCTGTTGTTCTACATCTAATGGTTAGCATGTATTGATGTCTATATTGTCTTATGGTAAATACTCTGTCTAGGCCCTATAAAAGGGCTGGGATTAAATGATAGCTCTTACCCTGGAGCTCCATGGTCATGGTATTCCCAAAACAGGGAGTTCTGACACTGTTAGCAAATAGACATATAACCTGTACTGGAAAGGAAGAGATAGCTTTGTTCCAAAGGATCGCTTCAGCATTGCAAATCAGGATAGCTCTGAATCCCTTGCTCTGTAAAAAGCTCATTACTTTCTTGGTGCTATGATACCAGCATTATGATTCTTCAGGCACTCCTTTTTTCAACAAATTCTAAAACACAGCTTTGTTATTCCTCTATTATCTATCCTAAATAGCTCCTCATTGTTCCAATCAACTATAAAGCATCCCTCCTCCTCTACTCTGGATAAAGAGTGTGTTCCAATTACAACTACTGTCCACTACAACTCTTAGGAAACATGATGATGTCCCTGTTTCTCCAAGTGTGTTGGACAAATGCAGGAATTTCACAAGTTTCCTCCCTCTTTTTTTCTGTAATACCTAAGTTTCATTCTTACTGCTGGCCCCTGAGGGAAGAAAAATCTAAAGAAATATAAAGCGCACCTGGTTTACAGGCAGAAGGGTGACAGCCCCCTGTCATTACCATGCATGTCTGCAAGGGAACAAAATGGGTTCTTCAGTCAATGAGCACATCCCTGGGGAGAGGAGAAGGAGTTGTACCTTCTAGCTGATAAAACCACAGATAACTTTTTAAGAAGTGCATATGAGTAAGCTGAAAGTATGCTAATAGAGAAAAATAATGAGCAAATTGCCATTAGGAAATTGCTTTGGCCATAACTTTGTTAGTTCACTAAACACCTTCTCTAGGATCTGCCTGTGCAGTGCAGTTGTAGCAGGATTTTAAAACATTTGCTCTCTTGCATTTCCCAACAGACCTCATGCTTCCAAGTTCTGCTGACCCCAGATTCTGAAGGATAAAATCATGTTTACTCTAGCCAAGCTCAGCCTTTTAAAGTCAGCCGCTCAGTTGCTCCATCCTCAAAAGCAGCACAAGAACTGATCTGTGGGTTTCTTGGTCATTGCAAAACAACTATGTAGTCTAGAAAGGAAGGAAGCACAAAATAAACAATAGACAGGTCAGATAAGGACATGAAGCCCCTATTCAGTATCTATGAGATCATAGTGGAAGCACAAACACCTACATAAACACATTCATCTATTTATACACATCTATATTAACTGGCAGAATATACTAAGCAAAGGGTTATTTTATTTAAATACTGTGCGAGGAAGCCAATATAAAGCAATCAGAAAAGAATCCTCAGAGTGACTTTCTGGGCTGATGTATACCAAAGCTGATGGAGACAGCACCATTAATTTTCATAAATTATTGAACCAAAACCAACTTTCAGCATCTAGAAATAAATATCACATTGGTAACTGTTGCATTATTCACTATACATGGACTGATTGAAAATCTATGTGCCAAGCAGTGAGTCAAATGTTTATTCATGGCAGAGTTAACAAGGACATACATACACATACACAGAGCCACAGGGTGTTTGCAGGAGGCTTATAGAGGTACCACACTTGTTTATTATTTACTGCTAGCTTGCTTTGCAAGAATCAGTTACACTTTTAATACTAAAGGTGACATCGAGTCTCAGAATTTCAGTACATATTCTGAATGCTCCAGTTCTCTGTGTGCTGGGTGGATGGCCAAGTCTAAAGTCTTAGCTCCTGTTCATACTGCTTTCTTGCTTATTTTAGACCGCAGGTTTGAAGAATGTGACAAGGAGGTTCCTTTACCCCAATCAAAGGCAGTATACACCTTGGTAATTCATTCCTCTTAAGTTTATCAGGACAAGTGATATTGCAGATAGGCTGTAGAGTAGAATTTACCCAGACACAAATGCAGAAAAGAGTGACATACATGACAAGCCAGAAGGGAAAGATGAGAAAAGAAGCCAGCAGAAGGATAAATATATTTTGGAAAGGATTTGAAAAGTATATAAGTGCCATCAAGTTATTAATAGTTGTCAAATCCTCCTTGAGATTTGTTTGTATAACTTTCATTAGCACTTCTGTTCTTCAACACATTTTGCAATTGGAAAAAATTAACTTCCAATAGCATGCTACTTATTACAACCTCACAGTGACTAGATGCATTTTCACTGAGAAAGTATTTCACCTGAAAATCTGAGTTTTCCATATTCAAGAGACAACAAGACCAAGAGGAATCTTTAAAACTTAACTTTTTCAATGGAAGGTCAATATGATTGCAGAAGAAATAACTTAATCAGAAGTCCAGTATTCTCTAGAACAGCAGTTTTGGCAGATATTTTCTGACAAGTTTACTGGTAACTTCCTCAAAGCCTCCTAATAATTCAATATCAAGCTCACAGCATTGCTTCAAATCAAAATATAATTAGCATCCAACTAACATTATTTAAATGGCTTTGTCATAGCAGAACCCAAGCAAAACTACTTTCTTCATACTATAAAACTGTCTTTTCCCAGAGATATTCTGCACCTGTGATGTCTTGTCTCATCTTCCTCATAGTATCACTCACACTTTGCTTTCATACCTGATTACTTGCAATATCAAAACTACCAAATTCAGGGGCTGAATTTATTACACCTTTGTAGACATGGGAGGGGACAGAGACAAAAGCAGTACCACTTAAACGATGGCTCTCCTGAGCACAATAAAGCCAGCATACACATATTGGCTCTATTTTGGCTATATCTGGGCCCTCAGAAATTGCTATTTCTTACATATGGATCCAGGAAGAAGGTAAGGCCCCAGGCATGTGATTAAGGCATTGGCCTGGATCTTAAATTGGAGGTCAACTTAGATAACATGCATTTTTCAAAGCAATAAAAGTAACAATGGAAAAATACTGACAAAAGTTAAAACAAAATATATATTAAAAAAAAAAAGCCTTCAAACCATCCAGACCTTATACATACTTTGCAAGGGGCTCCCCACCACCTTTATGCAGACACTTCTTTCTCTGCTTCTGCCCAGCCATTATTTTTTCCCCACCACATCAGTGATCCCACACAGCCCTCAACAACCCCCCGCCTCCCCACCTGGCCTCACAGGCCTCCCTCCCATCCCAGCAGCAAGGGAGGGCTGCAGACTTCCCTGATACCTCTGCTTGGGCCTGGCATGGCTGTACCTGGGGGAACATCCCCCTCTGCCTCCCTTCCACAAACCCCCTGCAGCAGCAGATCCTCCAGCTCTGCCACCAGCCCCGGAAGACACCACTGTCTTCATAAAGCAGCCCTGCTCCCAGACCAGTATCTACAAACAGAAATTTTTTTAACCAATTTAATTATGAAACAAATATTTCATAAATGTAGGGTAATGTAGTTTATCCATGGGGACAAACCAGCTGACCAGTCCAATGCAACTGCAGGACCACAGTCTACTTATTAATACTCCTGTTGCCCTAACGCATCAAAACCCATTTCAGAGTCATTAAATATTTACAGAATCACAGAATCACAGAATCACCTAGGTTGGAAAGGACCTTGAAGATCATCTAGTCCAACCGTTAACCTAGCACTGACAGTTCTCATCTACACCATATCTCTCAGCGCTATGTCGACCCGACTCTTAAACACCTCCAGGGATGGGGACTCCACCACCTCCCTGGGCAATCCATTCCACTGCCTAATAACCCGTTCTGTAAAGAAATACTTCCTGACATCTAGTCTAAACCTTCCCTGGTGCAACTTGAGGCCATTCCCTCTTGTCCTATCACTTGCTACTTGGTTAAAGAGGCTCATCCCCAGCTCTCTGCAACCTCCTTTCAGGTAGTTGTAGAGGGCGATGAGGTCTCCCCTCAGCCTCCTCTTCTCCAGACTAAACAACCCCAGTTCCCTCAGCCGCTCCTTGTATGACCTGTGCTCCAGACCCTTCACCAGCTTCGTTGCCCTTCTTTGGACACGCTCGAGTAATTCAATATCCTTTTTGTAGTGAGGGGCCCAAAACTGAACACAGTCATCGAGGTGCAAGATATTTAAGATATTTGCCAGCAGAAGTGTAAAACTCATTTGCCATAGAGGTCATTCCTGACACTGGAAAAGGAGCAAAAAACCAAGCTGAGTCACTGCAGCCACAGCAGGAAGGGATCAGTCCCTCAACACCGAGAGCACAGGCACACGCTCCTGAGATGACAGCCAGAATTACTGGCAGAAATTATATTTTACTTCCATGGCTTGTTCATGTTTCAACCATTTCTCTTTCCTCCTAATATTTAACTAAACTTTAATCTTTCTCTGAGGGGAGCCCCATGGACTCTGGCAAACTGGAGTTTAAAAGTGTTTCAGGAAATGGAAAAAAGGTTTCTGGAGCAGGAAATGTTGCTTTGCAACTGTTGAGAATTAAGCTTCTCAGAAAGCCTTTGAGTAAGGCCCGTCTATAATTTTTAAAGCAACCTGGTGGCAGGAACAGGATTCCTGTGGAGGCAATGAACAGCCAGGAGAAACATTTTGAAGTCTGAAGTGGGATTGTGCTGAGAGAGAAAGAGGTTACCTTACACCAAGGAGCATTCAAGGTGTGACTGCAGCAGCGGCACCTCTTCATTAACTTCAGCTGCAGATGTTGCGTTTCAGTAGCGTATGACCCACTAAAAACTTCAGCTTGGCTTTTAGATTGAGTTTGCATCGCTGGCTCTTAGCTTTCCTTTAGCTTGTAAACCAAGATTCTGAGGTGTATTGGTACAAAGGCTGTGGCATGAAAGCACACATACAGCATGCTATTACTGCAGGACCAGCAATCACAAGTGGCAGCTGCAGACTTTTCTCACATACCTGAGTGTGCACACTGTTAGCTGTGGCTGACACCTGAGGCCTGATACTTCAAGTCCCAGGACCCACAGTTACAGGTTTGGATCACTGAGTCCACACCAGCTTGCCTGATCTCAGGTTTTTGGACCTTTATGTTGAAATGTCTGTACTACCTTGACTTTAGTAAGGCCTTTGACACCATTTCCCACAGCATTCTCCTGGCAAAACTGGCCGCTTGTGGCTTGGATGGGCACACCCTTCATTGGGTAAAAAACTGTCTGGATGGCCGGGCCCAAAGAGTTGTGGTGAACGGAGTTAAATCCAGTTGGCGGCCGGACACGAGTGGTGTCCCCCAGGGCTCGGTTTTGGGGCCACTCCTGTTTAACATCTTTATTGATGATCTAGGCGAGGGGATCGAGTGCACCCTCAGTAAGTTTGCAGACAATACCAAGTTGGGTGGGAGTGTTGATCTGCTCGAGGGTAGGGAGGCTCTGCAGAGAGATCTGGACAGTCTGGAGCGATGGGCTAAAGCCAACTGTAGGAGTTTCAATAAGGCCAAATGCCGGGTGCTGCACTTGGGCCACAACAACCCCCAGCAGTGCTACAGGCTTGGGGAGGAGTGGCTGGAGAGCTGCCAGTCAGAGAGGGACCTGGGGGTGTTGATTGACAGCCGACTGAACAGGAGCCAGCAGTGTGCCCAGGTGGCCAAGAAGGCCAATGGTATCCTGGCTTGCATCAGAAATAGCGTGGCCAGCAGGGACAGGGAAATGATCTTACCCCTGTACTCAGCACTGGTGAGGCCACACCTCGATTCCTGTGTTCAGTTTTGGGCCCCTCACTACAAAAAGGACATTGAATTACTCAAGCGTGTCCAAAGAAGGGCAACGAAGCTGGTGCAGGGTCTGGAGCACATGTCGTACAAGGAGCGGCTGAGGGAACTGGGGTTGTTTAGTCTGGAGAAGAGGAGGCTGAGGGGAGACCTCATCGCCCTCTACAACTACCTGAAAGGAGGTTGCAGAGGGGTGGGCATGAGTCTCTTTAACAAACTAACAGCGATAGGACAAGAGGGAATGGCCTCAAGTTACACCAGGGAAGGTTTAGACTGGATATTAGGAAGCATTTCTTTCCAGAAGGGGTTGTTAGGCGTTGGAATGGGCTGCCCAGGCAGGTGGTGGAGTCCCCATCCCTGGAGGTGTTTAAGAGTTGGGTTGACATAGCGCTGAGGGATATGGTGTAGTTGGGAAGTGTCAGTGTTAGGTTAACGGTTGGACTAGATGATCTTCAAGGTCCTTTCCAACCTAGATGATTCTGTGATACCAGTCTAGTATCTGTGATAGGCTTACGACTTGTTACTGATGTAGCTGCTTGTATATGTGCTGTACAGACAATCTTCCTCTTCACTGCTTATTCTCCTTCCTAAGAAGAATAAACTATATACATAAGGATAAGCACTGTTAGAGAGGTGTAACTTCTCCTACTAGTAGGGCTTCAGCTGTTCCAACAAGAGCAGAAAAATTAAAGCTAGCCACTTTATGTGTAGACCATCATCTCTGGTGCTAATTAATGCAAGGGCCCTTTACGTTTGTAATGGTCATTATGAGCAACGCCCACTTCCACTTCAATTTAGCTGTATTTTTTCCTAAGTTGATTCTATGATTTTATCTGCAGCCATGATCAAATGCAGCCTGCCTTCTGCATAGTACAGGCCATGAAAAATCAGAGTGATTCCCACATCAAGCCTTGAAGTTACAGTTAAGCTACCAATATCTTCAAATGACACAGGATCAAACATGCTCCTTGGCAACTTGTTACCAAAGCAAATTCCTTTGCTGAAAAAGAGTTATAATTTGAATTTTATTGCTAATATCTGGCATCATGTTCCAGCCACTAGACCTCCATTATATTTCTGTCTGCTAGATCAAGCAATACTGTAGTAGCTCATTTGTTCAGTTTCTGAATTTATGGCCCAAGATCAAGTTGCTTTTTTTGGCTTGGGGGTAAAAAAAGGCAGGTATCTCTGTTTATCAGAAGCACTGACATAGCTTCTTTCCCTTCCCTCTGGTTGTTATTTCACTTTTATCTGGTCAAGTCATTCATCCTTACCCAGTTTCCATTACACATTCAGCACAGAGTTCATTTGCATCAGCGAGGTCAACTGCAGTGATGAACAATGGCCCAGGTGTGCCTTCCAGGACTCCTCATCATGGAGACACATATGGATTTGCTTTTCTGTACATATCACAACAATGAAGAACATAATCAAATGGTTGATCACAACAATGGACTCAATAGAAAACAGAAACAAAATGATTTTGCAGGAGCATTTACCCAGCAGCCAGAGAAAAGGAGAATGAATACACTCTCAGAGAGACTTCAGGACCACTTTGTTGCGAAGCAATGTGATCACTCAGGGGTGGATTCAGCAACTACACCCCCTGACAGTTTGGTATTCCAGTCTTCAAACACACCACCATCCCAACTTTGGATACAAGAGAAGCTGCTGGGTGCCTTACCCTTCAACTGATAGCACTCCAGAGCTGCGTCACTTCCTGGCTCTGTGCAAAACCAGTCAAATCTTAACTGAACTGTCTGAGCAGGCACTTCCTTCATCCCTATGCCTTGACTGGGTAGACAAACATTATCTTCTCACCAGTCTTGACAGCTAT
Source organism: Strix uralensis (assembly GCF_047716275.1). Taxonomy (NCBI): domain Eukaryota; kingdom Metazoa; phylum Chordata; class Aves; order Strigiformes; family Strigidae; genus Strix; species Strix uralensis. The sequence goes on along the minus strand of NC_134012.1, from coordinate 26,994,573 downwards.
CCCAACCTTGGACATTCAGCAAAATTAAAACTGCCCAAAAGAGGATGCAGATTCTCTCCCCTTACAGCCCAGCAGTCACTGTGCTTCCTGGAGTACAAAAGTTCACAGCCTCATCATGCCTCTCTCAGAGGAGAAGGCACCAGCTACCAGAACGGATATGCAGAGCCGTCTCTCTCAGACACTATGCAAAGTGCCACTTGTTTAACAGGAAACATTTCAGTTTAATTTTAAACTGTCTGTGAGCAACACCTAAGCTTCACACTACCACCAGCTAACCTGGCAATTGTAGAAGGCCTCTAAGGCAGCTGAAACCCTTGTCAAATCAAGTTCACGTCACTCTACACCAGTTGGACTTGAACACCATGTGGAACTCAACAGTTCTGTTGTTAAGAAATTTGAAGTAGATTTTTAAAAAAATCTGTCAAAAAAACCCAACCACACAGAAACAGTAGAATTACGACAGCAGAGAAAACTCTGTTTTGATGAAATGATGGCCAAATTCTCTTGGACTAAGCAAGTGAGTTCCTGCTGCAGGTTAAACTAACTCACAGAGTACAACGCATTTCCTTAATGCAGTCCAAACCTCCACTTTCTGCATCTGCTCATCTGAAAGGAACATCTCTGCACACCTAAGTCTGAGTGGTTTTTCTTGTTGGGATCCACTGCGGCCCAACCCTTCTCTCCACTCTTTCCCAAGGCTGCAATACTGAAGCTCATCATCTGTCATGCTGTCATGTTTATCTACTCCAACAGCCTTTAAACACTGCTAGGTAGGATCACTGCCCAAAGTGTTATTTCTAGAGTGGTGGAACAGAGGCCACCTCTTCTGCTCCCTCACCTGGTGACTGCAGTGAGCAGTGCTTCACCTGGAGCAGAGAGCGTAGCCTCCAAGGCACTGGGGAAGGTGGCAACGGTGCAGCAGGTCTGTGGTGTGCACATCTGCCCAGCAACTGAAGTGAAAGCAGCTTACTTCATGTAGACTGAAACAAAAACTTCCAGGTAAGTGCTCTGCGTAAATTTTTCTTTAATATCTCTACTTCTTGTTATTCCAATTTATGAAACACCTCTGGTTTCTGAAACTGAATATGAAACTACCTACCTAATGGCCATAAAGAAGCAAAATGCTATGGCTCCTTAATTTTAGGATGACTCAGTTCTTCATGTCTTCATCTCTTTATGGCTTTATGGCTTCAGAACCTGATTTGGCTGCCTTGGTTTCAGATGAGGACAAGGCATGCAGTACAAGATGTACTGTGTCTGTTCTCAAAATGTACATACAGAGATTTTAAATAAATCCTCATTTAAGAAATCCGTAAGAGAGAATTCCAAGATTCTTCAGCCAATGAAAACAACACAGATAATACAATTAGCTGGCTGATCTTGAAAATTATAATGCTGATGCACTCTGAAGAAATGAAGCAGAAGCAATGTTTGCTCTGCTGGCTGAGTGGGCTGACTCCTGCTCCAGCTCGGTTTCTGGAGGCAGCTCCATTGTCAGGAGGATGTGTTGTCTGATCACTTGTGTGCCAATAGACAGATTCTTTTCTGGTTCTGCTCTACCTAATAGAAAGTATGGAATCTGAGGCCTGGCAAAGAAATAAATCATCTAAACTTGCTCATGGTTTCACAGGGTACAACTCAGATCTGTAAAGAAGAGAGATGAAGCTTTTCCAATTGCAGGCATTCACATCCCAGTTGAGCAAAAGCTTGGAAATAAGAGTGCATTTTTAAGAACATTATCAGCAATACAAAAGTCAGAGAAGTGACTCTTCAACTGGCTGCAATAACAGTTTCATGTCCCAGTATCATCTTTCAATTACTTATTTTTTTACTTTTCCATACCAATTTTTTTTTACCTTTTTTGGTGATGTGCATAATTTTACAGCTTTAGATGTATCTTCTTGACACAGCTTTTTTATATATAGTCTTTACCAAGCAGAATTCAAAACAAGAGGAAGAAGTTAAGTTTGACATAGGAACAAGAATACTCTTGATAATTTTCCCTTGAAATACAAGTGGATTAAAATATGGGTAATCTCCCAGTGATGGAAGCCCATAACTGTTGTGCCAGTTCAGACCCAGGGTAGCTGAGCACATGCACATGTCCAGCTAAAGCAAATTAAATGGAAATTCAGCCATGCCACACACTGACTGTAGTAAGAGCCCTTAGACCTTCTATGGGACAGAAAGAAAGTTCTGGACTCCAAAACTGCTTAGAGCAAATGAGAGGTAAGCGATAAAATTTAATTGATATGGGTATCTTAAGGCCACAAAGAAGCTGGCACTCCTATATTAAAAGGTAGGGAACAACTGTAGGAAACAAAAGCAAGCATAACATTTCCTGGAGAAAGTAAGCTGACACCTTCAATTCTGCCATTTTGAACCTCCATAGGAGGAGGACTTCTACTTTTCTTATAATTGAAAGGTCTTGCAGTTCATCTACAGCTAGTTTTCCCATGTGTCAGATAAAAATGCACATACCACCTGCATTTTCATCCTACTTCCTATGGCCCCTAGCAACTTAACGTTAAAATATATGCATGTAGTCATTTCCAACTGTATGATCTTCAGTTCCTATTATGTTTATGAATAAATGGTGACTTGAACTTCTACAATATAAGTTGCAGTTATTCTTATTTCCCACCTGTTATGCTATGGTGGTAATAATGCCACCTACAGCCTCTCTGTATACTCTCTAATCTCATTGCCCCAGCTAAAGCTTAGACTTGCCATCTTTTCCATCTCAGAGAACAAACTCCGGCAGAGAAAAGAGGCTCAGCAATAGAAAAGCTGCTACCTTTAATTAAATCACATTGAAGTCTCTAATTGTAGCCCAAGGAAGAATCTTTTAAATAAATTCATATGTGTTACAGCAAGCACTTGAGATGCAAGGTGGAAGTCAGTCACTAGCTTTTCAAATTAGCACATCTTTAAATTGGTTTCTACAAATAACAGAGAAAGCATCATTAAAAATCATTGACCTGCTTTGAGAAAAAATATCAGAGGCTCCTTCTTCTGCCCTCTCTGATGCAACTAGCACAGTCTCATGAGTCTTTTGTAACCCCCTAGTCAAGCTGCAGTAAATTTTCAAGATTTTTCAGAGCACCTATTTTTTACAAGAAGAGAAACTGATACCAGCTCCAGGCATTTTTCCCAAATCATCTTCATTTTCAAAATGTGCTAACTCAAGTCTACAATGACCAGAGATGGCAGCAGCAACCATGCTATATGCAAGCATTTCCACTTAAGCAAATCTCTAAGACACGTATGTAGCAGCTCTGTAGCAACAAAATGTACTATCCCTGTGTCCCCTTACAATATACCATGTGGCTCCTACCTGTCTGTGGTGTGTTGACCCCAGCTGGATGCCAGGTGCCCACCAAAGCCACTCTATCACACCCCCTCCTCAACTGGAGAGGGAAGAGAAAATACAATGAAAGGCTCATGGGTTGAGATAACAACAGGGAGATCACTCAGCAATTACCATCACAGGCAAAATAGACTCGACTTTGGAAAAAATTAATTTTATTTATTACCAATCAAATCAGAGTAGGAAAATGAGAAATAAAACCAAATCTTAAAACCACCTCCTCCCCAACCCGTCGCTTCTTCCTGGGCCCAACTTTGTTCCTGATTTTCTCTACCTCCCCCACCTCAGCAGTGCAGGGGGATGGGGAATGGGGGTTGCAGTCAGTTCATCACATGTGTCTGCCACTCCTTCCTCCTCAAGGGAAGGACTCCTCATACTCTTCCCCTGCTCCAGCACGGGGTCCCTCCCATGGGAGACAGTCCTCCACAAACTTCTCTAACACGAGTCCTTCCCATGGGCTACAGTTCTTCATGAACTGTTTCAGCATGTGTTCCTTCCACGGGGTACATTCTTTTAGGAACAGACTGCTTCAACATGGGACCCCCACAGGGTCACAAGTCCTGCCAGCAAACCTGCTTCAACATGGGGTCCTCTCTCCATGGTTCCATCAGTCCTGCCAGGAGCCTGCTCCAGCATGGGGTCCTCCACGTGCCGCAGGTAGATACCTGCTGTACCATTAACCTCCATGAGCTGCAGGGGCAGAGCCTGCCTCACCATGGTCTTCACCATGGCCTGCAGGGGAATCTCTGCTCTAGTGCCTGGAGCACCTCCTTCCCCTTCTTCTTCAATGACCCTGATGTCTGCAGAGTTGTTTCTCTTATATATTCTCCCTCCTCTCTCCAGCTGCTATTACATAGCAGATTTTTCCGCTTCTTAACTATGTTATCACAGAGGTGCTACCACCACTGCTGAAGGGCTTGGCCTTGGCCAGTGGTGGGTCCATCTCGGAGCCGGCTGACATTGGCTCTATTGGACATGGAGGAAGTTTCTGGCATCTCATCACAGAAGCCACCCCTGTAGCCCCTCCCCTACCAAAACTTCACCATGTAAACCCAATACACTGTCTCACTTGAGAAAATGCCTCATCCAAAGTTTCATGGCTTTTGCTTTCTCTCTTTTCTAAGAAGAATCAGTTCTATAAAGATTAGTATCGTTTAGTCATAGAAAAATCAAAGAGCCTGGTAGTTCTGAGAAAACATGATCAGGATAGAGTGTTCAACTATCAGTTTAAAATACCAAACAGTGCTGGGGTACTTTCAGTATAGCCTTATCGCATCTTACTAATCGATCACATTGTTCTGAAGTATCATTTCTAGATGAGTGGAAATTATCCACTGCCAAGAATGACGCAAGTTCTGTAAAAACACCAAATAGAAACAGATATTATACCTGAACTAAAAATCAAGGTCACACACTGTAAACACACACTCTTGTGCCACATATACTCTACATTTGCTGCCCAAATACTGGTTTTCTCATGTTTACACATTCTGATTCAAATGCCACAGTGATGACATAACAGCCATAGAAATGCTTAACAGGCCAAGTCTGCTTTAATTACAATTACAGATTAGGTGTCTAATTTCTAGTCTTTCCTTTCACATCCTTTTAGTCTAATGTCAAAGAAAATACACAGTGAGGCATTTATGTTTGTATATACTATTTTCCTGACTCCATGTCCAGCCTAATAAATCCATTAGCAAGACAAGTTGTACAAATGTCTCTGTGTCTCTTTCGTTAAAGTTCATTATTTCCTCTTCTTTCTCACTTAACTTTTCCATGTTAGAATGCATACAGCATTTTTGCTGTTTTCAGACAGTAACAAAACAGTGGGCTGGACCTGTACACCAGTGCTGACAGCCAGAAGCAGGACTAGTGCTCTACCCACACATCCATCCTGAATAGGAAAATCAGGTTAACTGATAGTCCAGATGCTCCATGAGGCCAGCATGGGCCAGGGTGGGTGGAAGAAAGCCAGCATGGGGTTTCTTCAGCAGAACAAAGACAGAAGGAACCATGTAATACATGCAAATGTACATGCATTTCAAATTTGTGAAATAACTTACAAGAGGAAACTTCTTCAGCAGAAGTGAGGAAGGGGAAGAAAGGGATGTCTGAGCTTTACTAAGGCAAAAAAACCCTAACCCTGTGACAGCAGAATGGAAGATAACTGCCTATAATCTAAATTCCAGCCCAAATAAAACTTCAGATTTGCTTTGATGTAAACTAGGCTCAGCGACTTTTCTCACAGAAAGAAAGGTGCTTGTGGATCATGCCTCAGGTGCATTTTCAGCAAAGCCTGACCCACCTGTGTAAAGAATAAAGATGATGAAGTCAAAGATAAACAATGAAATTGTTACCCACCCCTGTAGTCTAATCATTTAACTATGATACAAGCATCAGTATAGCATCTACATTGCTGAATGCAGTCAAAAAACCAGAAGATTATTCAAAAGTTAAGGAATTTATATTTTGGCTGTTCTTTTTCCTGGAAACATTGGAAAATGTTGCCCCAGAAGGCTACAGCATCTTCCCTAGAGATCTGCGAGACTCCCTGGGACAAAGCACAAGAAAACCAGCCCCAATTTAGTGTTGATCCTGACGTGAGCAGGAGGCTGGGCTAGATGATCTTCCAGCCTGAGCAATCCTATGATTTTTGTGCACTGCCTTTCTACAAGCTTGAATAGCTTTTAAAGTTACCTTTAAAAAACACAAATATCTATAATTCATTAGAAAATCAAAAGTTCATAAAGTTGCAGCTATGCTTCTTGTACTTCCCCAGCTAGCAACGTACTGCTGTAATGGGTGATGCTGCCCCACACTACGCCATCTCCACATCCACCTCTTCATTACCTAGGAAGCATGAACTGTCTTACTTCAAAGTAGTTAAATTAAATGTATCATTCAACCAAATTCAGTTAAAGTAGCACAAAGTTGCATGTTGATTAAAATTATTTACTTCACAGAATCACATAATCACTCAGGTTGGAAAAGACCCTTGGGATCATTGAGTCCAACCATCAGCCCTACTCTACAAGTTCTCCCAAACTTCAGTTAAGTTTAATGTGCTGGTGGATTACTTTTATACATTTATGGTAGAGCAAATCACTCAAACACAAATGGGGATGTGTGCATATAGATACATAAAGCCAGTTTAACTAAATAAAAAATTTTAAATGTATCATTAAACATCAATTTGTGTGTACAGAAGGCTGTGGCTTGGCCCTCTGGAATCCTAACATCTTTTATTAAGCTTTTTCCACATGGGAACTCTACTTTATATACAAGTACTGATGAATGAATCTGTAAATACTGCCAATATTTGATTTCCTACAAAGTGTCTATAAATCACATCAAGTCAGGAAAACCCTGGGCAGACATGGCAAGTCACTGAAGTAAGCAACACATACTTTAAAAATAATCCCCATTTATTTCAGAAACGGTACATCAAAGAAATACTTGACCTGTGCATCCACAGACTCCATAAATACTTTGATAAGCAATTAGTACTGTGCAACCAACCCATAACACCCATAGGTTTCAAAGTGCTTATCAAGATAATAGAACGTCATTGTTCCTATTTTACAGCTGAAACAGAAAACTCAGATGACTTGTCTGAGGTCTCATAGGAAATCAGTGTCTTGAATGGGGAAAAAGGTTCTGCAACTCCTGACTTCCAAAACCAATCTTAAGCCGCAGATGATTTGACCATGACTAAATTTATGAACAAAATCTGAGACCAAATAATGACTTGGTTCTTTCAACTCAAATAAGAAACAAAGATTTCTCATGGGTACAAGACATGGTCATTACTGCAGCAATTTGTGGATCAGTAAGACCAGGTATCCCAAAGTCACTCATAGGAAGAGGCCCCTTAATAAAAGCCAGATGGGTAGAAAGAGGACAGCAGCATGGAGCAAGCTAGACCCTAGTGTCCACTGGAATCACCAAAACTGAACTTGTGGCAGACCAATGTTTCAGAGAAATCCCCAAAATGCCAAGACGCATTTCTGAGTTGCAAGAGTTTCTGCAGAGACCCCTGCACTAAGAAACACTTCTCTCATGCTGCAGGATGGGGACCCCAGCTGCAAGGAGGCTCCCAGGCCACTTCACTACCAGGAGGCCTGGCAGGGCAATGGGAAGCAGAGGCTGTTGGAAAACAGTTGCTCTACAGCTGAACCAGGGCTTGCTCAGGCACCCGTCAGCTTGGGATCGTGGTGGTGCAAGGCCACACGACTGGGACAAAAAGACACTTCTACACAGGGTCTTAATTTCTGCAATATGGCTATTATGATTACCACCTGACTTCACATGTTTTGCATTTCAACATAGTTCACATTGCTGAACACTAATTAGAAATAGCACTTGTTATCCACTGTGTGTAGACATACTGTCTCAAGAGGACTGGGATTTCACAGGAGAATATTTCTACAGGCAGAGACAGAAATGAAGATTGTCTTCTTTTGGCATGGATATTTACCCTAAGGGGCTGCAGAGACTGCTGTTAGGGCACGTTTGTATACTGCCTATACAGTTCATAATCAACCACCACTGATTTCATAGGCGTGGCACAGCACCTGAGCACGCACTTCACAGAAGGAAACACAATGCACAAATGAGCTGGGAGAAGAGAACGATTCTACAGACAATGCAGTATCTAAGGATCTTCTTTCCCTTATATCATCCAGTCATATTCACATTGCAAAGATCTTTGTTAGCTCCCACAGACGGGAAGTTTGGGACTTCAGGTGAGGCCACACGGCTCATTTGGTGTCATGCTGATCTCTTGGTTTAGTCCATGAGCTGGGCACTTCCAGTTTTCTTGAGGTAGCAGATACAGAGGTCTTTGTTTCATACCTTTAAGAAAAAGAAAAGTGAAGGAAAAGGGGACAGGTAGACAAATGTGTTGGAGTTTCTTAGGAAAGACGCAAACACACTTGATGTAAAACACAGTTCGGAAATATTCCATTGGGACAGACAGCGCCAGAGACTCCAAAACCAAACTTCATCCTCTCAGAATCACCCTGAAGAACAATTACAGGATTGTTGTGGCAAGTAACAAACCAGTTAATCAGAGAGGCATGACATTTCATAAATAAATCGCCAAGCACCTGGCTCTCCAGGGCCCCGAACTTCATGTAGAATGGACATTTTACTCGCTAACATCCTGCAACAGATCAAGGCAGAGGAACTGCAGGTGCTGTGCTATAACAGTACACAGCACTGACAGCAGATAAGATTGTGCTGCTATAGCGAGGCATTCATAGAATTTATGTGTAGAAAGTATTTATCAGAGGACAAATATACCCACTCTTTCTGTTGTTCTGCCAGTTTTTCTGCCAAGCATTTCACCAGGACAGGGTCTACTTTGGAGTCAAACTTGTTGGCGAACCAGTGCCCGTAATTCAGAAGCCATCTTAATTCTGCAGCCCCATAAATGCAGACACTGCGAAGGTGGGTACCAGTGCAGGGAGGATACAAATGGTCTTCAAGATAATTCCATTTCACCAGACGAGTTTTGCTTTGTAGGTCTGTTATGTCCTGGGCCGACCTTGGAACTTCCCCAGGGACCCCAGGAACACGTACAAGAGTGGCCCAGAAGTGTTCATCTGGAGAGTATGTATCCCTTGACCACTCGAAAAAATCTTTTGCAAGAGAGCTTTCAAGGGTATATTGAATAAATGCTCGGCTTAAAACAAAATAGGCACTGCCTACAAATACCTCAATATCATGAGGCGGTGGATTCTTGGAAATGTTGGTTTTTACAGGCATCTGCATGTATTCATAAGGCACCTTCGTAAGTTCATAGTGATAAGTAAATCGTTCTCTTTTGCTACTGCTTGGCTTTATAGTTTCCAGCATGTTTCCTCCATCAAGTTTCCTCAGCTCAGCGACCAACTCGAAATTTGACCTCAAAGGAAAATCTTGGCCACACAAATTAATGACGTATTTCCAGGGAACTGAAGAGTCCATCAAATCAGACAAACAATTTAAATCTGCTTGCAGCCGTGAAATATGTGCATAGTCCACTGTCTCCAGTTTTGATGCAATGAAAATATTGGGGAAACATTTAGCTAGATTGTTCATAGCAGATTTGAAACCTTTCGCTGCTTTTTGGTCATAATGAATGCAGTAAATATTTTGATGACTGTACAGTGAATGTATGAGCCTTTCTACCATTACTGCATCTTTGTGGACGACCAAAGAATAGGCAACTGGAAAACTCTCCTCCTCTGGAGAAACAGGTTTTAGGTGGTATTTCCTAAGTGAATGATACACATGGCAAGCACTCGTCATTGCTATCACATCTTCATCAGCTAAATCAATTATCTCTTTTCTTCTTATCTCTAAACTCTTGCCAATTTCATGGGGATCTTGTTCATATATAGAGGAACAATTAATTTCATACTGGAACTCATTTCTAAGGTAGGAATACCTGTTTCTAACATAAGAAGAAGTGCTCAAGAAGTGCTCAACCAAATAAATGCCCTTAGAGGGAAAGAAGTGTCTTTCAACATGGAGGATCTTCAGCAGTGCAATCAGCCACCCTGTAACACACAGGATTAGGATCTTTCGTCGTGAGGGACATTTGTTGGGACACTTGCGTCTCTTCATTCTGCAAGAAAACAGAGACATAATGGTATTTTAAACCAGGAACAAAGCATCAGAGACAATTCTAGCTTCTAAGAAAGACATGTGCACACTGGTCTGTCTACAGCATAAACACCACCCTAGCAGAACAAGGCACTGGAAATCTGCAGTTTTTTCTTAATCATCATGTTAATTCACAGACAGATTTTACCACAATAGTAGGCAAAGATTTCATTCCCCTGAATTAGCTGGCAGAAGGCAATAAACCAATCCAGATTTCAGATGATTTCCAGCTAAATAAGAGTAATGGAACAAGACTACCACTGTTTATTTCCCAGACTTTTTTTTTTAATTTCTTATGAGTCACAAACTGAAATACAGCTACCCCTACATTGGCAGAAACATGACCATCCTTTAAATGAGTTGGAAGGATTGTTTATTTTCCTGAGTAACTCCAGGGGATTCAATAGGAGCAGCAAGGGGATCTCTTGTGTGTCTGCGAAGAATGCATGCTTAATGGTAGATATTAGTATTTTTAAAAAATAAAGCATTAAACTGAAAGCTTTAGAATTAAGTCAGAGCATTCTCATTGTCTAACACTGGGGCTGGCCCATGAAGATGTCCGAGGGGAAATGAATTTCCTTCCCCTCCTCTCCCAACAGGGTCTGACAAGACCAAAGTGCTCCCTGTGTCCAGATTTCTTTTGGAAAATACTGTTAACCTGCCCTGAAGAAAGAGACGGATGAAGACATCGCACTTCCATCCACTGGAATGAGCATATAATGTAACCTTTTGAAGTCAGAAGGGGTAGTAGTGAGCAACAGTGCATCTATCCTGTTCTCTTCTGTTGTGACACAACACTGGATGGGACTGCAAAAACACACATGGCCCCTTTTTAGGCAGCAGGGTATTTAATAACATTCCTGTGTAGCAACTTAACAACTGAGGTATTACAATAAAAGCTAAATACAGTGATCCTCTTTCCATATAGCTCCGCTTTACCAGCTGAATGCAAGCAGCATTGTTTCTATCCCTGAATTCAAATTAGACCAGAGTTTACATCCAGGTGCAGCATTAAACTTAGCTCTACTTAGTTTAAAATAAGCTCTATTTTGTCTCTAGATTGAAAAGCTCTCCAAATTTTCTTTTGAGAAGAAGCTGTTCTGCAATGCTTCAGAGTGAATAAAATGGCAAGGCCAGCAGAAGTGGCTCAGATGTCTGCAAATCCCACATATGCATGTACAATCAAGTACTGAGGGATGCGTGCACCACTTACTGCAAGACTAACTTCAGCATCTTTAGCATTCCCACTAATGTCAGGTCTTGCAAGTTGTAGCTTCAATTAAAATGCAGCCTGTCAAGGCAGAGCTCTTTCATTAGTCTGTTCTCCCTGACTTTCCCTTTCACTGTGTGTCTTTCTCCTTGATATTTCTCTTCTGGGGGCAACAGAAAGGAGAAGTAAATGCCACCTCCTTGTTTCATCTGGGGGTGTCAGGTATAGACCAGGCAAGGGAGCGAGGGTAAGTCAACACGTACCTTATTTTGTAGAAGCCAGAGCTCAGCAGCTTTCTGCAGGTTTTACAAACAGTCTTCAGGTACGCTAACAAACAAAGAGAAAAAACTAGATCTATCTCCCCACAAAGCCAAAAATCCCACCTTCCCACTTATCCAGCAGGTGCTTTCCTTCACTTCTTCTCCAAACTAATCCCATCTAATCCAGATCTCCCCTTTACCTACTTCCTTTCTATATCTATGTTCCAGGAGAAAAGTCGCTCTTAAAAGCCACTCCTAATCAAAGCCATGTTTCCAGCCATGTGATGGAAGCCCTGCAGGGGGGAATACAGCTAACCTGTCCCCATTTTTTTCTTTGGAGGGAGAAGACCTGTGTGGTACAATCTCTCTGTGAAGCTCACCCTGTGACTCTTGCACAGTGGTCTCCCTGGCTACCAAGGACAACCCCTACCACTCCTGGCTGAACAGGGATCACCTCATCCAGGGAGTAAATCTTCCCTTCCTCTCTACCTCCTTCAAAAAGTCAAAAGAGAGCCTGGACAAAGAAAAAGGAGGGGGGAAAAAAGCATATCCTTCACTGCTCCAAACCACCTCTTCCTATGGTAGCCATGTATGGAAGCTGACCCTGTGTCAAACATTCTGTTTCTAGGCAAACCAATGAAAAAGCTATTGCGTCATGCTTCCCCACCTGAAACTACCAACCTAGACCACTGGAGCCCAGTGCAGTCCAGAATTAGACCAGGATGTGCAAGAAATCACCTGGACAGCACTGAGGTCTCCCTCTTTACAGCTGATGAGCAAAGGATCCACACCCAGCTCCCTGAATGTTTCTATGTTTTCTGGCACTGCCAAGCACAAGACACCATTTTGCCATATAAAGAGGTCATAGAAATCCAGAAGACTGTGGTGACATGGTTCAAATTCCCTATGGAGGAATTAAGGAGCACGGGTGAGAAATCTCAGCTCCTCCACCAAATCCCTTGTTTATGGAGGATCTCCCCTTGATCCTAGACAGCATCTGGTCAGATGAGAGCACCAGAAGCCAGCAATTACATCCACAGCCCCACTTGTTTGTTGTTTTTCGGTTTTGTTTTGTTTACAACTCACACGATATCACCATCACCACAGTGATCTAGACAGAATCAGGCCATGTGTGACCCCAACCACTCCTAAGCACTCTTAACATCTCTCCAGCAGTGCAGTTCACCACTACCAATACCCCACTGTCCCTCTGGCTCCATTCTTATCACAACAAATTCTTGTTGTTACCTCTGACACACTCCACAGCCAGGCTCAGTGTATCAGTATGAGGGCAACAGCTTTGCTCTTTAGGCACAAATCATTTGCCTCTAACCAGGAGGAAGTTAGTTTCTGCAAAAGACCATGATTCCTTCAGGAGAAGTATGAGACCAGAGAATGAAATCCCTCAGGACAGAAGGGCCACCACAGATCTCATCAGGTTTTGGTTCAAGTGCAAAACTCTTATTTCTTGCCACATGCAGCACTCAAAGCCCCACTCAGACATAGCAGTGTACTGTACACACAGTCCTCTCTGGAGGAGGAGGGAACAAATGACATGTGGCAGACGGGAACAGGCACATAGAGCTACCTGAAACACCTACCTGGGTTAGCACTGACCAGATGCTACCTCCAGTTATCTTGCTCACGAGTATTTTTTTTTCTCAGGTGCTACCATACTATATGCAGGAGCAATGTTCCATCTTTTGCGCAAGGATTTTATATTAGGAAGGGAGCTTCACATTGCCATCTTGCCTTGTTTTGTAAAATTCTGCACTTTCTTTTCTGCATGCCAGAAGACTCCTGAAGAGATTGAGACTGATCTCATCTTGCGACCAAAACATATCACACAGCTGGTCTATATACACACACACAGCATCTAACCTGGTCAGGGCACTTACTGACTGGGATGCCAAGTACTGAATGATTCAGAAAAGGTAAATGGGTGTTTTTATTTATCCTTTGCATCTGTAAAGCAAGGGATATTCAAAGAAAACAGACATGCAAAAATACAAGGGAAACACATTCATGTTGTGCAACAAAACACGTGTTCTTACACAACACATAATTATAGTCTGTCATAAGGTACCTTAAAGACCATGAACTCATCAGGATTCAAGAAGGAGTTAGGCAATCAGCTGGCTATTGAGAGTTTCCAGAGTTACCTTCACCAATACATAAATATGGATGAAAAGCTAAATTCCCTGGAACCACAACATCAGGCAATTACCAGCTGCCAAGACTTCTGACATGAAATTTTTACCTGTAAAAATGTTTCTTGTTATCATTGCCCTGTTCTCTGAATCTTCTTTTATCTACTGCTGGACCAGAAGAGAATTACTAGTTAGATCCACAATGGCAATATTTGTACACCACCCAGAAAACAGCTGGGTTTTCCATTGGTGTATTTCACTGTCTTTTTTTTTTTTTCTTTACTTTCCTCCCTGCAAGAAGCTGTTTTGGACAGCTTTACACCTCTGAACACTTAAAATCATTTGCTCTCTGCAACTGTGCAAGCTGCACAATGACACAAAAGGAGGAACAAGGTGGTGGGAGAATTTCACACCCTCTTGAAAATGTTCAGCCACAGATCAAGTCCCTCTGCTCACACTGTGTTGGCCTTAGTCCGCAGAATAAACCCTCCCAAGAGGACTGGGAAAAGGCTGACCCATGCCACTCTCAAATGGAAATTCTCGGTCCTTGCCTCCATGCTAGGCTCAGTTGTTTGTGTCTGCCTAAGGCAATGATGCTGGGCTTGCAGAAGCACCAGAAAATACACAGCACTCTTCAAGTGGGCAGTGGAACTCCACTCTTTCCTCCCTGATTCAATCTAGTGCACAAGTCTTGTCTTTTGGGGGGCTGCAGAAGAATTCTGCAGCTCTCCTGGGGCTCACATGACACTTATAAAGCCCTGTAAAACCAGAGGATAAACTTTCTTCCCTGTGTACTGAAACCATTGAAATTTATGAACCAAGCCATGGCCTGCTAAAGGAAATGCTGGGAAGGAAGGCCAAGCTGAAGGCAGAAGTGTGCCAGAAACTGAACACAAGGACATACACTAGAATTAGACCTTGGTTTCTACTGACTTGCAGCAGCTGGGGAAGAGAGAGAGAACATGGACATAAGTACACAGGAAATAACACGTATATGTCTATAGACATTCATATATATACTTTGGGTAACACAGCAAAGGTTTGGGGATGTATGGTCTGATCACAGGGGAATACCTGTAAAGATCTGTTGCGTCAATAGTGATTCCAGTTCCTATCAGCCAGATGTGCAGAAGTTTACCTTCCCCCCAAAAATTGTTAATCCTGCTTACAAACTAGTGAATCTTACTCTGGCAATCTGTAAACACAAATTAACAGCCACTGAAGCTGCAAAGTACCTAGAAGTGTGCAAACCCCTACAGTGGGCACATCATAAACATGAATAGCAGTGTTTGCACCTGCACACCATCCATAGGCAAACTGCTTGAATAAATCACCCAAGTTCATACTGGAACACTGTCATGGAGGTAAAAGTAAAGCTCACCTATAAGGGCCAGAGAATCAAATTGAACTGGTGGCTATTTTTCTTGGCTTTTACAATACAGATTACTATAACAACACAGAAAAGTTGAATCTCTACTGAGAGACTGTAATTGCTTGAAATGTTAAATGCTTGCAAGGTGAAACCAAAGGAAAGGCTAATTAAAGGTAAATTAAGGCCTGCTTTTAGGATTCTTTTGGGAGGGGGAAAAAAAAAGTATTAAAACAATACTAATTTCAGCTCTACTGACTCATAACATTTCTACACACCACCATGCACTTATCCTGTGGAATTCCCTAAGTATGCCTTTGGGGTGTGGCTAGTCCAAATCTGTCATGAGCAAAGACTGCAGCACATCACGCGTGTGTCTGACCAGGCACCTCTCTATCAGAAGGACGCAACACCCGCAGCACCTCTCCTTCCCATGCTGACCCTGGTGCAGCCTGGGCTCCAGGAATCTGCTCTTGGGTGTTGAGAGGGGGACAGATCAGGATTTGACACAAGAGCACAGCCACCGGTCAGTGACTTTCACCCGTATCTGCCCTTCCCCATTCCATCCCTCCAGGAGTCACCTCAACTCCTGCAAACAGGAATGAGAGTAAGTTTGCACAGCCAACCACTCGAGGAGGGCAGGAGCCGTGGGTCTTTGCTGAGCATAAGACTTCTGTTCAGATTCTCCCTAAGTCATACAGCCTTTTCACAAACCCTGTCTCCCAGGGAAATCTGCCTCTCCTCTCTCTGCACCACACTTCTGCTAAACCATCCAGATTTTAGCCTCTCCATGTTGGCCAAGAACAAACATGCACATTTGTATCAGTCTAATTAACAGACCCATTATTGATTTGTTACATCAAAGTTTAATCTATGGCAATTCATCTGAAGATTTCCATTGGAGAAATCTATGTTTCCCTTGTCACTAACACCATAATGCATGCACAAAAAAAATAATTATAAAAACCTGGGAAGTGGCTCTCCCTTCACATCTGCTATTCATATTCAGAGATGGACAAAGGCCATCCACCAAGTACTGACTACAGCTCTTAGTCTCTCAAAGATGATGCTCTCAGCTGCAAATTTCGCTGTGTCAAAACTTTCTTTATTCATAAAGCCATGTACACCGCTCAGGATTCAACCATGAAATGAAAATGAGTGAAGTTGTTGGGAAGAGGGGGAAATCTTCTCTGCAGGTTCTCAGGCTTCAGGTGGGAGCACAGCACGGTGGCTGGGGAGCAGTTCAGCTAAAAGCTTCCACTCACTAACTACAGGCATTAATTACAACTCTTCTGATTGACAGCACAGCTCTAGTATGCCTTCTGCGATATTGAAATTTAAAAAGCAATCCCTGAGAAGGATTAAGCAAGGGTTAGGTGTGCTGCTAACACCAGATGCAACCTGGTCAGAAAACCCTGTACATCCTGCTCTGAAGCCATGTGAACATAGGAGTGCTTTTGCATTTCACTGGCACTCCCAAAAAACATGTGTGGTGCCTCAAGGCAGTAAACATTTCCTATTTCAGGATCTTTTATTTAAACTGGACTGAAAAAAGTTCTAAAAGAAATCCAGTTTTGAATGGGAACAAAGTATCAGAGATGGCAACAATCCATGTTTTGGCTTGTTTTGCAGTTTAGCTTTTTTGTTTCATCAAAATTAAGCTGGATTAGAGCAACATTTGCTTCTTTATTTGCATTTCACATAATAAAAAATATGTTCTCTTCTGTAAAAATTTGTAAAAAGTAGCAGTGGCAATCCTGGCCACCAAGGTAGAGCCTAAGAGGGAGTGATTATCTGCCTGCCTAAAAAGCTCTTCTGCATTTTCACTTGAATATTGTGTAAATTTTTTGTTGCATGCTGATCTAAACACACTGGATAAGGCCACTGTGAAGTATCACAGAGGTAGCAAGGCCGTTGCAAGCGAAGCTTGTAACTCTCCTGTATTATTTAATTCGTATTATTTATAGTTCCGTAACATGGAACATCCGTGATGCTGTGGAAACAATGCTAATCAGTGTAAGCTAGATTTAAATTGAGTGTTCCTATCTGAGGTTTCACTGTATTTACCAAACCACTGCAAAAGCAGACCTTTGAAACCGTTGCATCTTCTCAGTGCTATGCAGACAAGTGAATCGTCACAGTTCAGCTGGTGAACTGCATATTTGGGGTAGCACAGGATATCTCCTACCAGCCCAGTGTCCCTTCCCTGGAAGGAAGCAGACCACACATACACGAAGAGGAATGGGGAGAAGTCATGCCCATCTCCCTGTAAGCCTGTGGCCCTTGAAAGAAAAATAAAAGCTGATGCTGTGTGTTGGAAGAGGAACAGAACAATCAGGTATTAATCGGTTGAGTCTGTACACTATGAGATGTGGTGGTCCAAATTTCTGCTCTGAAGAGCTTCCTGTGAGCATGCAAATTAATTTATTGGGAATAACATTTTATATAAGGTATACATCCATTCCTTCAGAGTAAAAGCAAGTTTAAAGCACCGCTCCTACTAAGAAACCATATAACCATGCCATCATGCATTATTTCATAGAATCATAGATTGGTTTGGGTTGGAAGGGACCTTTAAAGGTCACCTAGTCCAAACCCCTGCCATAGGCAGGTACATTTCCACTGATCTGCTTGAGGTTGTCCTACAACATCTAGAAATACTGTATGCTAGGGAGCAGAACTCAATGTGGTTAAATTACTCAGAGTGCTTCTGGATTTGGTCTTGAAGAAAACCAGCAGAGAACCTATTCTGTATCCTGGTTGCTGTACCATGCATGCGAGACCCACCTTGCCCAATGTTTGTCAGACTAAGAATCTGAGGTCACTCCGCAGCTGGTAAAAAGACATAAGGAACTGCAAAGGACCATCAGTTTGTCCCAGAGCACAGGCTGTGAGACGGCCTGGGTGAGGCAGCCCTAGGAAAGTCACTGCCCCAACAAACAGGAGCCAGGACAAGAGCCTAGCTTTTGTACCAGCACTGCAAGCTCTGTCAGCTTGCAATGGTGCAGCCTTGGTGCACATCCGGTTTGAAGCATTCTGGGGGTAGCAGCACAGCAACCAACCCTGATCTTTGGTCAGTAATACCCCAGCAACTATTCTGTCCCAGAGCAGTGCTCAGGAGCAATGGAGAAAAGTCAGCCTGAAAGCTGCTCTGGTCAGCACAAGCATGAGGCAGCACAGAGAACCAAGCTCCTGCTCTGGCTGACCCCCAATGGCACGTATCCACCACGGTTACAGGAGCTTCCACCCTCTTTGAGACCACCTATCTATAAAGGGTTAAGGAGGGATTCCAGCAACCCAGAGAAACAGACAGGTTCCCTTCTGCAGAGCAGAGAAACTGGCAGGCTTTGAGCTAATGCTGCCTCACTGAAGGCGTGTTTCCACTTTACTAAAACCCTAATGAGTTACATATGCAGAGCCCTAGTTATTGAGAGCACCGAGTGCCCAGGGCTTTACTGCTGCGTCTCACATTATTATTTCTTCTGTTTCCATAAACCCCGTGTACCCAGAGTAACAGCAACTTCCAATCTGTGCAACTCAGTGATGCCAATGTCATTCTAGCACAGGAGGAGTCTGCAGCTCCCTTCACCCTGAGCAGGAACAAATTACCAACTCTCACATTCCTCTTGCTCTGCACAGCAAGTCTCACCTGCAGTCCACACAGTCCACCTCTTGCATCCCTGTATCAGCAGTACAAGTCTGAAAATATGAAAACTGACTGCCTTGCAGGAAAAAAGACAGCAGACCCCCCTGGCACTGAAGAAGCAGCCCCAGCCCCTCCAGAACCCTCTGTTCCTATTTTGCAAATTACTCTATGGCTATTGGAAACAGCTTTCTCGGGAATAAAGCAGTTTCCAAAAAGCTGTTCCTTTAAAGTAACAGTTGCATTATTCAAGGTAATTTTTATGTAACTCAAAAGTCAAAGACCTGTGGGTATTTACATTTTACATCTACTCTTTTCTCCTTCTCCCCATCTAGCAAAAACTCCTGTGGGGCAAAATCAACCATGAAAAACAGTGAAGATTCAGACAAGCTACTTTTGATGGAGACCGTTTGTAACTAAAGTCCCCAATTAAGAGTTTGCTTTAACTGGTCCAAAAAGGGCAAACGTGTCATTGGTCTCATCAAAATATGTGGTCTTCTTCCACCCTTTCCTATGCACTGCAGAGGTGTTCCCAGTTCGTCTGTATTCAGATCACACTGGTTTATTAACAGTTCACCAACCACTTTGTTTGAGACTACAAGGAGTTTTGCAACTCCCCAGCACTTCATTCCCTTTCCTCATTGTGTCTTTTCTGATATAGCTTGTGCTCCACTAAACACGAGCATTTCAGTGATTAATGGTAGAAGCTGCCAGGTGGATCTACAGAGTCCACAAGCTCCCTGGATGCTGTCTGCAGGCTGGTGCTGTCATGAACTGCCTGGGTCCATCACAGGAAGCCCAGAGCCTGGTGGGGCCAAGACACACCAGAAGTCTCCCTGCAGGCAGAAGGATGAAAATCCTGCTTTCAAGGTTGGGTTTTGGCCAGGAAGGCTGGAGGGATCTCTGCTCAGAGCAGGCTGGCCTCATGGAGAGGGGAAAGGTGCTCCAGACAGCTCTGAAAGCAACAGGTTCAGCAGCAGGGCTACCTGAGGAAGCTTGTAACCTGTCTGCCTGCAACAACCAATGGATCACAACTTTCCTGAGGAATGCAAGGTGTGCATCAGTCAATGTCCACTGCTCCCCTGCTCTGCCCTCTATCAGTCCTTCCTTAAGGACCTGTTCAGCAGGTAAGCAAAAGTTCAAGCTCAACCACCAACTACATTGAGCTACAGAAAAACCAAAACCATGATATTCCTTAATGTGTAGCCCTGTCAAATTTATACTATTTATTTTCTACTTTAGCATTACCCAGCAAAGAAGTCTGTGACTACTGTTTGCTACAGATTCCACAAACAATTTTTGGTGTCATGTCAGTCAACCAGCTGGTGGGAACCATCTCTCTAACTGTTGTCACATCAGATTTGGAGTGGCTAACCCAGACTGTGGAGTGGCAAGACACATTGGCTGCTACCAGAACAGGGATTCTTGGAAGATTCAGGCTGTGAGTAGGCACTGCTCTCTCCTCAGTTGATCTGAAATGCATATTACTCGCTATGAATGCTGTTGTAGGACAACCTGCTTTTGTGCTTGCCACAGAGCAAGAGCTAAGTGAAAAGGTCAAGTCTGAATACAAGTCTGTGGAAGGAGAGGAAATGGAGAGAGAGGATGCAGGGGAGCAGGAATGCTCCTACCCCACCATGCTGTTGTCTCTCCCACATAGAAGCCCTTCTGATGACAGACAGCACAAATCAGGCTCCTTATTTATCACTTGGGTTAAAAAATTAAAAAGGGAATGGCTGCTGAGAAGAGTAGGAGCAGCAGAACAGAGGTTGAGAAATGATGAAAGAGGAGAATGGAGAGACAATCAATGAGGGTAAGTGCTTCCATGTTGGTAGCATTAACAACATCGACAAAAAATCAAACAGAGCAGCCAAACAGCTGCTTTCTCTGACTCACTACTCCCCCATCCCTCAAAGGCATCTGAGGCAAAATCAGTGTCTACACCTTTTCTTGGAAACCAGGTCACACTGTATTTCAGCAACCAACACCATTATCATATAATAGCAGGAACCACGGAACAATTCCCTCTCGTCCAGGCAAACACTTTAGAAAAAGTTCTCCCTGATAAAATATCTCTGTTTGTTTAATACACACCCACTTACATAGCAATGCAAAACTGGTCAAGCTGTTTGCATGACCAGCTCTGCAGAAAGATGCAGTTAGTTCCTTTTGGTTTTCCCTCTACTCTATACAAATCAAGTCACTTGACTGGTCTCTGGGGAAGGTAGAGGGGACAATGTTCCTGGGAAGCTGGAGAAGGAGAAAAGTAATGATGTACTTTGTTAAGTGATTTTTTTTTTTTTTAGTAAACTGTTTGAATTTAACTTTTAACTCTACTTGATTATTCAATGCTGCTAGCTGGGAAAGTTAATGTATTCATGTGCTAATGTTTACTGCTGCTAGCTGGTTACTTCCATCACAAAATTGTCTATTGATAAGGATTGCAGAGCTTCGCATTAAATCTAGATCAGTTGATTCTATTGAGCTTGTCTGGTTCTCCACTTACCTTCCCTGTACTGGAGTCTCAGCCTATGCCCCTGTAACATAGCAGTGCCCACTACCAGCCTCATTCCACACAGCTCACCCCCTTGTTTTGGCCTGCCTGATGTAATACTTAGATTTCCTCTAAATGTCAGACAACCAAAGAGCTAAGTATTACATGCTGCCTTATGGACCTCTAATTGTGAGATGTGGAAAAATACGCCATTACTTTTAGACCTAAGCCCAATTAAATGATAAGCCAGCCAATTTTAAGATCCTGAAGACTTAAAACACAGTGCCCCAAGCAAAAAACTACAGCTTACCACAGCCTGTTTTGTGCTTATGGAAGAGGAAAGACAGCTTCTCACCATATACATGGGAAGCACAGGTTCAGCAAAGATTTGGCAATCATGGGTGTCGCATACGACTTTGTCCCAGTGCCAAACACGAGGAGTCTTCATTGCATGGGATACACAGATCTGTGTTTCCCAATGGAACCTGCTGTGCTGACAGTAAGTTCTTTTGCTTGTCTGTCTGCCTCTCAGTCCCAATTCTCTATATTTTCTTTAGAAAAGGGTGGATATTCTTCTAGCTGCCTCCAATACATCGGTGATCTCCACAATTGCAGTAAAATATTATCATTAATTTCTGCACGTCCATGTTCCAGGTAAAGAAAGTCTGTGTCTCTGCTCTGTGGCCAGGAAAAAGAGGCAAGTGACTTCTGCAGGGTCATGCAAGAAGACAAGCAGCACAAGACATAAGTGAACCTGGTTCCTCTGCATTCCCAACTAATATGAACTGCTTTACAATAAGTTTTGATGGAAACTGTTCTGGTGAAGGCCTGAAAAGCAAAATCTCTTGGCAAATCCCTTGGTATATCCCAAACTATTCTGTCCTGCCAGTCAGAGAATTTGCAGCCCTGTTAAAGCAAGGAAGTGTTTAGGAAGTCCATGGTTTAGTTTGCCATGGAAATTCTCAGGCCTGATTTCTTGTATGTTGAGTATTTAAATTCTCTGACTTTAAGAGATGGGAGTATCCATGATTCCCAAGGACTTATGCACCATAAAGGCAGGAGTCAAGACAAAAATTTTTTTTTCATTAATTAATTATTTTGAAATCATAAATAGAGTTCACTCACTTCTAATTTGGGACAATCTGGAGTTTAACAGCTTTGTTCCAACTCATGTGAGAGTTTAAAGTAATACTACTACTGTGGTGGAGAGAGGGTTAATCTTTTCCCCCTAACTACCACATAACATAAAAATCAGGCCCAAAGGGCCAGAACTTGTGTACATTGGCAAGGAGTAGCACCGTAAGAGGGGGTGGAAGTTTCCTGTTAGACAGGGAGGCAGGAGAAACTGCACCACACTGCAGAAAAGCTCCCATTAACAGCTCAAAATATTTCTTCATTTCCTTCACCTCTCCACCAAGCTGCCTGCACTCTTGTCTGTGAGCCCCCAGTGTAAATCACCCCCTTAAAGTCAATTCACCCCAGGTCAAAGTCTTCACTGCCAAAATCACAACTTGTCACATCAGCAAGATCATTTCAGTAAGAGCTGCAGACCTACCTCCCAGAATCTGCTGTGGTCTCTTCCCCTTGCAGAGCTCTTTAGGACGCTCTGTGCCAGAAGATCAACACAGGCATGGCCAGCTCAGTGGTTGAACAGAGTCCTGGTGTCTGCTCCATCCTGACAATCCCTGCAGCCTCCACCTTTACTGGTGTTTCAAGCGCGTGTGAAGTCGGAGGTACAGAAGTAGCCAGGACGACATTATTGCTTGCACAGATTATGAAAGAAAAGTGTAAAATGTTAGCTGAAAGATGGTGAGTATGGAGGCTTTCTGCAATAAGCTGTGGAAGCCATTATCTGTATTATAAGCATATAATTTTTGTTTACTTGTATAGCATTTCTAAGCATCGAGAAGATGGGGAAAAAAAGCACTGTAAAAAGAACAGATCACATCAAAGCAACCTGATTTCTTTCTACAGCAGGGTGAAGAGAGCTTGGGGAGAGGCAGAAAAGTGCCCAGATGTGACAAGTCTCTGTCAAAAGCCTCACCAAGTTCAAGACTCACACAGTACTTCAGGTACCGAAATGTCAGGTTTTGAAGGCCTTGCTCCCTCCAGATGAAATAGCTCTGCCACTGAGCCAAGGCCAGAAATTTGGGCTCCTGGTATGACCCCAAATGTCCTGGTGATACTTTCTGAAACTCTTTTTAGACATGATGATCTGCATTGCAAGTTCACCTATACATAAGTACCTCATATGATATACAATGTCTCTTATATGGCAAGAAATATATTTTTGTGCTATTATACCTAAACGTTGTGTGCGTAATGGTTACAAAGAAATGTGAGGAACTAAACAATGTACTACTTGCGTGTACCACAAACAAATACCACAGTATTTTCCCTCAAGAAAAGCACAGCAGCAGTACTCCTAAGGCATACATAGCATTCTCCTCCTCTCCACCCACATTTTGACCAAAGTATTGTGCACACCAGCCTCCTCTTCATCATCAGCCTTCCAGCTCATACGGATTTATAAACTGCACATCTCTGTACTACAGAGCTTATTATTTGTGCTCTGTTCTCTAGCGTAGCAGGAGCAGGTTGAATCTCATAAGCTCCAAAGAGAGGTTTGGTGTCACAGATCCACAGAATCCTGCAGTCCTCCCTTAGCTCGATGGGCCCAGCACAGCAAATTCATACAGCAAGAAGAGCTTCTGAATTCCCCACTTAATATTTGGCACTCCCTGTATGCATAAGATGCAATGTGGCATAATAGTAGCTGGGTCAGATTTACCTCTTTTCAGTGTTGTGGGGAGGGTACAGTGAGCAATGGTATCAAATGTTATTAATTGATTAAAAAATTAAGAACATAGAAATATAGAGATGATGGGAATTTCCTGTGAGATAAAAGCTCCCAGCACACGCAAAACTGGAAAAGGTCTGCAGACAGCTGTGTATCTTTTGCATAAGATTTAGGGTGCTGACTTGTCCTTGCCTGAAAAGCAGGCATGCAGAAAGACATCCCCCCGTCAAAGAACAATGCATGACAAAAAAGCACACAGGCCAACTGCACTCTGCAATGTCAATCCAAAAGGAGAAGGTCTTTGATTAGCACCTGGAAATCAGCAGCTAACTTCCTGATGCATCACACAAGCCACACTGCAGTTAGACAATGTGACAGAGCACGAGGATGCGTGGGTCTCCAATAGGCTGGTATCTACCCTGTTATCTGTTTAATGATGTATCTGTCTGGGCATGATGAGATTAGAGAACAACTCTTTCTTCACAGTTGTCCATCTTGTACTCAAAGCAGAGGAATCTGCATGTTGCACTTGGTCACGTTGCAAATCCTGGTGAAACCTTCTTCATTTTTAAGTTTTTCAGCAAGAGGTCTGATGAGGCTTGACTTGTTGACAGAGTTACGCAAAACTTATCTGCTATGCTGGATTCGGAGCCCTGCAGTTTATGCTGCAGAAATGAGCTTTTTGTAACTCATCTGCTGTGTCTCTTAGTTCCTTTATTGACATTTCCTGGGAGACCTCAAAAGCTGTATGACTCCTGATGCCTTCCTGTAGCTGAAACAGCTATACAAACACCGTAAGCTCCTGCTAGAGCCCTCTTAAGCATCATCTGTTAGCGAGACCAAACTTGCCTCATCAGCATGCATCAGGACAGCCCACACTCCTTATCCACTTCCTATCTGAAGTCACTTTGTCACAGAGGTACAGCGTAACCTCAGACTAATGGCCAAGCAGGTACATCACCCTCTCTGGTGCTCCAATCCTAGCTCTGACAGACAGCTAATACCTTTTCAAAATCCCTGCATCACCCCTTCCTGATATTTTTCTGCTGAAGTCTGAAGACACCCTGTTTCTGTCCTGCTAGTGGACATAAAGCTTCTTGAAATCATACTGTACATTGTGGACACCCACTGAGACCCTCAGGCATATCTGGCCAGTCTAAACAGATGCCAGACTGAAAAGATCTGCATGATCTGGACTTAGTTTGTTCTCAACCAATGTTTCAACATTTTCCAGGCCTCCCTGAATCCTATACATCAGCATTACTGGTTTCTTTATACCTAATGATAGCACATGGGTTTGACCCTTTGAGCTTTTAAATTTTGCCTTTGGTTAATTTTTCCCAGCTCACCTGGACTACTTCTAAAGAATTTCAGAGATCTAGTCTCAGCCACCAAGGCATTTTTTCAAATTATCACAGACAGTCTATTGACTGACTAGAATAATTTGCACATATTAGGCTGGAAAACAGCATGCACAGTACAGGTTATCATCCACAATAATTATAGAACCCAGTACACAAGCAGTTTTCAGTGTCTGGTCCCCTTTCCTGCATCCCCAGTGTAATCCCAGCACAAGGGTTGTTTCAACACAAGCAATTAGTTTCAACACAAGCCAAATAGGCCTTATCACCATTACTGCTTTTCAAAAAGTTGTAGTCCTTCAGAACTCTCATATATATGAATCATCTGTCAAAAAGGATTAGCTAGGGTTGTTAGGGATCTTTAAATGCCTTTACAGCTAGATAGCACACAGAAAAACACACAGGAACTGCACCAAAACCCATCAGTATTAGATATATAAGACCAAAACCCACAGATGGACAAATATAGTAGCATTTCAGTTACCTTTCTATGACCATCTCAGAAAAAGCTCCATGCATGGAAGAGCAGGCACATCACATCCATAGGGCCCATCCAGCCCAGGATGTTGTCTCAGAGTACTGAATAGTGGACACTTGGAAAGAGGAGAAAGAGCAGAAGAGAGCAAGTACTCTCCAACATCTTCACATGTTCTGTCAGTTTCCATTCCCTTACAGCTCAGCAGTTTCCAAAGCCAGGGGTTACAACTTTCTACCTCTCACAAAATTTTGATTTCTTCTATCCAATTTCTTTTGAACGCACATAAGTTTTCTGACATCCAGTAGACTGGGAATGGGATGCAAAACACCCTACAGCTGGTCTGAGTATTGTGTAAAAACCCACTTTCTCTTACTTGTTTCCAATCTTTTGCCTTCCAGCATCACTCGACTGTTGTAGGTCTTGGTCTAAAAGAGAGCAAGCAGCTCTTTCCTGTTCACCGCCTCCACTCCAGTCGCAAGTTTATCTACCATATCTACCCCTCAGCTGTTTCTCTCCCAGGCTATCAAATGCAAGAAGATTATTATTAAGGAAGTTTATTTATTTTAAAAGGTTACTATTAAGGAAATTCACCTAACTCAAAATGAAACAGGCTGGTTTATGGACTAGATCTTTGGAACATCAGAGGATGTTCACTGGAGCAGATCCTCAGGTGGGACACAGTGGATGAGTTAACCTCAAGGGAAGTTTCCCTTAAGGTCTCTTTCCAGAAGCCTTACTCTGATATTAGTAAGTCTGTTCACCCCATAATGAGAAAAAAGCTACTACCATCTCTCCTCGAGGGGGGGAAAAAAAAAAAAAAAGCCAAAATATTTTTTTTGTGACAGATCCTTGCTCTTCTATTACTTTTTGTTTCCTCACAAAGAAAATGAGCCTCTTCACATACTTAAGAAATGAGTTAAGTGCACTTGGCAAATTAAACACAGCTACAGACTAACATGTACGTTTTTAGCAGTTTACTGAGAGACAAAAAACCCCACGAGAGACTTCAGACAACCTCACAAGAAACCCGGTTCCTGTTACCAAACCACACGTTAAGTTGGTGTAACTGTTGCTCCACAAGAACAGCTCATGTGGCTGCAAGAGCGGGCACACCTCCTGCCAGCCGGGCTGCAGGCAGGTGTGTGCCCTGACTTCAAACGCCTGCAGCCTGTCAACCGCTGCCTCTTTCTGTTCCCGACACGTATAATCCCCCCGTAATTAACTCTAGAGACACACGGCACCTTCTTACCGGAGGTCCCCAGCAGCACCCATCAGCACCGACGCTCTTTCTCCTCCTCCGGCCGCCACCAGCGCCGCGCCCTGCCCGGCCCGGCCCTCCCGCTACCGCCCCCGCGCAGCACCGCCCCGCTCGCTGCGCCCCCGCGGAGCCACGCAGCTGCGGCCCCTTCGTCCTCCTCTTCCTCCTGCCCAAACTCCGCCGCGGCCGAGCCTCCAAGTTTGCGCCTATGGCGGAGCCGCTGGGAGGAGACGGAGGCTGCTGCGGACCCAGCGCGCCGCTCCGCGCAAAAAGTTCGGGCCCTGCTCGGCGGGCCGGGCCGGGGCCCCCGCGCCCCCCGCTGCCGCCGTCCCGGGCCGTGCCCGCCGTCGGCGCACTCACCGGAGCGGAGCGCGGCCGTCCCGGGCCGGGCGCGCTCCTCTGCTCGGAGGCGCGCGCGCGCGCGTGTGTGTGTGTGTGTGTGTGCACGGACACGTGTGCGACACGGCACCCCATGACGTGGAGGAAAAAGGAGGGGCCGCCGCCCGCCTCGCAACCTGGCGGGCAGGAGCGGGGGGCAGCGGTGAGGGCGCCGGCAGCGGGGCAGCGCGGCCGCCCCTTCCCAGGAGCCAGCACCTGGGCTCGGGAGGAGCCGGTCGCCTCCCCGCGGCGCGGACCTGCCCCGCTGCTGCCCAGGAGGAGGAGGAGGAGGAGGAGGAGGAGGAAGGCGGGGGGGCAGCCGAGGGGGAAGCGCGGGTCTACGCTGCGGCTTTGCGAACCCTGCGGCCGGGAGGGAGCCCGCGCAGGGCGGGGGGCGAGGCGGGGCTGCGCAGGGCTCCGCTGCCGCCGGCCCGGCTGCGGCCGAGGCGCATCCGCCTGCGGGGACGGGCCCGGGCTCCTCGCCCTCCCCCTCGGGGCGGCAGCGGCCTCTGCTCGGCTGCCCCGGGAAAGCTCAGACGTGCGAAGGGCCGGTGTGCAGCGGCCCCGGGGCGAGCCGGGGGGCCGGCGGTGGCTGCTGCTCTGAACTACTGAGCAGCGGTCTGGCTTTAAACCTCCGCTAACAGCGGAGCGGCCTGCCCTTGCACTGGAACATTGCAGTCCCCCAGCGGCTTCCAGGCAAAGGCCGGTGCTTTAAGGTCAGGCTGAGCGGCTCAGCTCTGCTCTCCGAGGGCACGCGCGCCTGGTGCGCGAGTTCGGTGAGAAATTTGGAAGAGGCCGCCAGAGCGGAGCGCGCCTGTCTGCTCCCGCGGCGCAAGCCTCGCAGCTGGGCACAGCTGTGACAGCTCGGCTGAAGGCTGCTAATCGCTTAAGCCACTCCAGCCGAGCTATCCGTAACGCAGGCCCGAGCTCCTTCCACAGAAACTGAAGTGAAATCAAAAGGACACAGCTGCTGGAAAACTCACCTGCGGATTACTCTGCTACAATAATATTGGTGCAAGTGGTAAAACTTTCTCCCAGAGATGAAGCCAGAGCCATAGCAACAACAACAAAAAAACCCAACCCCCAAAACCATACATATATATGAAAAACTTAACAGTTCTTTGAATCCTGATCCATCTTTGAAATGTTTTACTCCCTTCCTGTGTCATGTTTAAGCTTCTTTTCTTGATATGGTCAGAAACTTAATAATTCAAATTCCAGATCATCTATATGATTTCCTACCCAACTGGTTACTTCGCTACAGGTGAACAGACAATCAGCCTGCATATCTCATATATGCAGTTGTTCATTCTCTTGATAACTTAAACAGGTGTTTTTTTCCAGTTAACATTAAGGTTTGAAAACCAGAAGAAAAGTCTTTGACTCCATGTCATAACAACAAAACTCTCCCAAGAATTTATCCAAATTCCTATGGCTGGAAACATTACTCTGGCACTGTTTCTGCCTTCCCCCACCTCCTTAGTTGCATTTCCACCATCAAAAACCCAAGGTGTATATGCACCTTACAGTACTTTAAATACCTTTCCAAAGCTGGCCTTCATTCCCACAATTCTCTTACCTTAACTGCTCTTGCTGGCTGTAGTTCAGCTTTGCCTGGCAAGAAGGTGCAACATTTTGTGCTGATCCTCTACCTAGAGTGAATATAGCTCTATCTGCATCTTCTTCTTTCTTTTCTCTTTTCCCCATGTCTCCCTTGCTTATACTTTTTCATAACCTCTGGCCTGTGTTACTCAGGAGGTCAGCTTATCATATTGGTCCCTGATGGCCTTGAAATCTATGAATCTTGTATTGTATTGCCTGCCTCTCAGCTGCTTATCTTCCTTCTCACTCTCATTCTTTTGTGCCTCACATTCTTCCTCACTGATATTAATCTTCCCACTGATTTTTTTAACTCCATCTCAGCAATAAATAAATAATCAGTCTGTGGAAATATGAATCTGAATTCGTGGCTTTTGTTCACTGCATCATCTCTTCCTCCTCTCATTCCCCATCTGAATATATTAACAGCAGACAGAATGCCAGGGGTTTTGTATTCTTTGCATTTTATATCCTTTTTACTTTAGCCTGCACCACACAGAATATGTGCTAACTCACAGCCTAGGAGTGGAGAAGGAAGTTACTAAATAAAATAACTGAATCATGAATGGAGTAGGAGGGGCTGGGAGGACTAACCGTTGCTGTTTGCCACTTGTGAGCAGAAGCTTTATTTCTCTGCTGTGTAGTTAGGACCACTAATTGCTGCCTATCTTTGACCTGTGATAACAGCTTATATTTTTATGCAGAAATACACTTAGAAACCATAAATTTAAACAGAGAAAACAAGACACCCTATTCATGATGGTATAACTTCTTCCCATCCCTTAATGGGTCTTTACATTAAGAAAAAGATTCCAGTAGGATAAATAAGGAAAATTCAGTTTTAAGATTTGGGAAGTAGAATCCTATATTTGTTAGTCATATTAAACATATGTTCCCAAACCAACACCTTTCTCAAAATGCTTATATGTAATATAAATATTGAAAAAAAACCTGGTCACTTTTACATACAGTGTAAGAATCAGTGATTTTCATGTAGCACTTTGCACTTTTACCTCTCTGACTAGCTTGCATCAACCAGATTTTCTGTCGCTGTATCTTAGGATTGCCTTAGGTCATGTAATCACATTAATATAATGGACTAGAAGTATTGCTGTCAAATCGTCCCAGTTTTTATACATTAATTTTATTAAACTTCTTGTAACAAAGAAAAAATGACACACAAACATTTAAGTAATTCAGTAGTCATTTTCACAGTCAAAAGTCTTTCACTTTTCAGTGAAAGTGGAAGTGTAATATTTGAACGAACATTTCCTTTAAACCAATATGCCTTCAGGTTTGTTTCACTGCTACAGCTGTGAGACTGCTCCATTTTCTTCCTGTGTGGAAACTGACCTTTAGAAAATACCTGTCACTCAGTAGCTTTTAACTTTTTTGACTTCCAGGCAGTGTGCATTTATTTATCCTTACAGCCCATCAGGCTATGATCGCTCATACATCCTAGGGCACAGTATTAGCTCCCTGCACATCAGACCCCCCACTCTTCCCTAAACCACCTTCTGTTTAAGACGCTAATCAGATCTCTGCAGAATAGCTCTTCGCGCTCCAAATAGCTAGCTGAGGCTGTTATGTATTGACAGGAGATATTTCTCATCCCATTCACTGGAGTTAGGAGTAGCAGGTGCTATTATTTCATCTCTTCTTTATAATCCAAAGAACGAAAGAGCAAGAACACCATTTGAATGCCGATAACTCTCATGACAGTCAAATGTGTTATAAATATGCTACCAAGGCAGATTCACACATTGTAAAATTAAAACAAATATAAATCCTCCAGAGATCAGGGTGAATCTCTAAGATGTTGTTAGATGGAAAAATTCATGTTCCACAAACAAGCTAACTGCATTTATTGCCATATGCCAGCACATTTTCTGTCTATCAGAGAGACTTGGCTGGAACATGAATGGAATTTCCCTGATGACTTCCAATGGCTCAGATTCTTCTTTCAACCTCTCCCAGCACCCATGCCCTTCTCAAATGTTCATATATATCCATACCACATAAAGCAAATCTGTTGGTGATTTCCAAAGCTGCCCATCTTGATTTTTTGCCTAACCTAACAGCTTATATTATTATACAAACATGTGCTGCTATTTCTGATAGTACACGCCCAGGCAGAGTGGCTCCAGCTTTAGGTGTAGGAAGCAACTATTGGTGTCAATACCTATCTGGTTCTGTGCCACCCCATAAAGTGTGGGCAGCCACTGAAATCAGTGGAATTTCAAACGAAGTTATCAACCTGGAATATAATTCACAGTAAGTACCAGTGTATAACAATCCTCGTCTACTTCCCCATTTCTTAATCTCACAGCACAAAATTTAATATTGACAGTTATCCTCACCTGCTACTCTCCTGTTCCTCATTTACCCAAACAATCCTTCAGTCAATTCCAAGTGCCAGGCAACTGATTTATCAAAATGACAGTAACAAAGCACTTAGTTCTAAAAGCTTAAATGTTTTCTTTTAAGTGACGATGAAGAAAAAAATGTTAGCACTCAAGAAGTCTTTAGAATCCAAAATCTTCACATGCTTTGTAGAAATTCCAGTGCTTTTCCATTACAGGACATGGTAGAAACTCCTCTTTACATACCATTACTATCTCATGGAATTGAAGAAAATGTGTCAGACTTTCCACTGAGTTGAACTGGACAGAAGAGCCTGTTGAAAATGAATGCAAATGATTACAGAGTGTATATCAGAGTAATGAAAAGCAATCACTGGCACCATCATCTACAGAGGTGTTAACAGCTTGTTAGAACCACTAAGTGTTAGCAATCCCTAGGAATCTGTAATGTCTCACAGGAATCTTGTAGCATAAGACTCCAGCCAGCTTATCAGTATCCCTCACTTGCAACCAGACTTCAGTGAGACAAGGGCCATACTGCACTTCATGGTGCTCAGGGTGAGAAGTCAACCATCCTGGACATTTCCAATTATAGAACAGGAAAACACAGCCGTTCTTCAGCATTGCTGGAATTTCACATGTTAAGTCTACAAAGGGGGAAGTTTAGTGTACTTCCCCAAAATTAACAAATCCCTCTCACAGGGAATGCCCTTCTTACAGTTCTGAAAGGACTATATAAAAAGGAAGGTGTACACCTGTATACAAGAAATTGCAGGACTGAACAATGGGTATTTGCAACATTTAAACACCTGCTGGACTGAGGCAACTATTGCAGTGCATAAACCTAGGCACTTGTGTCAGTACAGAAGCTGAAAATTTAGCTTTCACTGTTAAAACCTGTAACAAAGTAACACTGTAAAGATCCAGCAGTAAGAAATGTTGCAAGACATTTTCTTCCTAACAGCTCAGACTCCAAAACGCACACTGAACTGTGGTTTTCAGAGTTGGTTGCTTTTGTTCATCTTTCATCCACACTTTCTCCCTTCAGTACCCTTGCACAAAATATCAGAGCTGCTCAGCTGCCACAACCAGTCCAATACATAAACTGCCAGTCAGGGCAGAACTGTCACATGTAACAGATGTTATCAAGAGAGGGAGGGCTGTCATGAAAGTAGGGATGGCCTCTTTTAAAAAAAACCCCAACAAACCAACAAAAAACAGTGTTCACACACCATTCAAGTGTCTCAAGAAGCAAAACAGGCCAAGTATTTCAGGCTGATTAGATCAGTCAAGATAAATCGTTGTCAAAATGCAGAGAAAATATGTTTGAAGTGACACCAGTTGGTCATTTAGCTTGCACTTACTTTGGGGCTACCATGTGCCATCCCAAGAGTTTGTCTTTCTCTGTTACCACAGTCTTCTCGTTGTGTCACCTACACTGATTCCAAAATGCAAATATATTCACTGAACTGCCAACACTGGTAGAAAGCTAAAACAAGCAGTGTATCTTGTAGGTATCAGACCTTTTAATTCCATGTCTTGGTGAGGATTTCCCTACCATTTCCTGATTTCCAGGAGCTCACCACCAAAAGCAGCGAAGCAACAAATTGCTACTAAAAGAGAGGGGTCTGTTGTCAGAAACATAAATAAAGAGCATGAGGATGTATGTTGTTCCACAGCCACAACATCCACAGCAAAATTTCTGACTCCAGTGAAAACAGGACTGCATTCGCTATCTTACACCCTCAGTGCATCTTCAGAACATTCGTGCCATAGCACAGTACATAATGGAACAAAAAGCATGATCTGATGTCTACAGTATATTTAAGTATCTTGGACTACAACAAGATTGGCAGGTTGAATGCAAGACCCACCTGAGAGGTTACATCACAATGCTACTCACACAGTCTTTATCACTTATGAAGCTGCAGCCAGTCACACTGGAAGAAGTCAACTTACACACTCACCTAGAAGTGATGTTTCAAAGGGCGTAAACAGGAATGCTTGGATGGGAAGTCACAAAATAGTTTTAAGGACACCTTCAGGTAAAAAAGATCTTAAAAGTAAGTCTGGGAATTTTTTAATAAAATAAACTGGCAGAAACTGAGCTCGACAGTGACAGGACGGGCATGACTTCAAACTGGTTTGATTTGATGAAAAAAGATTTTTCATTCTGAAATGTCTCCATTTGGTGTGTAAGTGCAAGAAAACTTCTTGGCAAAGTCTAAGGTTCATTCAACATCCCATTTTGAGAGATCATAATTGGAGAAAAGACATTCCTTTTTTATTTTGGAAATGCTCCTCTCAGCACTCTCAATGCAATTTTCTAACTTATTTACTAAAAATCCTCAACTCAGATATTAAAGCATAATAAAGATATGACCAAATAAATCTACTGAAATAACTTTTTTTAGCAGTTGACAGCTTTCTTTGTTGATTCTTTGAGTCAAATTAATGTTTTACCTATTGGACTAGAATTTTGTAGATTATAAATATCAGCTTTCTACCATAAATACAACTTTATCTGAGTGAATAATTAAGATCTCTACTCTCTCTAATCTCTGCTTTTCAGTAATTTTAGGTAACAGTCAACAGTTAGCAAAAGCGTAGTAATTTATACATCCCAAAACACCCGCCTCAATTCTGACATCAGTGTTTGATATCAAAGTTTCTATATCCATAGACAGTAATTTTTTCCGCCCAGTAGGGATTGATCAGTATTTCAACATTTATTTCCTGTGTTTCTTCCTCCATATTCTGACACAGCCCACTAACGTCCTTCCCATTTCCTTTTTTATTTCTCAATTCTTTTTCCCTTTTCTCTCTCCCTTTACTTACTATTATTTTTAATCTTTTAATACCCACTTTGATGTTTTCTTTCTTCCTTTTGCTGTCTGTTAGCTCTCATCCCCTCACAAAAGACCGGCAGCTTACAAGCTGTAAGCAGAGAAGAAAGGCTCCCATACTGCTATCCACAATTCGTCTTAGTGCCTCGAGTACATAAGAAAGCTTAGTAAGGTAAGACACACACAGGCAGGGTCTTTCTTTGCTTTCCTACCCTTGCTCTCCTGTTAGGTGCTCTTAGTTTTCTGCCATCTTCATGAACTACAATATAAAATATCAATCAGTATCAATAGCAGAATGAGCTTTTTTTCCATAAATCTGCAGAAAACACATGTCTCTTGGTACTTTTTCCATAGTGCTTTTTAAAGGATTTCACCAGACTGCGGGTACTCCAGGCTTGCTTTATTAAGGTGATGGCCCAACTCCGAGTTGTTAATAAAGCAAGCCTGGAGGTACCCGCAGTCTGGTGAAATCCTTTAACAGATAAGTTTTAGTAATTAAGCTTGACCAGGTTTTAAGCCAGCCATGATGAGGGCTGTACAGGGGACAAATGAGCAGTATATGCATTTGAACTGCCAGTATTGTTTCTATCTATTAATTAAACCTATAAAACAATATCTATTTATTAATTATTCCTGCTATTAATAATATTCTAAGAGAAAAGAGTTTTCTAAAGCTTGTTCCTTTTACATTGCTTGCCACTGTCTCTGTTGGCATCTATTTTAGCCTTATAGTTTTGAAACCATTCTAAATGTGTTTCAACTTGTGTTTCCATTTTGCTTTACAAGATCTTGTCTCTGTGGCTGCTAAGAATCTGAAAATTGTATTTAAGGAGAATCTCCGTTAGTGCTGCAAGTATATAAGTATTAGACGAGAATCTCCAGTTGCATAAAGGTTAGTCACCGAAGATGGCCACTTCTGTGCAGAGCCACAATTCTCTGATCATTAAAATGGCCCTGAAAGATCAGTTTTAAAAAATGGCTATCCCACCAGTATCCTTCTTACTTTTTCCAAGCAAGAAAGTGCCAGAACTATCCAGAGATATGGTCGAACATTTTATAGCTATTTTACTTTTGAAAATTATTTGTAAAAGGAATTTAAATGCTCTTGCAGTTTAAGCAATGTATTTGAGTCAATTTACAGGTATCAGTAATACAGTTTCAATACTTCCATAAAACAGGCAAAGACTATTATCAAATCTGAGGGAAAGACAAACTGATTTGCAGTATCTGTGGCAAAGTCACAGGTGATGTTATTCTTCTGACTCAAATGAATCTGGTTCAGTGCAGCTAGTCTAGACACGGCCTGCAGATGCATAAACAAAGAGAAGATCTAAGAACAACACATTTAAAGGTGACAGCATTTGATCTAGAGTGCCACAAGGGAGTATTTAGAACAACAATCTGTCTTAAGAGCTTTCAAGTTTCTTGGGCCTTATCCACACTCCTCTCAAGAACTTACATACAAAGAAGCCCAGTCACAATCAAGGAGTCCCAACAGACATTGTCCATTCAGACCAAATAAGGCCTTGGAAATGACAGCCAGCGTCTCATATAAACAACATTTTTTGATCCTCTGACTCCTGAAAAGGCTGCACATGAATTCTGCCCATGTTAGTGGTAATTTTGAAAATAACTTTTCTTTCAGGTGATCAAGACCTGGTGTCTTGGACAAAGAGATGTCTGTGTGTGGACAGACTGTAAGACTAGATCTTTCTCTGATGAAATACGATGTTTTTCTGGCAATTTTTTTTTTCCCCCTCAAAATGCCTTTGCTTTTCTTCAGGTCTCTCCACAGTTCTTGATTCACTTCACGTGATACAGATCTTAATTCTTTTTTCCTCATGTGAATGCTGTCTCTGCCTTTACAAACACATCAATAAAGAGTGATCTTTTTCTAACAATCAGACATATCATACCAGTCAGGCACCTGAACTCAAGGTGTCCATCCCCCAAAAGACAGATGCTATTGCTTTGGGATCCTCTGTGTCTACTCTCCACCCCCCCATCCACCCACCCCCAATTTTGAAAGTACTTTTTCCCCAAGAATTACTTTACTTTATCAAGTGATCCTAAATTATGCATGCTGCATTTTTTGCATTGGTAGTTACAACGCTTTGAAAAAAATCGAAGGTTATTTATAACATCTTATGAAATAAAAAAACCCATTTCAGTCTGGAAGCTACCTAATGGACTATAATGACCAGATACTTCATAGCACAGCTACAACAGGGCCAGAAGGACTTAGAGCACCTTCTGACAGTCCCTCAGTCTACAGTTCTTTCCTTCACAGATCAGACATGACTCACGACTCACATGGACGATCTGTAGGTTCAGTTCATCATTTGCCTGCAATGTGGAACTTAATTCATACTTTCACAATTCATTATTCTATTTTGTTGCTTCTAGATAAAATGCTAGATTTGAGAAAGTAACATTTCTTCCTCCACTCGGTAAAGAATAGTATTCCTCAGAAGTTCATTCTTTTTTTTTGTCCTCCAGTGAGACTGGCAAAAACAATGTCATAATGCAGGAAAAAAAGATTAGGTACCTAGAATAATTCTTCTTTGAAAGTATTTCGCAACAGTGGCCCTTCTTGTTACACTCTGTATCTGCATGGAAAAAGGACTTGCAGGTATGATTAAAGATCAAGAATTCATGCCTATTACTCTAAAGCATCAGTTTCAAGGTTTATGCTGAAATCTCTTTGATTAATTTATGTTTCATGTGGCAGAAAGTATTGTTCCCACAACACGGACCTGAAGATGTTAATACCTTTTTGAGAGATACAGTGAATAGTAAATCTTTCTGTTTCTAAATGTCTGAAAAATGTACAACATTAATAATACCTTACAGCTTTTTGGCAAGCATTACGTAGATAAGAGATATAAATACAATATATTATTCCCCATTAAAACTTTTGCCTACATCATAATCTTATACTGTAACTGTTTTTTCTCTTCTCCTAGATACACTGGGCATACGCCTGTTAGCCGGTAATAAATACTTTATATGATATGATACATTATGAATTATTATTCTTTAGGGTCCTTGGATTGGTGTATTAAGATACTGTTAAGTTTTTTTATTTAGCAGTGTGGGGAAACTCAAAACCTCCAATCTGTTACAGAAATTCAGTCATGTTACAATGACCTATCAGGGAAACATAACAACAATTTAAATCTCAGTGGCTCTTACCTTCTTTAGTACAGCTGTAACATGACTTTTTCCTCAAAAGGTGAGAGAAATACAATTGACATAAATGCAAATATCAATCAGGAAATGTATAAAGCTTCAAATAAAAGAATCTATATTCAAGATTGAATTTATAAAGAAATAAAATATAACAAGTACTTTAAAAATAAAACATAATGGCTGATTCCATTGTTCTCACAGAAATATTTTTATACAGCTGTCTAGATGGCCTTTCAGTTTCTTGATTAAGTCAATCACTCTATTTAAATACCAAATTACCAAGTTTGAGTTCAACAACAACAAATGCATACACTAGTATCCTTTATTAAAACGCAGTAAGATTGCTTTAAAATGATTCACAGGACACTATTTCTTGGTATGACTAGCAGGGTACAGGTTCCCACCATATGTTTCTTTCTTTTTAAACTTATTATTTTGTGTTATTATTGTATACTTAATTATATAATGTATACTCATTTAGAAGGAAAATACCTGGTTCTTTAAAATTATTTCTAACTATTTTAGTAAACCTGAATTTAATGCCCCAAGACATCCACTGGATAAGAAGCAGTTCCAGGGTCAACCTTGGGTAATTAAAAACAGGACACTTCCAAATTCTTGCAGTTTATAACACACAGAGATTGAGACTGGAAGAAACAGAAGACAAAGTTTCAGCTCAGGTCGGAACAGCTATCTGATAGAAAAACCAACAGCTCATCGTTTTCATGCACTAGCAAAATCTACAGGAGCTGTGACTCATTTGGTGGGTTTTATGTACTGTCCTGGTTTAACCAGGATAGGGTTAAGTTTCCCCAGCTGTGGGGGGGGGAGCTCTAGCCGGGTTATTCAGATACCATGCGGACGTCACATCCTGGCAGGTCACATTTTCCTGGCGCGGGAGCGCGGTGCACTCGTGGTTTTGTACATCGTGCTTCAAACTGCTGTATGTGGTAGCTATTTTGCTCTGTTCATTGCTATCACTATTACTGTTACTGTTATTGTTGTTGTTTGTTGTGTTGCTATTGCATTGTTGTATTAAGCCTTTCCTTATTTCAGTCTTGGGCCTTTGTATTTCACTCCCTTTGTGGGGGAGGGGCAGCGGCCGCGTGGTCTCAGACCCCGGCAGAGGCTAAACCATCACATGTACAGCTTCAGAACAAATTCTAGAGCCTTCTCCTAGACTATTATCATGTGGTGATTTAAACACTGAATTGTTTTGTTTAGAAGCTTTGTCCCAATGTTGTTAAAAGTCACTGCTGAATAAAAATATATGTGTGATGTAATCAGAATACTCACCAAGGTAAGGATCATCAGGTAGTCTCCTAAATGCTTTCATTTGACATTACCAGAGTGTAGTGTCAAAAGCGCCTGTGTTCTCTGTTTCAAGAAAAGCGGCAGCTAAAGCCACTGCCTCTCGAAGCTTGCTGTTTATCACATTGCCTTTCATTTATTGCTTTCACAAGTAAGATAAGAAAAGATAGATGTGTTCTAGGTAGATTATCTACAGCAGTTGTTTGATCTAGTCTTCTCTCAATCTCCATGGGACCACCAAAGCAGATTAAAATGTTATAGTTCAGCTGATGATATAAGAAGATGGGTCAGTTATCAACGGATTTTTTTTACAATTTGTTTTACGAAGTAAAAAGGCCAGAATGCCAGTGTTTAAAGCTCTTCACTATGAGTCAGTCTACTTTTAGCCAGGACTCTTAAGGAAACAAGGTTTCTACACACAAGAAAAACAG
Source organism: Strix uralensis (assembly GCF_047716275.1). Taxonomy (NCBI): domain Eukaryota; kingdom Metazoa; phylum Chordata; class Aves; order Strigiformes; family Strigidae; genus Strix; species Strix uralensis. The sequence continues at coordinate 26,955,406 of NC_134012.1, read as the reverse complement.
GCAGTGGTTATAAGTTTTAAAAAGCAAGATTCCAACTAGATATATGGGGAAAAAAGTTCACCATAACCATGGTTAAGCATACAAATATGTTTTACAGACATGTTGTGGAATGTCCGTCCTTGAAGATACTCAGATTTTGACTGGACAGGGCACTGAGCAACCTTATCTAACTTCAAAGCTAGTCCTACTTCAAACAGGAGGTTGGACTAAAGACCTCCAGAGGCCCCATCTAACCTACATTAGTCTATGGTTCAGTGCAATCACATTGTCACCTAGTTATTTTTAAAATGATTTGCCCGTTTCAGAAAAACCTGACTGACAGGTAAGAAATACAGACATTAAATTCTTACAATTGGCTTCCATGGCACATAGTCCTTGAGAGCTGCTGCTTTTTTCTTTTTTTTCCTTTTCAGCCTCCTAAAAAGTGAATTTTGTTTGGCTCTTGCTGGCCACATAGCTCAACTCTGAGTCAGTCATGTGACCTTCCACCTTGCTGATAGTCAAGTACGCGCAGGTAGAGGATTTTGGAAAGTAAGTGTGTGCAGATGGAGGAAGCCTATACTTCAGCCATGGTATGCAAAGTTACAGGAAAATATAGCTTTGTAAATTCTGCTGACAGAACTGTGTGCTTCTTTGTGAAGTATATAAGTACCTAAAGCAAGTGCCTGGAACTTTACAGTACCAGAAAATACTTCTAAATATTTTGTCTGCAAGCCATAAAGAAGAGAAAACAGTATAACAGCTGCACCTTGAGATACCTCTGAAATGGGAAAAGATTAAGGATAGAAGTATTTGTCTACAATCTCACTTTGCTTCCCAAGAACAAAACACAAAGAATATATATAGTTCATCGCCCTGTCTTTTACAGTCACATAAATGGGGATATTGTGTAGTTGATGAATATCTTGCTATAGTTAGCAAGGAAAACACACATAATACATGTTAAGGGCTTGTTTTTGTGGAGGTTTGGGGGGGGGGTGGGGGTGGGGGGCTTCTTTTGTGGTTTGCTTGTTGGGGTGTTTTTAAACACTTCCAAGTACTTCTCTTCCTTATTATTATCGCCATTATTGATGGTGATGATGAGCCACTACTTCAATAATACCCAATCCAAAAAATTCAGATATACAGAATCAAGCTCCTTTAAGTCATGCCGTTTTGTTAAAAAAATAACTACATTAAACTCGGCGTTCTCAGTTTACATCTTGACTTTTCAATCAGTAAATGGCAGTCATCATCTTCTCCAGCTTTCCTCCAAAAATGTGAAGAATAGTAGAGTTTTCCAGTGAAACTAGTTTCTGAGGTAATTATCTGAGCCTAAGCAGAATCTGAGGCTTTGAACTGGAGTACTATGCAGCACAAAATACATTGCAAGTTTTCAAGAAGAGGTAAGATTTCTTTGCATTATAATTAAATGGAGCTTTAAACATATCACTGGAAAAATATACTACAATGGGCTAGATTTGTTGTTTGGACTAATACCAAAGTAGTATCTTCAACCAGTTCAAAGATGCATATGAAATCCTTCATCTGAGGAGTTTGCAGTTTGAAGTCTAATGGAAGATTCTTGTAAATATGCACATGCGATGTTTATTAGTAGCCCAATTGTACACCCATCTAGGAGGTATTGAAATACTTAATAGCTTGGTTTCATTCTACTGAAGCAATTCATTTGGATTTAAATATTCTCCTGCCAAGTCAGCAGTTTCAGCATCACAACTTTGCTGGTGCACAAGACAAGAAGGTAAGATTGACTAGCTAGAAAACTGAAATTAATTACTCTTCTATCATTTTCCAGGACTAGTGAAGCCCAGAAAGTAAACTAGTTAAAAGCCAATTTATAAAGCTGAGCTTTACATTCAGAATTTATTTAGAGTGAAGTAAAGCAGCAAAGGCATTGTGTATCTGCCCGGTTCTTTTGAAACAAATGTAGAGGGCAAACAAATACAGCCATCTATGGTGCTTCTCATGCTACTTCCAAAGCTTCATTTAAGAGACTCAATTACATACTCATCCTGGGACACTTGCTTTTAAAGAAATTTCATTCTTAATTAGGAGTTTGCATTTCATAGTTTGCTTTCAAAACATGTTTTTTGTCAGACTATGAAACCTGAAAATCTTCTTCCCAGAACTGGATGCAAAAGGTTTGGGTTCTACAAGCGAGAGATGTGGAAACTGTGCTGGTGGTTAAATTTTTTAAGGATTATACTGCATGTTAAGCAGTTTCTTCCTTCAGTTAAGAAGGTAATTGTAGTAAACAAAAATGTATGTAGAGAACAACATTTCCATGAATTTCTAATTTACTAATTTATAATATTTATTGTAGTATGAATCTTCAATTTTGCATAATCCCCAATGTCTGTTAGTGGTTACCTTTGCTCAAAAATGACTCCACACTCCTGCCATAACAGTTTCCACACAGGATTGAGCACTCAGATAATAGGGTGGCAAGGACCACACATGCTACAAGACCATTACCTTGGTAAGCAGAACTATAACTAGTAGCTGTATTTGAGAAAACATCAATGTGGCTGTTCATCTGTACAGCAGAGAGTAACTCTTCTGAGCGATAACCTATGTAACTTTTCAATTCGTACCAGCGGGCAGTTCAACCTGGGTTTTTTGATCCATAAATGCGAACACAATCTACTACACCATCTATTTTTTGTAACTTTAAAGACCACCTCCCTCCAAATTCTGACCTGGCATTTAATATACTAAGTCTATTTGCTTCTACTGGGGAAAAAAAAAAAAAAAAAGGTAGGGGGATAACAGAGCATTTTTCTGCAGAGGATTCTCAGATCCAGGATTTACTTAATCCTTTGCACTGTAGCTGCAGGGCCTATGTATAGACTTGCAGAAGCATAGAGAACTGCTTTATATTGCAGATACACTTTCAGTTTACAATGGCTGACACTGATTAGGCACCTCATCTCTGATCTGCTTCTTACTGTCTTCCATGGCAGACCTAACCCACCTCTGTTACCCACGTCAGTGCAAAGTGTTACCTGACACTGGGCATGGTAGCAGTTTAAGTTGACCACTCTTATTTTGTGCTGTGTTCAGTCAGGGTCAGCCCTCTGCAGTGCAATCAAAGGAGGCAGAGGCAAATATACTAGATCAAAGGGCAGTAAGCACTGTTCAAATTGTATGAGTATTACGGATAGGGTTTAATGTGCAATCAACATAAAAATGTAATACTGAAATCACAAAGTTAGAAGTTCAGTCAACTCCACAAAGAACAGCGCATCTTTGAGAACATTTCCACTTTTTCCTTTAAATTACATTACATGAGACTATTCATCAATGTTTTTGTATCGTATTTCTTCATCTAAATACAGAAGACATTTGTCTATGCTTCTATTGCGTGGAGACATTTAAAATGATACGGAGCTATTTTGCTAGCTACATCAAAATAACAAAATGTTTCTAATTTGGACACAGGAGAGTGGAACACACTGCGCTCCGAAAAACTTAATTATTGGGTCATTTCGATCAATCCAACCCATCAGCAGAGTCATCATTTTTCCCCAGCACTCATTCCCTCCCCCACACAAATCAATTCCATGCCACCTACTTTCTTTTTCCTTTTGTATCTCTTGTATAGCCCTTGCACCCACTATTAGGTTTTTTAGGCAGTTAAAAAAAAAAAAATCTTACTTTTAAATTCCCTGGTAACAGCTGCTTCTCTTTCAGCACATAGCAATGTTTTCACAACTTCGGTTTGCAGTAAGGATGGGGTTTTTGGCTGCATGCCACTCAGGTCAAAGCTCCTAAGAGGCTGAGCAACAGAGACAGTGCCAGGACTCTGATGGTGATAGTTGTGGTTGCTGGGGTCCCTCGTGGTAAAATTTCTTCCTGAGAGCACAAAAAGATCAAGACAACTTTGTTCTAAGAACAAACAGTATTGTTTAATGCGCATGGTTTAACGGTTTAGTGCACGGAGCAGTTATGCTTTTTATTTTTCTTAAAGGTAAATGCTGAAATTTTCACTTAGCCTTATACCACTTAACACATGTAAGGGCAGACTTTCCTCTGCTCCTTTACCAGCCCAGCCATAGCTGCTGCAAGACGATCGAGGCATTCTCTTTTTTCAAAATATATGTCTTCCTTTGCAAAATTACATTAGATGCCACATAAATTTAACTTGAAAACTAAATATATATGTGTTTCACTACCTGTCTCAAGGAAAACAGAAACATGGTATCACATACGATCACAGCAAAACTATTCTCATTTGCTTTCATGCAACCTTATTGAGCTCAGCTGCTCACTTTATGCTAGATACCTGAAGTAACACTAACATAAACCTTCCGAAACAGCTCCCACAGTTCAGCCATTAAGAAATCATCTGGATTGCCTTGAAAACACTCTTTACTCCACAGAACTTTGGAGTCTTTCATGAACTAAAGGTGAGCAAGAGTGGTTCTAATCTTTACAGGTGGCTAATGATTATTAAAGGCAGTAAGGGATTGCCAGAGAATCGTCATTTTCCAAGACCATCTTCCTGAAACAGCAATCTGCAAAACGAATGTACGTATCACACTTACTGTAACAACTGGATATGCTTTTATTTTAAGCCACTTTGCTGGACTTTCAATATGAAATATCTAATACCAACATCTGCTCTGCAACTGACATCTGCTCTTCAGCTGATACCTGCTTCTGAATCCCTGTTATTCTTGGTCATTTTTAGCAAACATTATGTCATCATTACATGTATCAGAAAGCACAGCGGAATAAATTCCAAGCCATATAATCACTGTTTCTTCTGCATTCCTATATACAGAGAGTCTAAAAGTACTGTTTATTTTCTTAATGTTTAGTTCTCACTCAGACTTGAATACAGTAATTCCTGCTTTCTGCTAGCGTGATCCTAGAAGAGACTAAAAGGCTCAGACTCAAAAGAAGGGACATAAAGTGAAATTTACTTGGGATTACGTGACTAATTCCAAAATTGCAATCTTTAAAAGCTTCTGTTAAATACCTGCATTGCTCTAGGACTGCTTTATTTCATGGGGTCTTCAAGTTTTTTGCATTAACATTCCTCGGGTATCTAAAAATCTGCTGTTGTACAAACCTTGAAGCACCTTAATCTCAAGCAAGCTGAAAAGCTGAGATATTTCTTATGCTGCCTGCCACAAAACAGCAACTCCTTCACCTTTCTTGCCTAGGAACCTTGATTTGGTAGAGGTTCTTAGGACATGCTTCCTAAATTGGTGTCTATAAAAGTTCAGTGGTAGCTGCTTCTTTCTGTTAAAAGATAGCTAATAGCGCCACTGCCTGTATCATTTTTCTTCCCACTTCCCCATCCTCTTCATACAATAGCTTGGTGAACACTAAGCTAAGATATGGGAAGCTGGAAGGAATGTGGGGGAGGGGTATTTAAAATAACAACATTCTCCTCCAAAAATGCTCAAATTATCAGGCTCCAGTCTTCTTTTTTAATGATGCTCTGGGATTCATAGAAAAAAAATAATTAATTAATACAGTAAGAAAAAAAATAAAATTGTTTACAAAAGCAGGATAAACTTTACTATAAAACACATATAGGCTGTAAGTATATTAGAAAGATAAAAGAGTGCCTGGGAATGTCCCCAGGCAAGTAGCACTGAATAACTCACATCCACACCAGCAAACTATCCTGTGGTTCAAGAAGGCTGGCTGCAGGCAAAGTGCCTGCTGGGAATAGCCCTTGGAACAAGCTAACTCCTGAACTGGGCCTGGAAACCATTTGGGAGCTGCCCAATGCTCCCAACTGTTCTCACAATACAACAGTACAGGTTAATCCTCTTCTGGAACGATTTAAGAGACTTTAATTTGCTACTATGTATCTGATTACATAGTATCTGAAACAGAACTGAAAGGGAGAACACTTCTGCTTTCCCTCCCTCAGTTTCTCACCTAGGGCTAATGGTTGGGCATTAGGGTGATCCTAAATCACATGTGGCAAAAAACCTTGAAATACTCTTTCCCAGGTTACCCTGGGTAATTTGAGGAAAAAAAGGGAAAAAAACCTCACTTACTGATCTTCAGGCTGATTTTTGTTTGTCAAGAGTATTTTTTTAATAAATGGATTTCTCTGTTTTAGAAGTTACAATGTTTATCATAAATTTTCCTCAAGAGGAATAATTTACAAAAACTAGTGAAATATTCAAAAGCCTATTAAAAGGTTAGGAGACTAAATCCATTTTTAAGTCACTTACACCTCATATAAAGTTACTGAAGCAGGGCAATGTAAACTCACCGCCTGGATGCTCTTAGCCTGAAGCAAATACCAGTAGAACATGGTAGTCTGAGTATCAAATTAATTATTTTAAATTATATTTTAATTTACTTTCAGTATATAAAGAACAGACCAAGCCTGGTATCCGTATTCACATGAGGTGCAGTGTCTTATCAAATTAATAGAACCAATCACAAAAGCCCAAAAGCTTTTCGGACTCCAAGTACAACTGGCGGTCAAAGGGACTTGGGTTTCCCTGGGAACACATTACTTAACAAAATTAGGCTGAAGTTCTTAAGTCTGCCAGACAGTTCTGAAAAAAATGTTCAATGTCATTTGGTCATATCAATGTACTCTGCTTCTTATGACTGTTTATTTTTAGAGAATAAAATATCCCCCTAGTTATTACTGTTGCTTGGGCATACTGGGATTTCCAACAACACAGATTATTTAATGTGATTTTTAAGATGTACATGTGACTAAAACTTATGCTAGTATATCTGAGTTTTCCACAGAATAAAAAAGTATTGAATTAGCTCATTAAAAACCACTATTTATTAAATATTTTCAATGTAAAAGGTTACATAAATATTTTTTACATAGCAACCAAGTCATTAGTAATTATTCTCTTCACACAACCGATTTATGGAAGAAAAGAAACTTATTTCTTTAGAGATCATGCGTAAGTTCTGGCACTATTTATTCTTCAAGCCCAAGATCTGTGATAAGCATGTAGCCCAGAAAAAAAATCAGAAAGCGACAGAGAAATTTTTGAACTTAAGCTCTTTAGAAATCACTTTCTGCTGCTTTCAGTCATGGTGCATATTAGATTTTAAGTGGTACATACCCAAAGGCTCTCTTTCTTGTGATGGTAATTCCAGGTCACTAGAAACTGACACTTCTTCAAAAAGAAATTTTGACAACTGTGTCCCAAGATATGTAACCTGTACAAACAAATCTAAATGGGTAACTGACCATTTTATTTTGTGTTTTTTCTGATAGGCGTAAAAATTTCATTTTTCTTATAAAACTGAGTTTATGCATTAACCGTCTAATCTGTGTCTGTCAAGATCAAGCAGAAATTCTGCTAATTTGAATTTTAAAGGAGAAAAGTATAATACAACCCATCTGCAAAGCCCTCTAAACTCTGCCAGTATTTTTGCAGCATTTGTCCCTGACACGCTGACATTTCAAATAAGCTTGCTCCTTATTATTGTAACTACCTTTCAGCTTTTTCTGTCAGTCTCTTAATCATCTTTAAAACTACTCTTTCAAAGCACTGATAGTTTACAGGTGGGCATTCCACATTCTCTCCAACACTTGTGACTAGTTCACCACCATACAGCTACAGCTATGCAGATCTTTCTTTGCTACTTCTGCATTAAGTGTAAGAAGACTTTTTAAGATATACGCTTGTACCCTCTTTTGCTTTAAGAACAGTATGGAGATCCAGATCAGTGAAATTTGTTACTGCTATATATTATTGTTATTTTGGGGAGTAAAATCAAGCCTACCTTATTCCACACATACTTTCGAGTCACAGAAATATCACCTCCTAGCAGGTCTTTAACCCACTGAACTGGATTTTGCAGTATTCTTCTCTTACTCGTTCTGATCTTGCCATTTTTTAAGAGCGTGGCTTTATAACTAAATTCCTAAAAAAGAAAAATTAAGAAAAAATTTTCAACTCACAAATTAACAGATCTCAATTAACATCCTTAAAACATGAAAAAATGCTGAAGAACATAGCTGAAGAGTTACAGCTAATTCTGGTTTTCCCCGAAAAAAAGATAAAGAATTTAATGCTACTTTGATAAACCATGGTATGTAAACTAAGGATTTATTCCACCAGAATAAGATGTTTTGGCCACACAGACACCACTGTCAAGAGGACAAATCTCCCTATGTCTATTTATCAGAATTGTATTTGCATCTTAGTTCCTCTTGGACATAACAAGATTGTGAATAAATTAATTTGCAACAGTGAACTCAGGAACTCACATGAGGCAAGCTGGTGCAACAAGAAACTGTTACTCAAATGCAATCTGCCTCACAGGTGTGGAACAAATGCATGTCACAGTTAGATCCCAGCAACGATTCAAAGATTCAACGTGTTTGCATAAAAACTTCACTTATGTCAAAGGACATCACTCACATGTTTTAGGAGGAACGCGACAGCTTTATCTTATGCAAAATAAAGTATAAAAGAAATTATTGTTACTGCCTCTCTGATAATGCTAATATACCCCAGTTCTGCAAACATATATGCACCTCCAGAAGCACTGTTTATAGCTGTTTATAGTTCAGTAAATTATGGTTTTGTTATACTGGTCTCAGTTAGGCTAACACAGCTAAATAATGCAAAAATTAGCTGTTGATAAACTGTTAGAACTCAGTAAGGTTGCTTAGCATGCATGACATTAAACAATCAGAATAAGAGAATGATCCACCAGCAAATACTGAACTGCCTCCTACCATATCCACTGGCTTGCAGTGTCTATAAGAATCTAAGTTAAGATGTTTAACCCAAATATTTTGATGGACACTCAATCCAATTCACAGTTTCACAGCTCAGGTCTACAGCATTCAAAAACTGCATTCTGCCTGCACAAAGCTAACCTTAAGTAAGGACTATGCGCTAGCTGTATGCTGTTATCAAGTACATCACTGTTAACGAGAAAGAAGGAAACTTTACTGATCATCTCCTCTTTGCAATGCAACAGACACTGGCTTCTAAACTTCAATCTCTAGAGCACTATCTTCCAAGACATAAATGAGTGTCATTTTCTTTCTAATAGAAATCACTGACTTCTCTACACTCAAAATATCGTTTCTATACACTGTTATAAGTCCTTAAGATCCACATGCATCAAGCCGGTATCACAGATAACAATCTTGAGAAATGACAGTAAGCATACTGAATTCTTCCTCCTTCCATTTAGACATCTTGAAGTGCAGAGGAATATGACATGTTCTTTAAAGAAGCATGTGTATATACCTATGACATGGCCCAACACAGAGGCTTGTGACTTACTCACACTGCCTTATGTTACAAAACACAAGAACACATGAAATGGCCACTCTCAGCAGAAAAGCATTCTCAAGCAGATTATAGGTGCAGAAAAAGGTGTCTTTTCTACATTAACTACACCTGGTGAGTTGGCTGAAAAGAACCCTTCATGTTTTAATCAATATGTTGCCCTGGAAATTTACTAGCTTGCAGCTGGGAATTCAGTCAATAATTCCATCATTTGCTCAATACCAAGCCAGTCCACTGGCAGCTGCCTTGCAAATCTGCTCTGTATTTAGGGGCACAGGGACATGTTTTTGTATTAAAAACAAAGTTTGGTTTTTTTTTTCTTTTTCAAATATGGATCATACAAGACTGTAAACTATAGAACCAGTCGGCATGTAAACAAGTAATTATGCATATATTCATGTCTATCACAGCACTACGAAATCCTTGATGTCACATTTCTTTATTTGAGGGACTTCATAGTTGCTTCCAAGAACCACATTAAGTCATAAAAACCTTAACATTCCCTCTCTTCCAGTATGAAAATCAGGTATTACACAATGTAGACTAACCAACAATTCCACTCTCATGCTAGCAATAAGAAATGTTAACAAACTGGTAATGCAAAGTTAAACGCAAATTTTACATATGCAGTATTCTGGGTGTTAAAATTAAGGGCTGGCAGAAGACATCATCCATAGCATTTTCCTTTAAAACACATAAAAGATTATCTGCAATCAATGAATAAAAGTTTTCAATACTAAGCACTAAAGATGCATATTAAACCATGAGAACTGCTGTTTCCCCATTTTAGTGTTTGGTTTTTTTCATTATATGCTAATGTTAACATTATTATACCACAACAATCACCTGCAGTTTGAATTCTAAAACATTTTCTCCTGGCTTAATCCTTCCCAATTCAAGTAGATCTATCAGTTGAAGCTTTTTGCTGTTTTTTCTTCTATGCCTCACTTGTGTTTGTTCACGTTCCTGACTACTGTAGCTCTGGGAAGATTTCGCGCTGAGGTTTATTGGATAATCTGTATTTGAGGTAAGATTTGTAAGCACCAAGTTGGTATTAAATGAGTTCCCACTACTTGGAAAGATCATTCGCTGCAGAGTATTAGGGAAGTTCTTTGTAGATGTTGACGGTATTACTTGCTGCTGCTGCTGCTGGAAAGCTTCTTTCTTATTTACGTAGCTGTATAGATCCTCATCTGTAAGAACCTGCTGGCAGTCGCTGCCTGGTTGACAGACATTGTTATTGACAACAGTGCTTCGGGGTTCTACAATTTTTAATGCGTTGGTCACTGAAGTGGGATTTAAAGACTTGTTTCCTTGTTCTGCAATTGCAACACAATCAATGTCTTTTTGCTCTGAGCACTTTGTTTTAGCAGTGGAAACAGTAGGTTCTGAAGGCAACATCACCACTTTTACAGTATTTGTCAGCTTTGACATGTTGTCGAAGGGATATTCTCTTACCCTGTTTTCAGATGCCAAAGCATGATCAGAAGCCTCTTTGCTTCTAATTGCTTCTTTATTTGCTCCTGTCTCATCCAAGCAGATGTGTGGATATTGGCTGCATTCCTGAGCTGAAAATCTATTTTCTGAAGAGAGATGTGCTTTTACTCTGCTTCCATTAGGCATGCTGGCACCAAGCCCCATACTAAATGTAACTACATCAGGACACATGATTTCATCAGCAGTTAAACTTTGTCTTTTATCATTTCCATGGGAAATAACTAAGTTTGAGATTTGCTTCTTTGAACATGATGCACTGAACACTTGCTTTGCTCTTCTGTAATTTTGTATTTTCTGGACTAATTCTTCCTGAGTTTGGACAACAGTCAACAGACCCTTTTGCCTAGAAGCAAGGTTAACTAATTGCTTCCTCAGTGCTCCTTTTTTAAAAGATTCCACTGAAGCCCTATAGAAAAATTTTTAAAAAAAAGTAATAAAAAGGACACCAGAGTTACTGTAAACACAAAATAAAAACAGTTTAATAGATGTAACCCACTAAGAACAGAAACATGTTTCAAAGGACTCTGCCAACACATAAAATTTGAACCATATTTTTAGCATGTATAAAGTTTAAGGTTCAAATCTCAGGCTTATGCACAACAAACTGCAGAATCTCATCTGGAAGTAGGATGTAAAGCATCAAAACTTCAGTAATAGCCTTGTCCTCCTATACTACACTTAATTCACAGAATCAAAGCTGGTTATGTATTACTACTGGTTGCTCTTATCACCAAATATCACAGTAGTTCACTGAAATTCACTGCCTTTGCAGCTCTAATTTGGAGCCTTTTAAAATAAGGTCAGGATGAGCTACTGAAGAATGGTACTATGAGAAATTTTTTACATTGTGCACAACAAAACATTTTGTGAAGACACAACTGTAATAATACCACATGACCATTAAGAAAAGAGGACAGAGGAGTTTTGGATGTTGTGTTAGTTTGGGAATGTCTCTCCCTTCATCAGACCCTGCTCCCTAGCTGAGCTGGTCTTCCTGTGAGACTCCTTCACTTGGGGACTTACCTCCTTCCTGCTGGAAGGGAATTTTTTATTTTACCCCACTTTGTTTGGCACAAGAGCCACCAGCCCAGCATAATAGTCTTTTCTCCTAATTCCCCCTCATGGGACAAGTGATTGCACTACCATTCTGGCATCATGTTGGGAAGACAAGGGAGTACCACAAGGTGTGGGAAAAGGAATAGCAGCATGGTTTGCTTTTAACTCCACTCACAGCAGAGGTGCCATGCAAGTAACACCATCCCAGTCTCGGAAGAGAGAGACTGTTGAGGGGATCAGGACAGAGATACAGCAAGACTAGTTGGTGCAGAACAAACACAGCCAAACCACAGTGTGACAGTATTGGTGCCTCTACTGTGATATTGCTTGCTATCACATGTGTTTAGAATCCACGTTATGATTAACATATCAGCATACAGTCAATCACTGATATGAGTAAGCCTTGACAACTATGGCCTCCCCCACAGTGAGGCTTCTCACACTTTTCTAGCAGTGTTTCTCCAGGGAAATTTTGTTGCTTTATTGCTATACAGGTACATAAGAAGCTGCAGCTGAAGAGGCAAAGATAGCGTGACTAAAATGACAAAGGCAAAGTAACTTAGAGCCACTAACAAATACTATGCTTTTTTTTTCATCATTTTGTCAGGTGAGAGATACGTCTTAGTATCTTCAAAGGAACAGACAGAAATGGAAAAGTGTTAGTAGCATCTCTCCCTGGGCAAACTAACTTAACAACAGAAAGGCGGAAAATGTGATGATGCTTCCTGATCTTCTGTACATTTATTTCTCATGTAACAAAATCTTATATGCTAATTAGTGCAAAATAAAATGTTCACCATATAAATAATAAAAACAAAATTTAATGTAATTTGCCATGTAGTTCATTACTGTTGACAAATAACTGTTGCATTAGCTGCAGGGTATCTGCAATACCTGGAAATATTTATCACTTCGCTCTGGAACACAGTTTCACTCTCAATATTAGAAGGCAGATAACTTTGTATAGATACTAATTTTACAGTTCTTGTTTCTTAATTCAGTCACTAATTCATTCACAACAATGACCTGGAACCCTAACTTCTCTTCACATAAAACCCTCTCCTTTATTTTATTATCCGTGTAATCTATGTATCTTACCTTTTACAGCTGATAGAATGGCATGTGACAGAAATGTGTCAGTCTCTTTGCTCAACCAGACTGTATGTTTTGCCATGGAACTACCTGAAAGCTGTACTCTGCTGCTTTTACATGACCAAACGAATACTGCTCACACAAACAATATGTAGACATCCTCATCGGATGGCCTAGAAGCATCCATTGAACACAATGCTACATTGAAAACTGAGCACTCACCACATTACCAGCATTCAGGTAATCCCTTTTAGAAGTAGAGTAAAAAGAGGCCTTGTGAGAGCTAGCAACTGGAAGCTGACAATTCAGAGAGCCCATGCTCACACTGAGGTGTCCTCACAGAAAAGGAATGTCTGCAAGCATGCTCCAGGCCATTGCTCTAAATGGCTTTTGTGGGCTGTGGGTATTGCTTGGTTGTGTGGAGCACTCCCAATCTAGTGGTGCTGAAGAAACAAAACCGGAGGTAAGGACACTAAAAGTAGTGTCTGAGTTGCTACCACTTTCCTCCATGATGCTGCAAAAGTAATCTAACTGCTCAGTACCTCCATTTCTTAATTTCTGCTTAGGTATTTTTCCACACCTTTTGTATGTTCACTACCTAATTTCAGAGCTCAATGTGTGCACAGTAACTGATCAGTACGCATTAGCTAAACCTTGAAGTTCTTCCATGATGTAAACTCTTACTGGAGGTAACTGAAGCCAGTATGTATCATGCCTCTGCAAAATCTGAATGAACACCACACGGTTTTACTTTCACACTACTGTATGCTAACCTTCTAACAACCTCGATCACTATTGCTATAAAGAATAGCTTCCTATAAATACAATCCTTGTATTCTACTTACCTGTATTTTTTAGCAAGGGTATCCCTTTCTGTTTTCTGTTTTGCAAGCATTTCATTCAAAGTATCTTGTATCTGAGACAGCCTTTGGATATACACATCTGTCCAATATTTTGATATAATCAAAATTATGATGGCAATAAGCAGTAGAAAATAACTATAGTGCTAACATTTTTAATGTAGCAAACACACAGCCCAAGTATGAAAATATTGTTACAGCAGTACCTTATACTGTCATGCATAATGACAATTTTACAATTAGAGTACTTCTAATGACATTCTTTATAGAAAGAATTAAATACAAGTTTAACTTAAAAGGAAATAGCCCAAGTACTGGAAAATTTTGAAGTGCAAGTGCCTTGTCTAGGAAATTACTACGAGAACAAGACAGATTAAAGCATGGTCCTACGGATGATAAGCACTGAAACTTTTGAAGTTCTTTGTGTTGCAAGGAGCTGCATAACATGACAATTACATGTGAGGCCACCTGCAGAAGTTACAGTCTTAAGAAGGTGGCTGGCTAAAACCTTTATGTTTGAACTATTATAAAATAGTTTAATGAGCTGAGACTGTTCCAAGTTACATATAATGTTAAAAACAAATGTACCACAGTTTTACATAGTTTCAAATCCATATTATAAAAAAAAAAAAAAATTAATTATAAGTTGCCCCTTTTTTGTTAACTATATTTTTCTAAAATAAGAAGAGAAATTACAAATTCTTCTTTATATGCCCTATCTCTTAGCCATATAGCATAAGGGAGAGCTCCAAGGTCATAACTGGCAGATACCACTGGTACAATATGCTAAACATGTAATCTAATTCCTGAAATTCTAAACCAGCAAATACAAGCTTTCCATACTCATGAAAAATGGAAATTATGGAATTAAAAATGGCTTTAATAAAATGTTTCCCCAAACTGTTTCATAGTATCTACCAGTATTTATTTACTTACTAAAATAGAAAAATATGAAATTATTCCTCTTATTAAGACAGCTTAATAGGGAATCGGAATCTATTATTTACAGTAGGTTGTATTGCATGCAAATATTTTGAGGATTTTATTCTGTGTTATAAGTTTGTCACTGTACTTTTATATTCTTATTTAGCCTTGTGCCTCTTCACAAGTAGTAACTATGACTTAGTTTAAGAAGTGCTAGATTATTAATGCTTTTGTCAGTGGTGGTAACAGATCACCATGTCCATTTCTCTCATAGCCCTAAACAGGAAAAGTCCGAAAGCTTTATTTAGCTCATTTATGAAATTGCACCGATCTTTATCTATAGGCTTCTGCCTATTGTATCATCTATCTGTTTGTCAAATATTTTTTTAGGAAAACATAATTTTAATTAACAGTTCATACACTGTAAATTTGAGTTGGAAGCTATATATCTGCATAATTCCATACTTCACATTATTTTTAAGGGGATAATTTGACTATTTTAAATATACTTTGAAAGCTCCACCATATATTCAGGAAAATACATTTTTAAAAACTCCTTCCTTTCTGTCATGAAGCAAAACTCTTTCATGGGCATGAGCTGCTTCAAAGTAAACAGCCCTGCCTAGACGGCAAGGGCAGCTGGGAAGAGAGACTTCGGTCAAATACATTCCTGCAGCAAGCTTTGCCACTTGAACAGTCATGGCACAGACACAACAGACTCAAACTGCTACACAGCACCAGCATCATGATCTCCTAGGAACTCAGTGTCACTTAGTAGGTTCTTGAGATAAGTCTGAACTGAGATTTGATAGCCTAAAACAAATTATACCTCCAGGCACCAGCATTTCTGAAACAGCCCATCATCCACAGTGTCTGCCCTAAAGATGTCTCCTTTTTCCCTCATAAATTATTTTAGGCTCCTGAAAGTCCAGCTGCACTAAAATGAAAATGCTGCATCTGTTACTTTACATACAGACATAATTGTTCCTGATCATGGAAGGGCTTGTGTACTTGTAACTGAATAATGCTGTCAACAGTGTACATTCTTATCTAATGATCCCTTTTTATATGATTAGGTTGACTTGAAACACATACCTCCAAGAGCCATGCTTTCCTTTTTTGTCATCATATTCATTCCTATATAAACTGTAAGTACTTCAGGAAATGCACTTACCTGAGAGCTGTTATTAAAATCTTATTCTCTGAAGCATGTTTTCCAGAGGAGATATTCAAATATATTATGTGCAATACTATTTTAAAAACAATTACATTACCAAAGATATTTACCCCCCACCCACTCCCCCACCAAAAAAAAAAAAAGTGAAACAACTTGAATTTATGTCTACCTGCATCTTTGGAAGTTCTCAATTCAAGTAGCAACAGCTCTTTTTGCTCCTCTTCTGCAGCTTGTATGGCAGCAACAGACTCCTGTTAACAAACACAGAAATGATAGTAAGAACTAGAGCCAAATGCACCATATAAAATGCAGGCCATGATGCAGAATAAGTGTCAGTGGACTGAAGGCATTCCAGGTAGGGAATTACTGTGTAAAGGCAATTGGGGCACTGGTATGATAGATCTGCATAGTGCCAAGGGTATGGTCTGCAAGGGGCTGTCACAGCCTGGTTTTGCCCAGGCATTCAAACTAGTCCATGCTCAGAGACCCACCTCTGGCTGGACTGCAGGGATCAGACAGTGAATTCCACCATGACTGCATTACCTAGACAAGGTACACAGAACCTAGAGATACCATCAAGAGCTCTCCTGACATACAACTTACGCAAAAATCTTCCTGGCTGTTTTAAATTAAGATTAAACAATTTCTAAATACCTTCATTATCACGAAGAAAAATCATTACTCTTTCAAACACCCATTCTGGAAATGTGATGAAAAGCCCCAGGATCCCTGACCTTTCTATTCATATAAGCACTAAGAAATGTATGTAAGCATTGACTACTGTTTGCCCAATAAATGTAAGTGCACAGGATCATGACCAGAGAGAAGTGATAATATACACACTCATATGCTTTAAACCACAGCTTATATACTGTAAACCTCTGCATGATGCTGCTTTTTACATACACTTCGAAGGGTTAATTATTTAAATACTTTTGTGTTATTCACCCAGTAAACAACACTGCACAGTACTACACTATGAAGCTGTTTAACAAAACTCTATTATCTATACTTACCACACTGTATTTCCCATATTGTGGCTCCAAAGCTGCATCATTTTTACAGTAGTCGCAACAAAGATATTTTGATCTTGACCTAGAAGGATGTTTTCTCTCTCCACAATGAAGAAAAAAATAAGTAGAATTTAAAATTAATTTGCAGGAACATAACAGGTTAGATTAGCTAATATAGTTTACAAAGATGCAATGGCAGATCACATCATAAAACAGTATCTTCTACATGCAAATGAGATCAAATTTAGGTGGCATAAGGAAGTAAGTCTTTAAAGTTACCACTTTGAAGAACACAAGGTTCCTGTAAAGGGAAATATAGATAATGAAAAAAATATGAAGAGCCTAGTATGTCCTTATACCTCATTCTCTCAGAAAAAAAACAACTCATGTATTCCATTTTTCTGAAAATAAATAAATAAATAAATAAAATTCATGAGTTTATTATTAATTGATTTAAAAATATTAGTGCCAGGCAACATGCAGCTCCACAAATCAGCAACATTCTGATGTATAGTTTTTCCTTAAGACTACAGGGTAATCCTATGATTTACATTACAAAACCAACATACTTGTAACTTCCGTAGTCTCAACAGGAACTACAGACTCCATAGCACTGTAGAAGTTCAGCAGTTCTCTCATTTCATCATCACAAGCTTCATCCAAAGCACTTTTCCCTGAACCATTTCTCTCACAGGGATTTGCTCCATGCTGTAGTAGAATCCTGACTGCCTATTGTATATTATTATTATTTGTATTGTGATAATTCTTGTGGATTTATAATACAACTACATGTGTAGTATATATATCATAAATCACAAATAATAAAGATACAAATAAGATATTCTAAAACCTGTTACACTTGCAATCCAAATTAAACAAACAGGTTTAATTGGCTATTGTCAAGACAGACTTCTATCTTACACTTTTAATTTTCCCATTAAAATACACAAATAATTCACAATCTGTCATTAAACCTATCATCTTTATGGTATTGTTATAGAGCAAAATTACAAAACTTCATATATCTACATTAAAAGGAACTTGTCAATTGCACTAAGACCAAAGTGCAGAGAAGCGGATTTTTTTTTCTTTAAGTATTTAATAGTGGTTTTGTTTTTTGGTTACATGCACTGATGATTTTTTTTCTGATTTGCAAATCTGCTTAATTGTAAAATATGGAAATGAGATTAGTTGCATCACTACAATCATCTACCCCCTAAAATACAGATCATATCAAAGTGTTGATGTGGTCAGAGCTTGGATGGTAAAGAATCTTCATACATATGATTTCTCATCTTTAGGATTTCCTCTTCTTTCTTACATTCAAAGTGTGGTTAAGTATCAGAAAGTATCATAAAAAGAATACTCTCTAGAAGTTCAGAATCTTCTCCAATAGTTTTCCCTCACAATACCAAATAATAGCTTATATGTTTTCAAGAACCCTACTGCTAGTTCGGCACCAGGCCTATGAAATCATCCCCTTCATTTTATCCTTGCTCACAGAAAAGATAAATGTGATAAAATATCAGCTCTTCTGATGGGAACATAAGTGGTATATTTAAGCCAATCTTGCATCACCTTTTTATGCTCAGTTCCCTTGAACTCACTGTGCCAAACCAACGTTTTATTTATTTGTGTGCAGTGCTGGGCCCCACAATTTAAGAAGGATGTGAAGGTCCTTGAATGCCTTCAGAGGAGGGCAACAAAGCTGGTGAAAGGGCTGGGAGGAATGTCGTGTGAGGAGCAGCGGAGGACTCTGGGTTTGTCTGGTTTGGAGAAAAGGAGGCTGAGGGACAACCTTATCGCTCTCTGCACCTTCCTGAAGAGGGCAAGTAGAAAGGGAGGTGCTGATCTCTTCTCCCTGGGATCCAGTGATAGGACAGATGGGAATGGTTCAAAGCTACAGCAGGGGAGGTTTAGACTGGACATTAGGAAGCAATCTTTTACCAAGTGGTCAAACACTGGAACAGGCTTCCAAGAGAGATGGTCAATGCCCCAAGCCTGTCAGTGTTTTATAGGCTTTTTGACAATGCCCTTAATAATATGCTTTAACTTTTGGTCAGCCCTGAATTGATCTGGCAGTTGGATTAGATGACCGTTGTACACTCTCTCCAACTGAAATAGTCTATCCTATTCTATGGAACTGTGGAGTGGTTTGGGTTGGAAGGGACCAGTTAATGAAAAAAAATGGTTGATTTTTAAACAGCAGGCCTAGGATTTTTTTCTTTACAAAAAATAAATGTTTTACAATGAGGGTGATGAGACACTGGAACAGGTTGCCTAGAGAAGTTGTGGATGCCCCCTCCCTGGAACTGTTCAAGGCCAGGTGGGATGGGTCTTTGGGCACGCTGATTTAGTGAAAGATGTCCCTGCCCACAGCAGGGGGGTTGGACAAGATGATCAAATTGCAAATGCTCAATTTCAGTTTACTTTTAAATAGCCCAATATGTGGGAGAGAACTAGCGGGAGTTCCTGAATTTTTCTGATTTGTCCACTGAGGTGAAAAAGTCAATTAACTGTACAATTTCAACTGTCACTATCAAAAAATGCTTCTAATTTTGATCACTTTAAAGAACACTGGTTTATTTTCTAAATGCAAATCTACACTAAAATTATATCGATAACTCTGACTTTCTTTATTTAAACCAGGATTTTGCTTTTCTGACCCTCTGCTGGAAATCAGGCTCAGGAAGTCTAATGCAAAAGAAAAATGTACCTCCAAATAATTGCCAGAAACAGCATCATGTATTGGCAAAATACCATCCAGACTTCTGCTGTTAACATTAGCACCGGCTTTCAGTAATTCTAAAATCACTTCAGTAAATCCCCCACTGGAAGCTTCATGAATCGCTGTCCAACCTAATAAAAGCAAAATGACACTTACAGGATGCATCTGATTTGGAAAGATCCACACAGATCACTAATTAGCAATTATACATTTTGCTGTGTTCGCTGTACTATAAGCAACGGACTAGTTTAGAGAAAAATGTATCCAATATTAAGCAGAAAGATACTGTTTACTTTTCTACTACACTACTGAAAATAATAAAAGAAACAAAACAATAGAGTAGAAAGACTCTAAAAACTCAGAAGCATAATATTAATAGTCTGATTTCTAATCCCACTGGCATTTTATAATATCAAGTTTACCACGCATGCAGAATAGAATACCATCCATTCTGAGACTATAAAACCAGAAATGCATTATACATTTAGAAATGTGTAGAAAGAAGAAAAATAATCTTGTCACCTGATTTTTGTCCTCATTTCCTAAGAAAATGAGATATGCGTGAACGTACTTCACACGTGTATATATTCACGTGCGTAAGCATTAGTTGTTCTACCGAACTTTCAAGTTCACATTCCATGCTGAGAGAAAGGCTGCATTAGCTCCATGCTGAGACAAAATCCAGGGATTCACTGACTGTGCTTGCACTTGTTGAATTACTTCCTTCCCTCCTCACAATTATGTCATAAATCAAGAATCCATAATTGTATTAAAATTACACAAATTGTATAGTAAAACTAGCCCATAAGAGAGTAATTTTCAAACCTGCATAGTCCTGTTCATTGACACAAACTCCAGATGATATCAGAGTTTTCACCAAAGACAAATCTCCTCTCTTAGCAGCAATATGCAGCGGAGTTTCCCCTTTTGCATTTTTCTTTTTCTTCTTTCTCCTACCTCTTGTATTACAGGTACCAATTAGAGCTTCTTTTCTGGTAGACAGGGCGAATTCTAAACACATAATATTGGGTGTTCATTAGGAACCACAAAAAATGTTTCATTACAAAGAATTAAGCTTCATAACTCATTTGAATTAATGTAAATGTGTGCAGTACTGTTGCTTAATTGTTCAATAACATTAACTGACTACATCAAAAGATTAGAAGGTACTGCGCAACAGCTCAGTTAACAAACAGACCCTATACAAAAGAATTTACAGTTCAAATCTAGGTACCTTAACAAGGGTACAATGACTTAGGGATCGACGAAAAAAGCAAAAAGGTTCAAGTTTTACACTGTATAGAGGTAGGGAGTATGTTATGTTTCTCCATGAACTGCTTCCAAGTTATCAGGCATGCCTGCTAAATATATACAGTACATACATAAAGGTATTTAAGAAACTATATAAAAGCAAAGACTTGACCATCACCTCTTTTCTGTTCCTAATTCTGTATCAGGGAAGAGATAGGTTTCTATGTAAGGTAGTTTTACAGCTGTGACATGAAAACGTCCTGTAGACTGATTACAAATCTTTGATTAATGTCTAGTGACATGGCTGAACTGCCTTTTAATTAAAACTGTGCAGGATTGGACCCATAATTGTAAATAAACTTGATTAATCCTTCTCTTATTGGTTCACAAAGCAAACAACATCCACTTTAAATTTTATCATGTAATCATCAGACAGGTGCTAATTCTGAGGCTTTAAGTAACATACATATCAAATTGTAAGAGATACAAAGAAAAAAACAGACTTTGAAAGTGCTGATTCTGCTTATAGAGTAAGGACAAACCCCTCCCCAAAACTGCTACCAAAAAGACAGTGTGTATAAATCTTCAAAAGCTCTAGCATGCATGTTAGGGGATTTTTTTAACTCCTGTCCCTGCTGTTATAATACTGTGCTATCAGGTTTTTTTAGGAGTTCACTGTGTTCTTTCTCTGATTTCTTGAAAACCTGTCCAAAATTGTCCAAAAAAATGAAAGTGTAAGGTTTCAAATAAGCATTTTGCAACTCTTATCTATGTTTTTTAATTATTCCTATGAACAATTAATTAGTTGCTGCATCCCAAGCATTTCTTCTTCTAATCAGACAAGCTGTCTTCTCAAATATTTTCAGTTATCAATATTCATTGCTATCAAACATCTTCCATGATTTGACAGATGCCTTTTTTCAGGCTCCTCCTACGTTCCAGAAAATCTGCTTTTCCAAGGTTTCCCTTAAGGTAAACTACTGAGCTTGTCATCCCAAAATGTTTGGAAGAACATGAAAGCCATACGGCAACTATATTAAAGACAGACATATAGTGAGGATATATCCATATGAATTTGAAACTAGCTTGTTCAGGCACTGCTGCAGTCAGACTATGGCGCATGGAGCTCACTGTAGGCTATTCTAACCCGTCAGGAAGCATTCAGGTGGCCCTCTTTGCATTGGGGTGCTTGGCACACACCATATTGGCAAACAGAAGAGCTAAAGAGTTTCTTTTTTAAATGAACACCAAGATTCTAGACCACATGGAGGGGTCACGTTATTGAAATACTCTTCCAATCCAAGACCTACTTTTCTGTGAGATAATGTACTGTGTTTTGTCTAAAAGCTTCTGGGTC
Organism: Strix uralensis; assembly: GCF_047716275.1. Classification (NCBI taxonomy): domain Eukaryota; kingdom Metazoa; phylum Chordata; class Aves; order Strigiformes; family Strigidae; genus Strix; species Strix uralensis. The sequence goes on along the minus strand of NC_134012.1, from coordinate 26,933,188 downwards.
TGAACTCCCAAAGCAATCATCTGCTTTCTGGTTCTTCCTTTTCTTCCCCTTGGATTCATGGGAGAATTGTTCTAGGGACTCCTTAGAGACATAGGAGAAAAAAAAAGTCACACAACAGCCCATTAAGCTAATGACCCTTAGCAATATCAGCTGCAAGTGAACAGAAATAATTGCAAAGTTTTCCAGTTAAATTGTCATGCACAAGAGTTTTCTTCATGGTTGTTAGGAAATATTTGCAAAAGCATAATGGGACACTGGTATGCGAATCACAAAATACTGGTTCTCTGTGGAATGCATTGCCAGGTGGGTCACAAGCAGGAAAGATCAGGAACTTGGCAAATACAAAATCCAGTCAGCACATGTACAAAGATAAAATGGAGAGATTACAGTAACCAGAAATCAGACTAGATTAGGCTGCCATACCTCAACAACTTCAAGGATATCCTCCTTCAAAAAGACATTTGAATCCTTCAGCATTGGTCTATGAGTAATTCTTTCCACAGACTGAACTATAAGAAAAGAAGCAAGCTGTCTGGACCTTACTTCTGTATAAGCAGAATAGGAATGTTGAGAGCCTAGTAAGTGACTGACTGTAGATGGAAGTGACACTGCATGATTTAGGAAGAAAAGATTTTTATTCAAGAATAGAATAATATAAGGAAGACCGCTGGGACACAGGAACAATCAGATGAGATACAAAAGCCAGTTAATGAAGAAAAGGCATGAGACAGCAAAAAATCTGAAAACCCCACAAATCAGAAAACATTATCCCATCTTCCACTTTTTCTGCTGCAATCTGAAGTGTCATTTCCCTTGTCTCCAAAGCCATTAATGCCTTCAACTGTATGAAGGTGTTACTTTCTTGCATCACCTCTCAAACAGCAACATTCTCCTGGGATGAAGGAAATAATTAAATTTTAGCTGAATAAAATAATACCTGAAGAATCTCTTTTGGGTGAAAAAGTAATCTGTGAAATGCTATTCCAGAGGACACCAAATGTAAGACACATGTTTGGAATAAAGTTTTTTAAAAATCATAATTGTATACATAGGAGACAAGATATAAAGGAAAAAAATCCAAAAATATGTTAATGCACACAGACCTTATTATAAAGACTGAGCAGGAATACAGGGGCTACAAAAAGAACAACTCTAGGGAAAGGAATAATTTCTGTGTTCAATGTTTATTCTTCCAATAATTAGCAGTGGACGATGACATGTATCAGATAAGCCATGGATTTTTTCCCAGAATGATGTAAAAAGGCATTCCTACAACTGAAGGAATCAGTTTGGAGATATGAAAACTAAGTACTGACACTGCCAAATACTGGAGAGCAGTAAGTAACAAGAAGCACCTACTCCTTTCCTTCTGCTTTCAAATTCCAAAAGAAAACACAAGCTTGCAGTCCAGAAACTCAAGAGAGCAGGAACTTAAGATGGGTTGAAAACTAGCAACCACCTGAGACAGGAAGAGGAAACAGTATTCTGTACAGCTGAAGGCAGAAGAGAACAAGAAGAGTGTGACTATTAAAGAGAAAAGGATCAGCAAGAACTTCACACAGTTTCCTGAATGTTTTTGTCATGTGTCACAGGACATTGCAGAGATTGGCTGATGACTCCTTAATTCAACTTATAAGACTAGTGACCATCCGAAGTCCCCAAAGAGAAGGATGGTACTAAGCAAACAACAAGAGGTAAACAAATGAGTATGTTGATAATATGTGTGCAGATGTATTTGTCCATATTGTGTGTGCCTGTATGGGGATGTGTGTGTATATTTGTTATACATGTTAAGTATACACACTGTTATGTATACCATTTTTAAAAGCATTTAATGGATGTAGGAGCATGAATCCCATTCAATTTTCAAAATATATATGATATACTCAATGCTAGCATTCATTTATATCCCACTCAAAGGCAACTGAAGTTTGACCAACAGACCCCAACAACACATAACCTCAGTCCAAGGAGGAAACTACATTTTTTTGCTGGATACACTTGGAAAACATAAATCAAATGTTATATCCACACACAAATACACATGCATTCACACATACTTCTATAAACCTATGCATATAAAAACCACATTTTCTTATGTATGTATTTACAAGGCATACATTTACACTGACATGGTAGTTATTTGGAAAGGCAGCTTTCACAGAGCTGGAAGCAATTGTAAATAAAAAACAGTTTGAAGAAAAAATGTCATCAGAAAAATATGAATAATAGCTAGGAAGTATTTCACAACATATTGCATACTCAAGATGAAAAGCTGCACCGATTCAAAAACTAACCTGGCTTAGGAAGGGAAATAGAGAGCAACAGTAAATGAGAAATGAAAAAAATGGGAAGTGAATGATAGCAGATACAAATAATGAGTTGTAGAAACTGCTGTGGAAAACAAAAGAATACAAGGAGATAGACACAGACAGCTAAGGTCCTAAGAAGGCAGTATTTTAAGATCTATTAAAAACAGAAAAAATAATTCCCAAACACTTAATTGCTAGAGAGAAATGGCAGAATTGTCTAAGATAATCAGAAAAGACAAATACTCTATTCCATATCAAGGCAAAGGTACACAAGAAAGTCCTATCATCTAATGACACAATTCTTTTCATTTCAACACAAGTTAAGGAGAATGTTAAATGATCTGAGGATAAACATTTTTGAATCAGCAGTCCAGATATATTACATTTAAAAGTTTTAAGAGAGGAGGGATCCCATCTGAACTACAGGCGTTGCTTTTAGTAATTCTTGAGTGCTATGGTTCTCTTTGGTTCCAGAAAGACCAAAGTACAAAAGATGACTGCCAGCTTTACCAGAAAAGCAGTAAGTGAAAAATACTTGACGGTTATGATGAGTAATCAGTTGAACCAGGGCTCTATTGTAATGGTAAGGTTACAAGACAAATATAAGTCTTAGACATGCGATAAAACTGCTAGACAGAAAGCTGTACATGCAGGCAGAAAAGAATATAACTACTGGAAGACACTAGCTCCTTATTGTCATGTAAGTAGATTTGTTTCTATACTACAGCTAACACCAAATGTACCAGTACAATCAGAGCCTATGTTGATTTGTGCCTGACAAGGGTATAGTCTATAAAATATAAGTGGATATATGTATGCAAAATATATGGAGAGCCAGTTTTCTTCTTTGATCTGTGATACATAAAATGGTTAACTGAGGATCAATTTAGTGTTATTTTAAACTATCATTTATATAACATAGCTAACTAAGGATCAGTTTAATGTTATTTTAAGCTCTCAGTTATGATCCTGCATACCCTCAGCCACAATGCTGAAAGACCACTGAATGTAACATAAACAAAACAGAGAAATTATGTGCATTCTGTAAAACAGAGTACAGAAGTGCTAGAAATATTTCAAGTACTTGAAACTCACTAGAGTATTTGCTTAACATACTACCTATATTTTTCCAAACTTTCCCTCATGTACTACAAAAAGCCTTCTTCATGTATGCCTGTAAAAAGCCCCACCGTTTTTATAAAGTTTTATTAACTTTTCACCTGATTTCTTGGATGTTTGCTGTTCTGATGCTTGACTGAATTGTGACTGATTAGATGAAAGCTTGATTTTGTTGCTACTGGAACATGAGGCTGCTTTTTGGCTTGGCTCCTGAGGGTCTAATCCTACCCCTTCCATTTGGAGGTATTCTGTTTCGGTAAACTGTGAAAGCACGTTGGTCTTTGCATTTCTTTCTTCTCCATTTTTTTCAGTGCCTTCTGTTCCATTTACTCCATCAAACACTCCTTCATCTGCTGGTTTAACAAGAGGACTTAAGACTATCTAAGGCACAATACTCAGTAATTTCAGAAATTGTAACTGATAATAAAATGAATGTCAAAATGACCACATAGCCTAGATTAAAAAATGCCTGCGGTAACTCACTCATTTTCTGAAAACATTTTAACATAATAAATCTTTTATCCACTATTCACTGTACATTCATGTACTGAGATTGAATCCAAAACAATTCAAAGATTCTTTTGTGAAAATATGACCTTTATTGATTCTTTGGTAGTAAAAAAAATAAGGTACTTAAGAATTTCATTCTAATTATTGTAATGACCATCGTGACCATTTTGGTAAATACAGTGGGGACTTGGATATAAAACAGCCCCCAAAAATACAAAGCAAAAATTACTAACTTGTTAATCTGCCATAGGGGACTGTACTACAACACATTCCATGTGTCTGCTATTTATTATGGCAAAATACATTCTCTGGAGACCAACAGCTGGGTTTTTTTAATAAAATACACAGAATGCTTACAACAAACTCATAAAATAATTATTTTCAAACAAAACATGGCACCTGTTTTCTGGAAGGTTTCTTTCTGCATATTTTCCACAGTCTGAAATGAGTAAGGAGACTTTCTGTCTGCATTAACACCAAAATGCAAATCTGCTTTTGAGTTGGTCTCCTGAAGATACTCTTTCTTTTGTCTAATTTGAATTGCGTCCTTTTCATAGAGTTGTAAAGCTATAGGCTCAATCTCTAAACTACTAGCCTTTTCAGTTGCAAGGTAACATCCTTCAACACTTTCTTCTCCATTAAGCAGGATCCTCCCTCCTTTCTCTGGCTGTAGAGCCCTTTGTTCAGTGGTGCTCAGTACACCACTGGTAGAATTATAAGGACTTCCAGAAACACTTTCTCCATTAGTAGTTGCTAAAAGCTCATGTGCTAACAGTGTTTCTGCATTTGGTTTAGGTGTCTGTTCAGTGCAGCTGGTTCCATCTTCAGACATATCAGTATAAACGTTTTGCATGTCATTTACAATAGTCTGTTGCAGTATGTCCACGGTGTTTGAAGCTGTAAGATTTGCACACGGTGGTTCTGAATCACCTGACCGTAAGGAAATCTGTTCAAACAAAGGCAAAGAGAGTTTAACTTAAGAGTCAATCCATTAATTTTGTTTCTATCAACATCTGATTTAACTTGATTTGTCAAGTTTTGCAAAGAATTAATTCATTCTGAAGGTGTTCTCATATTGGTATTTAGATTTCTGTCACTTGAACTACTAGTGTTACTCTGCTTGATACTCTGTTGATCACTGTCCTAACTCTTGACTTTCTATTGTAACTTCAAAACAGATACATTGTGAGAGGAAATCAAAGCAAGTAAGTATTGACTGAGAATACAGTTCTGTTAAATCAGTAGTCTGAGAATGTCATACAGACACTTTTTCTGGTGATCTCCTCCCCTTTTACAACAGAAGTTGCTGAGCTTCCACCAGTTCTGCCCTTCTGTAAATGGACTTTCACTGTTAGGACTGTTGAATTCATGGTTCCTGTTGCAATTCTGTCTGACTTAGCTCAGTTTTCCTACAACATTACCTGGGATGCAGCAATTACGATTAAGAAACAGCAACACTGTGGCCCATTTCATTAGGTCCAGCATGAAGGAAATACTTTTTTGTAATTTAACTGTTCCTTGGTTTGTAAGTGGACCTAAACATGAGGTTCATCTAACATGAGATTATTTCTGTAGAGTTTTACTCTTGGCTGTTGCCTCTGCTATAAGAATAGCAGATCTATTTGTCTTTTTGGGACTTGTATTTTTTTTTCATTTGGTTTTCTGCCTTCCAAATCCTGAAGAACTTTATTTTTTGTATACTTCACCAAATTTGTTTTACTGCTTTGCTCATTTTTAGCAAAACTTCCATTGATGCTTTAGTATTATCATGTTGAACTGTGCCATCTGCATTAAATTATATCTACAAAACAGGCCATATACTGAATTTCATTTTCTGATAAATTGCTTTATTATATACTAAAAGAAAACTGTGCTATTATAAAATTAACTGATTTCCTCTGCCTGTGCAGCTTTTTAAGACAGCAGGACAAAGAAATTAAGGAACTAAGAAATACGTGTATAGAAATGTAAAACTTAATGAGTGAAATTCAATGATAAATACTACTGAAGTGCTTTACACTTTTATTTATTTATGAAAATTGAACTGGTTTTGAATTAGTGCTCTGCCTTTAAAGAATTAAAACTACACTGCTTCTGTGGTCATATACCAGATCTACAGTTTCGCATTTCTAGCAAACCTGTCTGCAATGATTCTAGGAAATTATAAAGAAAAGGAAATAACACAGCAAAACCATGCAGAATTAACTCATGGCAAAATCACAATAAAACTGCTCCAAAGGCCAATGACTAACTAGAATTATCCTGTTGATTACTTTGTATCTGGAGATAGAACCAGAACACAAACACTGCAGCAACTCACACAACCACTGAAATCAACAGTTACACAGCCATGGTAACAGGTTTTCCCAATTAAAAGTTCACAACACCTTCTACTTGGAAAATATCCTTCATCAATCAACTAATGTTTTAAAGTGTAATCTCAGACTATACACCATGGATGCTGTTATAGTGTAACGTTTCTAAGGACACTGTAGACTGCACTACTGTGAGTAACAGGAACAGTTACCGTAACTATGTAAAACTTCAAGGAACAAGAATAAAGTGTGTGTGCACACTGCATTTTATGTTTCAGATATCACTGTTCAAAGGGGAGAAAACGAGAGGGTGACAGTGCAGCTTTTAATGCCAAAAGCTGTTGTGCTATATGCAAACAAACTATGATCCAAGTGACTGATCACGGTGTCTTGTCTCCATGTGAGGCACTAGGCTCCCACATCTTACTGAGATCTCACAGCATAACTGTGGAACCCCTGTGCAAGACAGTGGCTCCCTAACCCTTTCCTATTGAAACTGAATACAACCTCCTACATAAAAGCAAGAGGCAGCTACCCTACTGCTCAATATCTTGCAGTTTCAGTCAGGTTTCTGCAAGTACAAAGATGTACCGATATACCATGCTTGTTGTAAATTACCTCTACAGCACTTGCAAAAACTCAGCAAGAAGCACTGTCCGTGAGAGGCAGCTGATTGTCTCTGTCTTGCATCTTCATGAGGCTGCAACCTATCCCAAGTACCAGTAAGGATTAGCAACTGCTTGCCAAAGAATTGGTGTAATATTGAGTATCACACTGTTTCAGTCCCTCCTGGGTATGACGCATCTAGTACATTATGTGCTGATTTTGAAACATATTTCAGAAATAGTTGTCTGCTTTGGTTTCCTGAAGACTGCTAGCAAGCCCTCAATAGTTCAGCATCAAATTAACATCAAGATTCTTTGTAAAGATATACCTGGTGCAGGTTTGTATCCTCCACACTTTGAGTATGTAACATATTCTTTGAATCACCTCCACCTGAAATGAAAATGGAAGACAGAAAGAAATTAGAATTGAAGAGAGACCATAATTCTCTACATACATACCACCTTGTGTCCACAACCTTGTGTATAACAGTACTTACCACATTTAGCTATCCAGAAAAATTATCAAGCCGTAAGAGTTTTATTAGAATCTAAAAAATATCAACATATAAAACATATATTAAAATCCTGGAGGCTGATCTTTGTTGCAGATGGCATCTTGTGCAAACCAGGACAGGTGAGACTTCCAGATTTTTTTAAAGATTAGTGACCTGAGCAATTATTTTTAAAACTTAAGAGGAGTTACTACATCTCCCTAACTTCTAACAGGCTTCCCTGATCCCCAAGAGACTTTTCTGAAGCCAGTGATGGTGTGATGATAGCCTAGCTTACATTTTTTCCTGTACAGTGTTCTTGGGCAGGGAAAGGGATGGAATCACTAAAGCCAAGTCATTGGTGTTAAAACTGGCAGGGATATTCCCCAGCATCAATTCAGTACCTTGCTAGTGGTTTGTTTTAGCTTTCCAGCTACCCTCTCTGCTGGCAAAATGGCATAAAGAGAGTATAGCAGCTACCTAGATCTTACCCAAGATATTAATTACTTACTTAATCCATGCAACTCTATGCATTTATTTCTGGCCAAATCTAGACTAGCTACACCATATTGAAAAAAATCTAGCTCATGACCCTTTGTTATTTTGTACTGCAATATGAACCCCAACCCCAGCCCTAAGATTCACCCAACAACCCACAGTGGAACCAGACTTAAATTTAACAGGCATTTCATAGCATGGCAACTCTTTCTCCACCACTTCAGGGAATCTGGCATGTCAGATGTTAATGCTAGCCTTAGGATCACTGTTAGTCCACTGTATCCTGCCAGTCTTAGTCCTGAATTAAGCCCAATGGCCCAGCTGTTGAGCACTGATTAAGCGAAACCTTAATCCAAACAATAATTTTGAATATATTTTTAGCCCGCCAATCTTTGTAAGGCTCAGAATATCTAGATGACCTTTGGTGGCTGCAGACCTAACCTCTAATCATGGGACCTCCCAAACACAGCAGTTGCTGTCACGCTAATCTCATACAGTACCATTAACCTTGATTTCACTCACACTTGAAGTCAGTAACTCGGGCTTCAAATTTGCTGCCCTGACTCTAAACCTCGACCTGCTGGCCACACTTCTCTTGATGCAGCCCAGGATATGGTTGGTTTTCTGGGCTGTGAGCACACACTGCTGGCTCATGTCCAGCTTTTCATCCACTGGTACCACCAAGTCCTTCTCCGCAGGGCTGCTCTCAATCCCTTCATCCCCCAGCCTGTATTGATACTGGGGGTTACCCCAACCCAGGTGCAGGACCTTGCACTTGACCTTGTTGAACCTTCTGAGGTTCACATGGACCCACTTCTCAAGCTTGTCCAGGTCCCTCTGGATGGCATCCTGTCCCTCAGGCGTGTCAACTGCACCACTCAGCTTGGTGTCATCTGCAAATTTGCTGAGGGTGTACTCGATCCCACTGTCTATGCCATTGATGATGATATTAGACAGTACTGGTCCCAGTACAGACCCCTGAATGACACCACTTGTCACTGATCTCCATCCAGACATTGAGCCATTAACCACTACCCTCTCAATGCAACCATCAAACCAATTCCTCATCCACTGAACAGTCCACCCATCAAATCCATCTCTCTCCAATTTAGAGAGAAGGAGTTGTGGGGGACTGTGTCAAAGGCCTTACAGAAGTCCATATAGATGACATCTGTAGCTCTTCCTTTGTCAACTGATGTAGTCACTCCATCACAGAAGGCCACTAGGATGGTCAGGCAGAACTTGCCCTTGGTGAAGCCATGCTGGCTGTCTAAAGTCACCTCCCTGTCCTCCATGCGCCTCAGCACAGCTTCTAGGAGGATCTGTTCCATGATCTTCCCAGGTACAGAGGTGAGGCTGACAGATCTCCTTTCTGCCCTTTTTAAAAATGGGTGCAATGTTTCCCTTTTTCCAGTCACTGAGGAATTCACCTGACTGCCGTGACTTTTCAAATATCATGGAGAGTGGCTTGGCAACTACATCTGCCAATTCCCTCAGGACTCTGGGATGCATCTTTTCAGGTCCTGTAGACTTATGTACTGCGTACATTCAGGTTCCTCAGGTAGTCACAAACCTGATCTTCTCTTACTGGGGGAGGGACTTTGCTCCTCCAGTCCCTGTCTTGCAGTCCATCCACTCAAAGAGGTGTGGGAAGCAAGGTTGCCAGTGAAGACTAAGGCCAAAAAGTTGTTGAGTACCTCAAGTCTTCTCCTCATCCATTGTTACTAGTTTGCCAGTTGTGTTCATTGGAGTGGGTACATCTTCTTTGACCTTCTTTTCCTGGCTGACATACCCACAGAAGCCCTTATCATTCTTTGCATCCCTTGCCAAGTTCAGCTCTAGCCACACTTTGGTCTTCCTGACCCCATCCCTACACAACTGGGCAGCATCCCTATACTCTTCCCAGGAATCCTGTCCCTGCTCCCACTGCCTGTGCATTTCCTTCTTGCCCTTCACTTTGACCAGCAGGTCTTGACCCATGCATACTGGTTTCTCGCCTTCCTTCTCTGATGTCTTACACCTGAGGACCAAGAGGTCTGGCGCTCTATGGAAAGCATCCTTAAAGATCACCGTTCCCTTGTCCTGAGGGCAGTTTCCCAGGGGGTCCTATTGATTAACTCCTTGAACAGCTGCAACTTTGCTTTTCTAAAATTCAGGATCCTGACTCTACTCTTCACCTGACCCACATCCCTTGGGACTGCAAACTCCATCAATCCATGATCACTGCAGCCCAGACTGCCTCCAATCTTGACATCACCGATTAGCTCACTTGTGTTGGTGACCATCAGATCCAGTATTGCATCCCCTCTGGTAGGGCTGTCTATTACCTGGCTTAAGAAGTTATCCTCAATGCACTCCAGGAGTCTCCTGGATTGCCTACAGTTTGCTGTGCTACTTTTTCTGCAGATGCCTGGGTGGTTGAAGTCCCCCAGCAGCGTGACAGCCTGTGAGCACAATGTGTCCTGTAGCTGGAATATGAAGGCTTTGCCAATAGGCTCCCCTTGATCAGGTGGCCTGTAGTAGACACCAGCTATGAGGTTCCCTTTGTTGCCTCAGTCTCTAATTCTTACACATAAGCTTTCAATCTGCTTGTGGCTGTTCTTCAGAGACAGCTCTTCACAATCTATCCATTTCTTGAGAGAGGGCAACCCTTCCACCCCTCCTTCCTTACCTGTCCCTTCTGAACAGCCTGTACCATCCACAGCCACACTCCAGTCACTGGAATCCCACCAAGTTTCAGTAATGGCAACAAAGTCATAGCTTTCTAGCAGCATGGTGGCTTCCAGCTCCTCCTGTTTGTTGCCCATGCTGGGTGCATTGGTGTAGAGGTACTTCAGCTGGGCTGTTGGCCATGTCACCTTTTCAGATGAACACACCTTAATTCCTTTGAGGTATTTCCCTGGTGTTTCCCTGATGGCTCCTACTACCTCAGGAGCCCCTGGCTCATCTCCGTAAGACTTCAGGCATGCTCCAGTGTACCCAGCATGTCTCAGAGCAATAGGCTGAGAGCCCTGTCGTGGTTTGAGCCCAGAGGGCAACTGAGCACCATGCAGCTGCTCACCCACCCCTTCCCACTCAGGAATGGGAAGGACAAAATAAAGCAAAAGGCTCAGGAATCGAGAAAAGGACAGGGAGGGGTGACTCACCCATTACAGTCATGGGCAAAAGACAGGCTCCTTAGGGGAAGAAAAAAACCCATCAATTTAATTCAAACACTAACAACAACAACACTACTTAACAGACAGAGTAGGACAGTGAGAAGCATTACCACATCTTAAAAACACCTTCCGCCATCCCTCCCTTTTTCCCCAGGCTCAGTTTTGCTCCAGATTTCTCTACCTTCTCCCCCTCAGCAGCACAGGGGGGCAGGGAATGGGGTTATGGTCAGACTCGCTGCTCCTTCCTCCTCAGGTGGAGGAATCTTCACATTCTTCCCCTGCTCCAGTGTGACATCCCTCTCACGGGAAACAGTCCTCCACAAACTTTCTCTGACTTAAGTCCCTTCCATGGGACGCAACTCTTCCCAAGATGCTCCAGCATGGGTCCCTCCCACATGTTGCAGTCCTCCCAGCACCGAACTATAACAGTGGGGGTTTCTTCCCATAAAGTCCTGGCATTCTTCAGGTGCAGTCACCTGTGCCAGTATGGGGTCCTCCACAGGCTGCTCCACCAATGACCTCCATGGGTGCAGGGGCACAGCCTGCCCTCTCACCCCAGTCTGCAAGGGGGTCTCTGCTCCAGTGCACCTCCCCCCGCTTCCTCCTCCTTTTTTCCACTGACCTCTGTGTTTGCATAGGTGGCCTCCTCACAACTCCTCCTCACAGCTCCTACTCCTCCTGCCAAGTTCCCCTTCTTAAACATGTTATCAGAGGTGCAGCCACCATTGCTAATTGGCTCAGCCTTGGCACAAAGGCAGGTCTGACTTGGAGCTGAGGGAGCTTCAAGAAGCTTCTTACAGGGGCCACCGCTGTGGCTCCCTCCCTCGCTACCAAAAATCCCCACCACACACATAAACCCATCACAGGCCCTCACTAGCACTCCATCCCTCTAACCTTGGTGTGTCATCCCACAGCTTGTCACAGCCAAGCCTGATATTATCCCCCTCCCCCTTCAAGTCTAGTTTAAAGCTCTGTCAATGAGCCCCTCTAGTTCGTGAGCAAAGAACCTCCTCCCCCTTTTGAAAAAGCTGAACCCCATCCAACCCCAGTAGGCCTGACTGTAGACCATCCCATTATCGAAAAATGCAAAATTGTGGTGGTGACACCAGCCACAGAACCATGCATTAATAGACTGGGTCTGTCTGTTTCTTCCAACGTTGCTGTCCACAACTGGAAGGATAGAGGCAAAAATTACCTGTGTGCCAGATTCCTTTACCAGCTGTCCCAAGGCCCTGAAGTCTCTTCTGATTGCCCTTGGACTAAAGTTGCATCTTCATCACCACCCACATGGATGAGCAATAATGGATAACAGTCCGAGGGCTGCGGACTCCTTCCAGAAACATGCCACACAGCCCACATAGGCCTATGGTGTCCAACAGTCCTAATTCTAACTCTAATCAAGGCTTACCTTGTGGCACTTCTTTGTACCTGCCCCTGACCAAGCAGCCTCTTCTGAACCTTAGTTCCTAAGGCTGTACAAGATCCAACACTTGCCTTAGCCAAAATATTCACCTACCAACCTCTTGCAAACTCACTAGCTATTACCTATTGTAATAGCTACCCTAGTCCCAGACCTAACACTAGCAGTTAAGGCTTGGCAACCCATAAGATGTAGATCTAATCCTAGATCCTTCATTTTTAATCTTACAGATCCTTCAAAATTCAGCCTCTATGCCAGTTTAGAACCAAATTTTATCCCTGACTCTAAGCCACACCTCAACTACCAGCAAGTCCAGCCATGCCCCATCTTACATTTAGATAAGCAACAACTATTGTGCTTCACACTTTCATTTCAAATTTAAAGGTAGCTTCAGCCCAGGAAAAAGCTGGACATCATTATCTTTTATACATATGCCAATGTACAGCAACTGTGCTGGGTAAGGAGTGCTCACTGGTACTTGGACATCAGACAGCAAAGCCCATGGAATTACTAGCAACAATTAAGGAAATATAGTGCAACAGATGTCCTGAATTTCTGCATTCAGTGGTGATATGTCAGAATAATTCTCTCCTACCTGATAGTGAATTTCTTCTGGATTTTGCTAAATAGCTTTTAAGCAGTTTCCTCATAGACAGGTCAGAAACTTCTTTGAATGCACATCTTCCCATCTCATCTTTTAATAAGGGATCAGCTCCATACCAAAGTAATAACTCTGCCACCTAAAAAAATAAGTTTTTCACATTGTTTCTTTTTTGACAGTATTTTCCATACTCCTTCCTCATACAGGCTTCTCTCTCTTATACTCCACAACATGATCAACTAAAACCAAATCTAAGGTCTATGACAAATTATTGCTCTCTATTCTAGTTAATATACCCCAAACAATCCCCTAGATGCACCACTATCCTATAGTCTTATTATTTTCATTTTTATAAATTCATTCCAGTTATTAACCTGATGTCATTAAGCCAAGGTCTCCCAAAATATTGGGTAGGATTCATCCCCCCCATAGCTCTTAATTGGTGGAAAATAACAGGTGATTTTAGGCTATAAATTGGCTTATCGATTTAGGAAAAGATAAATTGTGTTCTTGGTGTGTCTATTGTGACTGCAGAGGGAAGCTTTGACAGGTATTTCAAATGCACAACATACACCTAGTCAAATGAAACTCACTCAGATGGGCCTACCAACATTATGATTTCTATACAATAATTCTATAATTCAATAATTCTATACAAATATTCTATAAATATAAAGTCTGATTCTGTTGCTACTCAAGAAATTATCACTTTAGCAAAATGTTCCATGTACCTCTGCAGAATACTTTGTCAAGACATGAGAAAATTACAATCTGATTATTTTCTTTCTGTGGGTAACCCTGCAATCTTATTCCAGCACTAGTGTGGTTTTACTTGCACCTCTGCCTTTCTCTCTTCAGCATGTTATCAGTTCAGACTGATAACTCACATCCTTCACCCATGTGTTTAAAGTACCTCATTACTTCTAATCACATTGCTGCTGAGAAAATTGCTACTGAAGTTTTCTCAGTTCATACATTCTACTAACAACAGAGCAAATAAAAAAGGTTTTAATTCACAGCAAAAACCCTCTTGGGCTCAACATGTTGTCCCAAACCTATGGATTTTTCCAATGATAAATTCTTCCTTAATGAGATCTTTACTACACATCACACTTGCATGCAGTCCCCCTTAACCGTACTATTAGGAAGTCTTTTGTATAATTATCATTCTTCTGAAATAAGAAATCAATTTTGCCGTATCACAAGCGCAGACAGGGATAAAGCAGTCAAGAGGTGTGCTCCAATCTACAATAATAACTTCACACAGAGAAGGTAGCTTTGAAATAAAGAGATTCAAATACCATGTTACCAAAAGTCGTATTACTGAATCATTATCACTATTTTGTTGCTCATCAGAAGCAACAAAAATAAAGTCTTGACAGACCACTGCAGTGATACAACTATACCATTCCTGAGTAAATACAGCGCTACCCTGTGGATATACCAGCTCACATGACTCTAACACAGCTCTGTGCTGAACAATGTTGGTGTGCCCCAAGTGACCTAGCTGAGATCATTGTTCTCTCAATAACATTCAAGTTGCTGAGCCCTAAATATTACTTGTGGAGATGCAGAGTCCTTCATGCATATCCATGGACATGGTGTCTTAGGTACTTTCACAGAACTCAGATTTCATGAATCTGCAAGTGTGATCCACAAGCTCAAAACCAACCTTGGGGCTATCAAGTCTCAGAGAAAATTATTAACCAAAAGCCTACCCTTCCTCTTTCCTCCAGGGAGACTTGGGGAGAAGCACATTAAGTCTTCTCTCAGTTGTGAAACAGAAAGAGAGCAAATATTTAGGGACAAAACTTATTACACCCCACAAAAAAATTTTAAAAATCTTGGAAATCAATAAATGTTAGGCAGCATATGTGCACTTCTAGAGAAAGAAACAGGAAGCAGGTAAAAGGGACATACAGAACTCCTACATAAATCTGGGCCACCCTAGGAACATGCACAAACAGACAGGCAGAGGCAACCACTGCCTGACTGAAAGAGGATCCACAATTCAGACATAGGCTTATGAAACCACAGTATTTGGCACAAAACTTAGAATTAATTCACAATGACTATTCAGTTGACTTTCTGTTTAAGACCATACAAAATATAAAGTAATGACTTCATAACTCTCCATGCTATGTGTTAATACACAAAAAAATGCCTGTGTGCAGCTGTCACTACACACCATACATGCATGTGTACTAAATCATAAAACAGTCATTAAAACTCCGTAAGACTGCTCAGGTCATAAATTATTCTGCAAGACGATTACAAAATATGTGAAACTAGTAGTATTAAACAGTAGCAATCTACTCCTCAGTACTTCAGCCACTATCCCAAACAGTTAGAAAAAGAATTAATTTCTGCTTTTGGACAAATCTTGTAAATCATGGAATGGTCTGAACAGAAATTGGGCACAAAGGACTTCCAAGCTCCTGAATTTACCCATAATCTGAAAAGACCAGCCACATGTAAAAAGATTATGTGACCTTCTGGACCCAACCACAATAATTTCTATTCCTAAACCATAATTTTTGTTCATTTTGGAATATACCTTATAGTGGCCTTCTTCAACTGCATCTTGCAATGGTGTTATTTGTTCATTTCCTCTAGCATTAACATCAGCTCCTGCTTTCAAAAGCTCATTTGCTATTCCATAAAAGCCTTTCACACTTGCTTTATGTAGTGCAGTCCAGCCTACGAAAAAGAAATTATTTCACATCTGGGTGAAATAATTCATAAAAATTTATCTCAGTTTTAGGTTGTCTATTTGATAAGTACTTCAGAGAGTATACTGAAAAGGTAAAAACTGATGCATTTTACAATAACTTGCATGAAGAAATGTTTATGAAAAGGTCACAAGGGTTGGGAGAGCTCATTCTTTTGTAAAAATTTGCACTTACTGAAGAACCAGGTGCCGCTGTAACAATGTTAGTTTTAGATTTTATAGTTCTGTCATGAAAGATGAGAATAAAAATTATTCCACCCCCATCTTCATAATTTCTCTCTGAATAAAATGTATATGCTGTTTTAAGAAAAAGACAATTTTTCATGGCACTCTTATTTACATAGCCGTGCTGAAGAGGGAAAGTCAGAAAGAAGAGACAGAATACAGACCTGGAGTCTTTACTGTCAAACAAAAATTGTTTTTAACACTATCCAAGAATGGTTCAAGTGTCCAAAGCAAGCAATGAAAAAAAATCTTACTAAAATTCTATATCCATTCCCAGCTATATGGAATAAACCAAGATATATGATCTTCATGACCCACAGAACAATGCTACTCCATGAAGGAGGTGTTGAGGAAAAATAAAAGATGGAATGTAAGCCTTTGAACTGGGTTTAGCATAGCCTTGCATCAGCTCCTTAAAACATTCGTTATGTGACAGTTTTTTGTATGCTGAGAAAAGGGAAAAAGACAGAGGATCTTCCATTTCCTATCTTCCAGCTCTTAAACCAGCATGCCCTCCGGAATATCATTTTGATGGACAGCCTTACTCTTCAACCATCTCCCATTCTCAGAAGGTTGTCTCAACCTAATTCACATACTAATATGAGACTGTTCTTATTGAGACTGTTCTGCTTCCATTAACCAAAATTATCTTCTTTTCATTGAAAAGAGAAACTCTTGAGGCTCTCTTATACATCACCCAATCCAGAATATTGTATACTTGTATAGAATTGGGTTTATTATGGGCACAGGATGTTGCATCAGGTTGTCCAAAAATTTTGTGCTACTAGGCTTTATCTCCGAACGCCTGAAACTCAACTAAGTTTTAACTACATTGCCTAATGTTGACAGTACTTCAAGATGAATGTTATTTAACAGTATCACCTGTAAAACATTTTACTTGCATTTTATAGAGCCTATTTCACTAAGAAACTCTAGTAACTCCATATTCTGGAGCAAAACCTTGAAATCTGTTAAGGGGAGGATAAAAAAAGGTTAACTTAGGGGAAAGGACCTATTTCTCTCTCAGTAAAAAGTATCCTCTGATATACTAATAAGCCCCTGAAAAATTGAACCTGCAACATGTTCAGCTGATGATCATTCGAGTTTAGCAACATGATCCTCCAAGGACACCGTGCATGCTCCAGACCAAGGAGAAACACAAGCCTCATTGCAACTGTTTTGCAGCTGCCTCAAGACACTGTGAATTAAGACTCAATCTGAAAGCACAGATAGTATCTCTACCATGCTGTTCCTATCCTACATGCTGATGTCCAGGAAATAAAAAACTTAAAAAAACCCCCAAAGAATCCAAGAACTCAAGAAAGTACTGAAGTAGAGTACTGTAGCACAGAAATAGGGAAAAATACTAGCCTAATATATAGATAATCACTGGTGGAGGACTTTAAAGGAAGAGAAAAAGGCAGAATAATTAGAACAATTATTCCCAAAGAAAGTGAGATGGAAGTGTGTTTCAAAACGGCACAGGTCTGGCAACCCTACTTCTTTCTCATTACACCTCCCTCACCAAAAAAGAAAGAAATGGGGCCAGGTCAGCCTCTCATCTTTTCAAGGAGTTCAACTAAAACGTATTTTGTGCAATTGTGCTCCTTTTACATCAGAAAATAGCAGCCAGAGGCCAGGGGATGAAGAAACAGCGGCCTGGCAAAACATGCAAAAAGCAGAAAAACGAAGCAGCTGTGAGGCCAAAAACTGGAACCAGGGCACTTTAGTAAACTTGCCCACAGAGGCTGCAGCTGAATCCACACTATCAGATTTTCTCTGTTGTCAGCAGGTAGCTTTGAAAACCACCAGCAAAATGTTTTCTCATCTACCTCTAGCACAAGTTAACACACATTATGAATCACTCTGTTAGCTCAAGTGCCAGAGTCCTATGCTATATAAGTCTGAAAATTGCTGCTGACCCAATCTATCGCAATATATTGCAGAAGACAGAGAATTTCTACCTTAATTTTGGTCTGTTAAATGCCTGCATTATGCAATAGCCTTTAACAGCAGAACACTTTTTATTTGTTCCCATGGAACAGTTGTGAAATCCTAGTCACTGCACAGGAGGGAAAGACTCTAAGAATCAATCACCGTTTTCTACTAAATGAGCCAGCTGTCTGTGAAACCATTTTCTCTTTTGTTATGGAAGTTTGTAAGAGTCTAATGCATGAGACAGAGAACTGCAAAACAGGGAACAGTCCTACATCTGAAACCACCAACTGATACTTTTGGATGTGGCAATGTCTGTGACAAGACAGTATCACACATAGGTAAGATGGATTGCCTCAATCGAAACATTCACATCTGGCCGCTATTTGTCATTGGGTTTTTTTGGTGCCCAAGTGAAAATGCAAAATACCAAGCACTCACAACTTTACAAAATAAAAGCAGTGCTAAATTATGAAGCTACAACTTCCTTTAAGGTGCAAGGGGTAAAATCAGAGTCCCTGAAAAATTAAATTGGAAAATCTAAATCTTGGCATGTCAAGTTGGTCACTGAAATGGACCAAAAAAGAAATCTTTAAAAAACTTTATATTGATTATTTAATTAAGGGACTGTTTTGTGATAAGCATGCACAACATTCTTGAATTAAGGTTAAGGCTTAATTGCATCACTTTGCAATTTTTTAAGTGCTTACTTTTTCCACAAAATTTTCTTTAATATACTTTTATACATAGGTCTATGTATTTTCTCATGAACAATTACCAAGTTGAACCAATAAAAATTTAATAATCTACTGACTGGTCACAAACCTACAGTCTTGTCCAGTGCACAAACTTATACTATGCACTTTTATTAGTTATAGGTAGACACTTGTTCTGAAAATAGTATTTCAATACAGTTGCAACTTACCAGCATAATCCTGAACATTTACATTTCCACCGGCTTTTATTATGTTACATACAAGGTCTACATCTTGATGAGTAACAGCTTTATGCAGTAAGGTCTCACCATACTTATTCCTCCTATTGATTGTTGAAAGTGAAACATGGCAAGCAGGTTTTACAGAATTCCTACCAAAGGCTTCTTGTCCTGAAAAGTAATGTAAAAGATCTGTTGAACAGAAAGATATCTTTCCTCTCTTATTTTGGCTTCACTTTGCATTACAGTAAATGAACAGGCTTTCTGAAGAAAAAACGTTCATTCAATCTAGCAGAAATGAACATCTCAAAAAACACATTACCAATTAAATAACAATATCATTAAATAAAACTTGCCATAGTGAATTCTGTAACAAAACTCCAACTGAAATTCAACACATAGGAACATGTCTTCGTAAGAGCATGTTAAGATTAGACTTTTCCCTTTTTAATGATATTTTTGCAAAGTGCATTTTTTTCTACTGGATGATAAAACTGCTATTCTAGGTTACAATTTATTACAATACAAGTATTTCAATAGCTAGTCAGTTATACAATAATCTATCTTTTTAAAAGTCAAATTTACCAGCAGTTCTTTTGTACTCATTTGTGTTTTAAAACCTTCACTTCATAACCAAGGAGTATTTACACCAGGATAGTCATTGAGATTAGCTCCCTCAGATTACTTTTCCCCATTACTTCACAACCAGCTCAGCCACTTCTGCAGTGAGCAAAAGGTGAACAGTCGCTTGGGAATACAAGGCCTAAATGTAAAAAATAAAATGCAAAAGATACTATTTTTAATTTTTAGTTTATTATTTTACAAAACAAACACTATCTCCCATTATGCTCTCATGACAGTTTTCATCTTGAGTGAAATTATTTCCAGTACTTAGAGGAGCTGTTCTGTACTTCACCAGCAGTGCCATCCCAGCATCCCTTCATACCACACAAAAGAGCATCGTGGCTAGTGCCTCTACTGAAAAAAAGGGAGGGAAGAAAGAACGGAGGAAGGAAAGGACAGGAGGATCACCTGCAGGAAAGCACAGTGCATGGCCTAGGCCATTAATTGATCTACTAGTGAAAAACTTTGGGACAGCAGGCTTTATACACTGCTCCTCTCCACAAGCTGTAGCAGGTGTGGCTCACTAGCCCTAAAACTCCACCTGGGTGTCCAAAATAGACATTTTAAGTATGACCTTAAAACACATAATTCTCCTACAGTAGTCACACACAAAGCCTGATGTCTCTGCTGTTCTCTGCTGTTTAGCGAATGGTGATAGTACTGTGAGGTCAGACTAATTCCCAACCATATTAAGTTCTTGATCCTGTGTAGATTTTTAGAATCTAATAGATATGGGTTTACACAGGACTTTCCCTCAGCTGAGCACATGGACAGTCTCTCTTCTCTATCTGTCCAGCCTTGCAAGACCTTAATCATTTAAGATACTGCAGTCCCTAGTCAAAGCTGGTCTAAACTAGTCAAGCAGTTCAGGAGGGACTAAACCTCACAGACATACACAGAAAACAGTCCAGGTTTATGTTACACTTAAATGAATTTAGATCTTTACTTCAATAGGATCTATTTCCCATCACTTCTACCTTGCCTTCCCTAGTGCCTTCCTTGTGTCTGACCTTGTGCAAAACAACTGATGTTTGCAGATCCAAACCAAAACTTTTTGTGGGACTGTTTTTCCAGTGAATTAGCAAACCAAGATGATTCACAGGCTCCTGATTGCTAGGTCTGATGCAAAAGGGAGGTAAACTTGACAGGTTGGATTAACACAAAGCTACCTCTACAGTCAGTGTGACTCCTGGCAGAAATCATGCTAAAAAAAAAAAAAACCACCAGCTTTCTGAGTGAAAACTAGTAAGCCAACGTGAAATAGATGAGCAGTTAGTCATACAACTTTAAATCTCATAAAAATGGTGCTTTCACCGGGAATAATGAAAACCATGCAAAAGAGGTTTGTTAATTGGACGTAGAATTATTCATATTTTCTAAGATCTATAATGCAGTTGCTACAGTTCAAATACTTCTAAACTTTGTAAGCTGTTTAAATGATTGTACGTGCATTGACAAATCCAGACTGAGTAGGCTTAAACAAAAGAAACACTTTGTAAGACCCCAATCTTAAAGGTGCTGGAGTGAGCACTTAAGTGAGGAAATTCTGTATTCTACACACTTCCTCTACAAGGCAAAGAATTTCTCTGCCTGCATCTTCAAAGGATGAAAAACAGCAATCTTTCTCTCTGACAAAGCACACTGCAAGGAAAAATACTTCAAAGAGTGCTCCATGATTGTGGTAGTGAAGACCCCACAAACCTATATTTAAAACAGACAGGATAACAACAACAGGCATTCAAAACAGAATAAACCACTTTGTATAGTTCAATTCTTGGGCATGGCACTGCCCTCAGAATGATATTGCACACAGACTACTACATTATAGAAGTATATATAAATGTAGATCAGGATCTACATTTTCACTCTGCATGAAAACATTTTTCTTCTGCTTTTCAGAATACACCTTAACTTTTTCATATATAACACTCTGATAAAAATTGCATCCTGAAAAAATTCTCATGATTCTTAAGGAGCTTATGTAAATAAGTCAACTGTAACGTAGGTTTAAACAAGTGAGGGAAATCATAAATAATTTTATTAAAATGAATGTTTATACCATCTTTTTAAAAGAAATCCATGCCACAATATATTGGAAAGGTTATGAATTATATTGATCCAATGTAGTTGTTCAAATAAAAAAATACTCTGTATGATAAACATCAGAGAATATCTTACTCTGTTTGTTTTTGATCCTCGTACTCCTTCTTCTCTGCTCAGCTTTTCTAACCTCATTCAGAGTTATTTTTTGGCATATGTTGATTTCTAGATCCTGCTTGTCTTTAGAAGTAGATTTCTGAATTTTACTGACAAGAGATTTACATAGAATCAACAAAAATATTCTCTTCTCTATATGAATCAATGCCTATAGTAGAGCTAAGAATGGGAATATAATTGATTTTAAAAGGAAATCTGTAATAGCATGCAAGTATATAGGCTAACTTAGGTAGTACTGAAGAAAGAGTAAATCAGGAGAGAAACTAAGATCTTTAAATAAAAGGTAAAACCTTTACCTTTTGATCATTTAGTCATTCACGAGGAGTGACTACTCTGTATGCATTGTATTTGTTACATTAATTTAAAATAATAATTTAAAAATTATTATGCATGCTTTTGTCATACTCAAAATCCTTAGCTTTGTTCCCTGTTGTACTGCCACTGTGAGACATCCTCTGCTGAGTCTCTTCTAGTATTTGGCGATGACTGGAAACAAGATCTCTGCACTTTCTTGAGGAGGTCTCTCTTAACTGTATCTCTTTCCTTGGTGTTGTTTGGGCTGTATATGCACACGCTGCAGCCTCCACTGGATGTGAACTTCCTTCATTAGTTTGCTTTTCACTAGGAGTGGCACCCTGGTAATCTGAAATTACTTCTTTCTCTCTCTGCTGATCACCCACAGGCTGTGACAAAAAAGAAATATTACAAGCAACTGGTAAGCATACAGTTAAAAAGACAAGTAAGAGCTCCAAGAACCCTATCTTATAAATTATATGTGTGCTCACAGACAATGGAGGGGTTGCTTAAGTGAATAACTAAAATTCTACAGGTATGAGAGACTGCCATAGGAGACGCACTCCTGAAGTAGTATGCCACACCATGTACCCCTGGCAGAATTTGCCAAGGAAATTAGGATACTCAGAATCACAACTTAAATACTAAATCTAGGCTGGCTGACAGTAAGCAGAAGTCGTTACTATATGAAAGTTGTTTGGTTGGACATATGACTTATTGTTTGGTTGGACATTTCACTTTCCTACAGACATGAATTCCTGTCCTAAAAAATAAAGTGATGTTTAAGATGTCTTAAGCTAGTTCACCTTATCTCACTCTTGCACAAGGCTAGAAACATGCAAAAGATCAAGAACCATGTTTCACCTGAGGTTCGCTAACTCCCAGCTG